>NC_064753.1:20551199-20891199 GCF_011397635.1 Epinephelus fuscoguttatus
TGAGATATGAGCTGTTGATCTAGCACATGGTTCTACCGCACACAAACAAAAGTGCACATACTCTGTGAATCAGCACGCTCACTGAGAACTGACTGTAAGGTACACGAGAAGGACATAAACAGAGACACACACTCTCTCTCGGGAATATAAACACACCAGCACGGAATGAGCGTGTCATTTGATCACAGTGTTTATGAGGACACAGCGTAGAGAGGACCCTCTGACTGGTCAGGTGGTCCCTTTCTGTCTGCAAACACGCCTTTATGTCAATGTCTTGATGAGATTGTCTCAGTCAGAAGTTGCAGTGCACTTCTCGAACCAATCTCCTCTCAATATTAAATCATTTCCATTAGAATTTCCTTTGAAATGCTTCCACTTTTTTCTATAGAGCTTTTTTTTTTTTTTTTAGCTAAGTCAGCTCAGTGTTTTCCACCATACACTCGTATTCTCCCTGCTGCTGGTCACTTCTAGTCTTGGCATTTTAGAAGCTGTTTTCTTTCTGCTTTTAGTAGAAACACAGCTACCGACCATTGATGCAATCTTCCTAGAGATGTACTCTTAAAAAAACTAATTTTAATATTTAATTCTAGTTATTGATTAAAACAATTAAAGGAGAACTGTGCTCAATTTGAAAATTCATAATGATCCTTCCTTAGGTTCACCTACGGAAACCTTCTCACGACTTTTACTTCCTCTAGATATTAATGTTTGATCGCCTTCTCGGTGTAGTTTTTGTCTTCTAAGACAGTCCGAAAATAATAGTAAACATGGACAGCTCTCCCAATGGAAAAAGTAGGCTAAAACTCAAATTTGTGATGTCATCAAGTATAAAATGTGGAGCTGTTCCATTGGTAATTGTGGTAATTGTGTTCTAGATGACACTGAGAGCACCCAGGGGAACGATCTGAGTATACAGTATGGGTACATTTCCTGTTTTCCTGTACATTTCCATGTCCAATACAAAGCTCATTTGGCATAAAATAGAAAACAAACATTTTGTGTCCACAAAATCAGTCTCCCATTTATTGTCTATGGAGCTACTCCAGACTTTATACCCTATGACATCACAAGTTTGAGGACTTCCTTCTCGTTTCTGGGTTTAAGAGAGTAACTCATGTTCACAAATATTCCTAGGCTGGAAATAACGTATCAGAATTCTTAATGCAGGTGATGTTCCCCTTTAACCCTTACTGACACAAAACTGTTAAACATACAGTACATATTATTTTAGTTACCCAGGACCAGCTGTCGTTGAGGCTGTCATCCCCACTGTGGCTGCTGAAGTCTTGCTCTTCCTCGAGGGTCATGGCTCCATGTCTTGACAGACGCAGAGTGCGATCTGAGGTTCCTGTTCTCTTAATACTGGTTAAATCTCTTCAAGATGGTAAATGTTCTTCTGGTTAGCTCTGGATGAGTCCTTGACTCTTAACTTGAGAAGCTGGTACTTTGCGACATGCAGTGTGTGTTTTAGACTAAATTTATCAACAAGCGTGTTCTTGGAATGGAGTACTTGGAGGAAATGTGAGAGGGTCCAGTGCTGCTGGACTCTATGTCTGGTCCGTGTGCCCATCTGACGCCACTGTGTCCACATACACAAAGTCCAGCAAACAATCATAGATTGCAGAATGGTGCCATTGGTAACGTACAAAAGTAACATTATACAGTCAATAACGCATCAATTATTATTTTTTCTTTTACATACAGTACTTAAATACTATATTTGCATGAAGTCTGTAAAATATTACTTGGAGCACACATCAACTTTGTTTATGCCCTGTTTTTGAGTTTTAAGTTACAGTTAAAGTCCAGACTGAGGGACAAACAAACACACACACACAAGAAATTCAAAATGTCTGTACATTTATACAATTAAAGGCATACAAAACTGTACATTGCAAAATGCTTCCAACACAGTGGATTTGTGTTACTTCAGCAGTTACAAATAAAGTCATCGTACAGGCTACAGGGCATAAAGCATAGCAAATGTTGAACATCCAAACACAACACTGTTACTTGTACACACAGTGGATAAGTACTTTTTTTTCTCTTTCATTTTTTTTTTTACAAAATGCCAATCTGACAAAAATATATTCAAAATACAGAATTTCAATATGTAAAAAGACACATGCAAAACAAACTTCTACAAAAATCACCCAATTAAAACGTTTGTTGCCAAAAATCGGCTACCATTGCACACAAATGATTGTGTCGACCCTTTTTTAAAAGCTTCTCATATTCACAAGGTGGTGTGCAGGACACTGTGAGATTGCAACACAAACGTGAACACAGCTGAAACTGCAAACACAAATAAAATACAAAAGCAGTTTATCATTTCCAGTTTTGTTTACATCCCCTCCTTCAAAAATACAATCAAGATTTTGTGTTTTGATCAAGAGGATTTTTTTTTTCTTTTACAATTTTACTATTTATCACTACATTTCTCTACAATGTACAATCCAAACAAAATAAATTCAAGAATACCAACTGTAGTGGATCAAAAAGATGACTCTTCTAAGGTTACTGTGAAAGTGATTTATGAAGTGGTGCATTAACCACAATAATGGTAAACAATCTTTTGCTAACTCAGATAAACCACGACTCAATAAAGTCCACATAACAAAAAAAAAAAAATTGCAAAATTATTTCCTTGTTTCCTTGGCCATGTCACGTCATGTTAGTGCGTAGTGTCATGCTACAAAAACACTATATTTTTTCTCTTTGGCAATTTAAGTGATTTCAGTCCTGACTGTGACTTGTTGCAGCTCACTGTATCCGTGTGTTTCAGTCAAATATGTTTCCCTGTCAGGAAGAAGAGCGGTCGGTCCTCCTTGGCGTTGGCAGTCTGGAACTCATCGCTGAGCCTGAACCTCCACTCCTCCTCCAGCTCCAGCCTGCCCACCGTCTGCCTCAAGGAGCTACGGTCTGCACTGATGACACACAGAGTCGCACCTGGAGGGAAGTACACAGAAGGGAGGGACATAGTGACTTAATCAAATAATTTTCTGACTTAATTGAATAGACAGTGGGGGTCGTTGGCTGGAACTGATCCGATGACACTGCAGTTATGGTAATGCCTCTCAGCCACTTGTCCACAGGGGCTTCGATGTGTGTTTTTCTGACTTAAACGTTGCATGTAGCTCTTTTCGAAATTCAGAATGAGATTCAAGAATTATAGCTTGCTCTTTACAATACATTATTGCATATGCACCATCTGTAAGGGCCCTGACACATCGAGTCAAGTCAATATTGGGCTGTAGAACATCCGTTACCCAAGTCTTGGTGGTGTCCCACAGCTTTGACCCTTGTTGGCTTTATTTTAGCCGATTCAACATGTTGAATCAACATTCAAAATTTGGATCAATGGTGGGGACAGCAGAGCACGCTGCTGCGTGCAGTTCAATGCAGGAGAAGAGAAACTAAAGTGAGTACAATAAACAAACAGTAAAGTCAAGATAGAGTGAGATCATAACATAATGTAAGGTATAAATAAAAACTTTTTAGCCACTGAGCTCTCTAACAGAAATGTTTCCTGATGGTTTGTGTTATTGTTCACTGGCTGTCTGCTGGTGTGGAGAGTTATCTCCTTTTCTGCAGTCGCAGAACCTACATGCTGGTTGGCTGTCAGCAATGGTCTTTGTGGTGTGTTCATGTGCAACTTTTTGGCCTAGACACAGGCAACCTAACCTGACAGTTGGCTTTCATTGCTGCTAGTTCTTTAAAGTCAGTTTGGTGTGTCTGGGCCTTAACACACATACCAGTATATGTTTTCATTGTCTTTATTTGGTCTGTGTTTGTACCTTTGAGAAAGGTGAACTTCTTGAGGAACCCAGGAGTCACAAAGGAGTCTGTGAAACAGAGAAGAAGGCCGCTGAACAGCAGGCCTGTGGTGCTGATGTTGACTGAGTGAGGTCTGGAACTCACGAAACACACCGTCACCTGCAGGAAGCAAGAAGAGGGTGACCACTGGAATGTATGGGTATAAGAACCTATACATCTGTTCAGAGGTTAATCATTTATCATGAACAAACAGACAATAATTCTAAGTGTGTGTGTGTGTGTGTGTGTGTGTGTGTGTGTGTGTGTGTGTGTACCTCAGGTCCCAGATTAAGATAACAGTCCACAGAAAGTACAGGGTGTGTGTAGTTCTTGGTGCTGAGGGGAAACAGCTTCTGGCTGGTGTGTTGAAGGTACTTTTCCAGGAGGAGCTGAGCTGGTGTCGCCAAGAAAAGGTGCTTGCTGTCCGGGGCACAGATGTACTGCGAGGGCCCCACTGAGGTGGGAACATCTGTCATCTGGAGACATTTCAAACTTTTGTTTAATAACCTTTGTTGCCATTAAGTTTTGTGACTAAAATATCTTTCATTAACTGATACATACTTACATAAATTCATATTTAGATTGATTAGTCGACAATGTATCAGTTTCCAAACATAGTATAGCCTATAGTCAAATTCAATATTTTTATAGATTTCTTTTTGTTCCTGTGTAGCTGCAAATGTGGCATTCATAAAGTAATAATCATCAAGTATTCTACAAATCTGCGTCTTTATTCTGCTCCTTGAGAGATACGTGGTCATGTTGTTGTGTGTTTTCAGCATTTACCTTGGTCTTGATAATAAACGTCCTGTATCCTCCTATGGCGATCTGCTTCTTCATGACACTGAAGCTGTTAAACCGGCACACAAGCAACCCGGCACTGTGTAGCCTCAGGGTGAAGTCCACATCGTGACAGGTGAAGCGGTTTTGGTCGTACTGGACATTCTGGCTCCGGTCGACATTGAGGAGTAGAAAGTCATGAAGCTGACCTCTGGAGAAGGGCTCGCTCTGTTTATGACCTGGAAGGATCAAAATAAATGCATGTTGGTGCACAACAGACTCCTCATTAGAGTCTGGCTCTGACTGAGGTTAAAACGTATCCCTCCTATGTTCCCTCTAATGTTAGTGTTAGCCATCTTAATGAGCGCTGCTCTTTTACCAAAAGAATTTTCATTCAGAATTTTCTGCATGAGGGAGAAAGAGTGGACCTGCTTCCAGACCCTTTATCCTTTTAAAATAAAACCTTTTCATATGGGAGACCATGTTTCAAAATATTAATCATAACAGAGTATTTCACATGAAAACGTATCTGGAGGGGGACCTGAAAGACCTGAGATATAGCCAGACATACAGTAATTATGCTTTAAAATGATATTTGTAAAATCTTTAAGGTAAACAAGCTTACACTGAAAAGATGGGATCGTAACAATTTGTATCCACAGTCGAGACATGAGGCATCTACAGAAAGCACAATCTGCCCTGAATGTTGCATAGCAACTTAATGAGCACACATAGGAGTGGCTCATTATTTTGAAGTATCCTCTGCAGTCCAATACAACAGCCTTACAATACTTACTGTACTATGTTTGTAGAGCTTATACTGTTCCATTGTGTGTGTCATTACACTGTACTGCAATATTTTGAGATTGTAGTTTGTTAAAATAAGTCAAGTTAAGTCAATTTGATTAGTATTTACAAAGACTGAAAATACAGTCTGACTATGATTCTTGACTTTTTCAAGTTGCTGACATCACGACCCCTAACCTGCAAATCCACGGCTGCTCCACTTCCTGATCCCGCACAGTCCGAAGTGGGCCAGGTCTGGACAGGCCTCCATGTGCTGTAAGATCTGCTTCAGTGACACAGTGTGCTCCGCTGGACCACTAACGACAGCAGAAAGGAAACAGAAACTATATCAAAATCTACTCAAATAATTAATTAGCAAATCCTTACTTCTAATAAAGGCGACAGTCATTTCATCCAACACAGTTTTTCATATAAATATTGTTTGTATGTACTTGCGTGCGTCGAGGTCAACTGTGTTCCACATAACACAGGAGTCATCTGCCAGGATGATGAAGGGCCATACATCGCCTGCCGGACCCCCTCCCTCTAAACGCCGACTGCGCTCCAGCTCCAAGTTGTGATACGACAGCTCTTTAATCAGGAAGTGGGCAGCACCTGCAGAAGAACGGGAAGAGGTTATAAAGGTGGTATAAAGACAGTATGAAGACTATTGATACCGACTTTTCAGTACTGTATGAGTCAGTGTAACTGCTAAGCATGCCTGTAATAAAAACCTATGAAATAAAATTTCTAATAAAATTTACTAAAAAAAATTTATTCCCAGATAATATCAAGCAACTTCGGGTAGAATTATTATCTGTTTCTACCAAATTATCTGTGCTTTCCTGATTAACGTATTCAGATCCTGGTGCATCCCTAGTCCCTACATAGGGCTCTAACGGCAGTTATAGTAAAATACCTATTCCAGCTCCGTTGAAGACAGTGGGCAGCACAAGCATGATGTGATTGGGCCAGTACTTCTTATACACAGCCATCTCATACTCTTTGACCACCAGGATATGCAGATGTGAGGCTCCATCCATAGCGTGGTACAGGTTAAACAGACCATGCTCATGACGACCGGTGGTTGGGGTGAAGATTGGACTCTTGATACAGTCTGGGCTCTGGGGAAGGTGAAATGAATAATGAAAACATTTAAGTAGTATCAACAATGATAAAATGTGTTCAGATGTTATCTGGCTGGTGTGCTGGTCAGAGGTTGTGATTTTAGATCTTTACTAAATTTACAAAATATCCTCTCAAACAGAAATCTGCTCTGCACATATTTTTTTAACCAACCAATGGGCTACGGCAATCCATTTCCCATAAGAACAATTTAAGGCATAGTCTAGCCTGTAGCACCACCTAGTGGAGCTCAAGGATGTTACACTGTGGTTAACCTGCAAATCACCTCTAATGTGTTGAGGTATGTGCATCTGTACCTAAAAGGGATTAACCAAAACACAGACTCTTTCTAAACTAGAATTTAAATATTTCATAACATCAGTCTTCTTTTGTTATGTGAGGAAGGGTCAATCAATGATACACATCACTTTTTATCTAGTTTAATTTTTTATTTTTAACATTTCTATACATGTTTTCTATATTGTAAGATTAGCAGTAACAGGACAATCTTAGCACCACCACCTGATGTCGCAATTTGAGGGGCTGCATCTAACAATTTCTGCAAGTTCCTAAAACCGACAATCCAACATTCACACTCACACCATGCAGCAACTGGCCAGCTGTGTGGAGTTGAGAAACTAAGATGGGTTTGAAGTTCGCTCTCGTGCTCTTTTGACATATGTTACACAACTGTTTCTGTCACTGTCTTGTGTGTTACACTAAGACTGCTAGTGACAGAGACACTGTATGAAATTTAGCTCCCTTCTCCCCAAATTTAAGCGGTTATCTCACCCCTCTCTCTACAACTATCAGCCTCTGAGTGTGGCTGTTTTTAACAGTTAGTAATGCTAGTATTTAAGGTTCAGTCATTTAGGTTCCACTCAGGAAGGACTCACCCAATCAGAGGTGAGAGGCAGCCGCATGCTCTCCAGCTGACCTCCCGGTTGGCTGAAGCTGAAGTAGTGCTCTTTAGACTTTGGGATGATAAAGTAGAGCTGGATCTCTTCCCCGAGCAGTAGATGGGTGAATGTGAAGGCATGCAGTGTTGACTCATACATCTGAATATAACATTAGAGAGTACATACATTATCACCTGTGACATTTACACTTCAAAAGCAGTGTGTGAGATTGTCTGTGTGTGTTTGTTGTGTTCTACTGACCTGGTATCTGGGGTTGAAGCCCAAGTACTGATGACACTGTTCACAGTGGTGGTAGGTGTTGTAGGCTGCGTATTTAGACAGCTTGATCCTAGATGTCCGCCGACGTAGGTAAACATCCTCCTGGCGCACAGGGTTTCCTTGGAGAGACAACAGGGGCAAACAACAATAGCATAATTTACGGGTTACTTCTGATGATTTGTTTTACAAGATGAATGTTCTGTGAACATAATTGGCTGTGTGTTAAATTACTGACGTCTATTTTCTGACTGTGCCTACCCTCAGTGCTGGGTTTATATCCAGGGTTGTAGACAGAGCTGATGTCATCATATTTGGGGTCATGGATGGTATAGTCAAAGGGCATTGTCCTCAGAATGTCTGGATTGGGCCAGGAAGCACTGGGTGGGTGGTACTGCACCCCCTCCGCCTGTGCACCTAAATAAACACATTACAAGTGAATGCATTACACAGGAGTTTACAGCTCGTGAATATTTAACATCAGAACCTATTCTGGACTAGGGATGCCGATTTTCACACAGATTAATTACCTCGTGGCAGTAATGTAATCGGTGTGTGCCTGAACACTGCAACACCAGAAACACCAACTTCTACAGCACGCCTATTCTGGATGCATTCTGACAAAATCCTAGATACACTAGAATACTGTTAGGTACTGACTGTAGTTGATCTCTTCTTCATCGTAGATATCCACCTCCATCAGCCTGATCAGCATCCGAGACAGAATACCCAGGAAGTGCAGGTACGCTCCTGTCTTACCCACCTGACCATAGAAAAAACAAAGGGACATTATTGTAAACATACAGCATGGCATGAGATTGAACAAAAGATAGAGATAAGAAGAAATTACCTGTGGGGGTCCACTGAGCAGCAGTCTGCGAGGGTGAAAGTTGTCACTTCGTCCTTCAGTGCGATTGCTGCTGTCCATGTGGTAGGAGCGGGGGACTGTCCACTGGCGATAGTACAGTGACTGCTCTGTACATGTCATCATCTTACTCAGCAAGGGCCTGCACACAAAAGACACAGTTACAAAATCCCCCTATGATGGATCAAGATGTACTAATTCAGCTTACTACATCAAGCCCACTGTTCAGAGTTTGATTCATATGATCAGGGTTGGGTACCATTCACATTTAAATCGGTTTTACCTGAAGCTGCTTGCCCACGCGACAGACATGTGTGGCAGGAATGAGGTACATCGTGGAAGCCCGCTGCTGTCACTGGCTGTGATAATATCGTACAGGGCACGAGGGAGGAGCACAGAAGGTGGGCGACTCACTCCACGTGCCCAGGAGCAGCTCAGATGAGGAGAGGAGGCTCGCGGGGACAAGGAGCCAGAGGAGGTGGATTTGGAGTGTTGGCGACGAGACTGGGGAGGGGGAGGAGGCTGAGGTTGAGGGTGAGGCATCTGCATCTGGGAGAGGGACTGATGATGGGGGAGTGTTTGAGCGTAAGGTTGGGAACTTGTTTGCGGTAATAGCTGATTTGGATTCTGGGGTTGTGGCTGTAGCTGGGAGATCGGTTGGGCCTGGGAATAACTCTGCGCTTGAAGTTGGATTTGTTGGTGTAGCGCAGGCTGAGGATATGGAAAAGGCTGAAACGGGGCCAGTGGTTGAAGTTGAGTCTGTGATTGTGAGGAAGATGGTGTGGTGTCGATGGTCCCTTTCTGGACATTTGGAGAGGTGGTGCTTTGGGCAGGGAAGGGATCTACAGCACCACTGTCTGACTGCTGGAGCGGCTGACTGCATGACAGAGGGGAGTCCCCTGGAAATGAAAGGAAGAAAAATAGAGTAAGAAAACAATCAATTGAGCTATCCCTTCAGAGTATGAACATTAAACGAATTTTTGAATCTCAAAGAACAGTTCATGTGCATCTCATCTCACCATTCTCCTGTCCCTCCTCCTCCTCATTGTCAGTGCTGCTGAGTTTCTCTGCATCACTCTCCAGCAGGTCACTTCCTGGTCCAGGGTTGTGTGGGGGTCGTGACTCTGCCCTCACTAGATAAGCAGCTAGTCCTAACTCTTGTTCAAGTGTGGTTCGCTGAAGGTAGGAGCAGCTTACCACTCTGAGATCACAATACTTCAGTGACCTGTGGAGAGAATGAATTCACTGTTTTAACTCCAGTTTGCAAGTCTCAATGTTACACATCAAACCTATTTTCATTCCTATAAAGTTAACACTTGGCGGTGAAACTGTAGTACATCGAGGGTTGGGGACAAAGGGTCAGTGTTTTAGGTCAGAAGTTAGGAGCTCAGTGTGTGTACCTGGGCAGTGATTCCCCCAGTGGCTCTGCTCCTGACAGGATCAAGATGCAGGGAAGGGCCTCTAGCTCCAGGTATGTCCTAGGAACCCAGTCAGCATCCTGGATCTTCAGCCATGTCTGCAGGACACACAAATACAGAACACATACAATTTTCACAGTCAGTAAGTTTCTCTACTTGTAAGCTCGTCCATCTATAAACTCATATATCCTGTGTTTTATGATATTAGGAACTACTACTCCACCTTGAGCTGATCAGTGAAGCTCTGTCCAATATTTAAAGCTTGATTTGGATTCCCGAGTATGATTTCAAAACTCTCCTCCAGACCCAGCTGCCTCCTCACTCTGGACAGCCGTCGGTGGGCCCATGCTGCCAGAGCCAAAGACGGGATCCTCAGCAGGACCATGTGACCATGGTGGGCGGGACATTGCTGGGCAGCAGTGAGCAGTGATTGCACGATCTCTAGGGTCTCCACAGAGGTGTGTTTGTGGAGATTGTGGGAGCTGCCGATTCTGCCAGATGTAGCCATCAGAGCCACACAGTAGTGCTGGATCAAAACTGTAGTCCGGATCACAGCACTGTGCAGCTTGGGAAACCTGGGACGGAGAGGTTGTTAGGGATTCTTTCTCTGTTAATCATGTAGGCCTGCAAGTAATTCAATCTTGCTTGTTAGGAATAGGATATTTGAGTAGACTAAGCATGTATGTGTTGTGCTACCTTTCTTCCAGGGCAGATGCCATGCTTTCAAAGGAGGAATCATATCGCATCAGAGGCAGGCTGCTACCTGAACGGGTCGACTCTAAGAGCTCTGACACACCAAAATAGCGCGTCTTCTCATGATACAGGTCCACATCCTGCACACACACACAAACACACAATGTCACAGGTGTACACTCCCAATCATTTTTTGTCAACTTCTAGATATAAGTCATCAGTGTGTGTTGAATACAGAGTGTTTATCACACACAGACTTCCATCTTACGTTACTGTATGCAGAGGGCCAGTGGATCTCGTTGTACGGGCTGATGCGGGTAAACTGTGTCTGCAGAGCGAAGGGGAAGGAGGTGACGTGCAGAATTAGGACGTTTGGAGCGTCTCTGACGTGTCGGGAGTTTAACAGCTGGTCCACCAGACCCAAATCACTGTCTGAGCTGCTGCGGGGTGCACTGAATGAGAGAAAGTGACAGAGAGTCAGAAAAAGAAAGAATACATGCCTCATTGCTTAGTTGATGGTTTTGTTGTGCCAGGATGCTTTGATGAACGATAAAAAGTGAATGGAGTGATTGTCTGATCTCTTCCTCATTCTCACACACCAAACACACACCTGTTGATGTCCCAGTGGGCGTGGTCATGGACCAGGATGTAGAGTGTGTAGGAGTTGCTTTGTGCTTCCTGGATTAGGCTGTCAATTCGTGCCTGAGCGCTCTGATCCATCTTGACCACATAACGCTCAGCCTCCCGCTGAGACCCACACTCCTGGTCTGATCCTCCAAGCTCCTGAAGGACACCTGAGGTACGCAGCCAAAGAAAAAGAGGGTCAACATAAAAACCTATCATGTTGTGGACATACACACAAATTAAAAAGATTCTTCTTGTCTTTCCTTTTAAGGCGACACAAATAAAAGACATGTAACTAACCAGAGCTCCAGAGGTGGAGAACAGTCTGCTGAAATGTGACCTCAGAGGGCGGTACCAGGATGAGGAAGCTGACCCTGTCAAAAGAACCAAGATCCAGGTTCTGTGTGCTGGAGTCTGCGATGGCACAAACGTGGGACAGCAGCTTTCTGGCTACTGCCAGCTGAATGGGACGAACCACACGCCACTCTACGGAGTATTCTACACAAAAAAACACAAATTCTTATCATATTCAACAAAAGATTTGTTTCACATATAACGAATGTCCTGATATCAGCTGTGCACAGTTACTGGCAAAAGGAGTAAAGAATTTGAAAATACATGCAGACTACTCTTCCATGTCTTAAAGCAAATCAAAGTTCTCAACTTAGGAAATTAGTTCAAACATAGGATACAGTATGAATTAACCTGGCAGAACCTGTACAGGGTAAGATTACTTTACTTTTACTCGGAAGTAGATTTGGTTTGCAGTAGATGAGGCATCTATCTTGACACACATTTTACAAACAACACAGATAATAGACTTGATATGATAAAAGTTCTCAAAGCTCCAATAATCACTGAACCACTTAAATAAAATAAATAAATACAGCAATGTTGCTTATGAGGCACATGTGCATTGTTGTTGCGAATCTTTCATCTCAGTAATGACTGAAAAGCAATACACAATACACATCATTCAATCAGTCACTCCCTCACTCCCTCAGTGATGGACAGACCTTTGCATTTATAGGGCTGGCCTTGCATGCTGTGGTCTGGCCAAGATAAAATTGATGCAGTAAAAGATACAACAGAATAGATTCATCATGGTTTTGTCAATGTGGAAATAGGACAGCCTAATTTTGAGTCAATAATTGATTGTCTGACTCTTAATGGATGACATCTGCCTGAAGCATTTTCACACTAAGGTGAGGTAAACAAATGCATTCATACACAATGTACACATCAAGCTGTCTGTGTCTCACCTGAACAGGTGTCTTTGGCACTTAAAGCTCTCTCTTTAGGGCTGGGCGAGTCTTTTGACTGTGTGTGTGAATCCTTTGGACTGCTTGTGTCTTTAGGACTGTGTGTGGTTTTAAGGCTCCTCTCTTCAGCTGATTCCTGACTACTGGATAAGGGAGATGGCTCGTTGCTGTCCACAGTGGCATTATCCAGCAGGGAATCCAAATCACCATCTGAGAAACAGAGAGGAACACTAGATGTTGGTAAACTATGAATAAAACACACAACAGTATGCCTGCACTGCACACACAAATGTGCATGTAAAAAGGGCAGACGGACCTTGTCCTAGGGAGTTGCAATAGTGGATGAGTTCCTGGGCAACACCAGTGGAGAGCTGGTGGTTGATTTCTTTCAGACCTTCACTGGGTGAGAACATATTTTCTGCCAAGGCACGACACTGGTGTTTACCTGATACACACATAAAAATACACTGAATTAAAATCTGCTTTATTCTTTTAGTTTAATGTTCAGGACAATTTCACAACATTCGCACATACATAAAAAAACACAACTCCTACCTGTGACTACCACACAGGACTGTGTTTCCTGTCCTGGTGCAGTGACAATAATCACCACATAGTTGGTGTTTTCAAGCCGTCCTTCCATTAACCTGCTAAATGTTTGCTGGAGGCCTTGAGCCAAAGATCCAATCTGCTCCCCTAACACCACCACGCCCTCTCCACAGGACGACGCAGCCAGCTGGGCGAGCCAAGGAAGCTGGCTGGGGGTCAGGGGTTGTTGGCTATGGGGAGGTAGGGAGAGATGCTGGGGGAGTCCAGGCAGGGTGGATTGGGTCTGGAGACAGAGTAGAAAAAGATGAGCAATTTGTGCATTTATTAAGTCTACTCTGCCTTGTCATCAGTTTTTGTTTCTGCAATATGCTGCAAGAAGATGGCTGCATGTTAAGCTAGATGGGAAGAGAGTAGCGCTTTCTGTGATGTTAAAAGGTGTGAATTGGTAATGTGTACGGCTATGCCCTGGGGCATAAATTTCACTTGTAAATGTGTTTGCTTATTTGAATTCTAAACTTTCTGTCAAGTTATTTTTTTCTAAGACTCAAACATTTGCCAACAGGACAATTCTAAGAAACCCTGTCTTACCTCTATGCCATAGTGCCTCCCTTGGGTGGCCGGTGTTTGAGGCTGCTGGTACTGTCTGATCTCGCTGAGGTGGGACTCCCTCCATGACCTCATGAATATCTGCTCCAAATCCTCTATCAGGGGCACCTGGTCAGGACCTTGGGTGAATATAGGTGAGAGAGAAAGAAACAAGTAAGTGCCAGTAGCTTTTTATGAAATATGTTTCTATTTAGAGGACTAATAGCAAGAGTGAGAAGACCTGAGTTTGATTCACATTTTCAATGTAGAAACTTTCCAAAACCACTTTATCACCATTTTATAAGAAATTTTCCCTATTCAAATTTGTATAGGATTAACAACCTGACCCAGTTCAATGGGTTCACTTAGGAGTTAGCATTACCAGGGCAACCTTTCATCGCTGCGGGACAGACTGAGATGTAATGTGTGCTTCAGCTAAATTTCTCTGAAGTTGACTGTTTGACCCAGGACTCACTCACCAATCTAACCTTTGATCACAGTTGAAGACACACAGGTGATTTAGATCAGCTATTAAGTACAGTTTGTCACACACAGACAAATGAACAAGACTTTCAGAAAATTTCAGTCTTTTGAAAAGCATTTTCATGTATTTTCCACTTATTCATACTTTTAGCTAGAAGCTCAAGTCAAACCTTACAGTGGTCCATATCTTTAAAACATCATGGACATTATTGACCTTTTAAGGCCAGCAACTGAGGTCCACATCTTTTAATACATTATGGCTATCACTTAACTTTTCAATGACATTTATACTAATTAGAGCCATTCCCACTTTTTCAGCTATTCCTCTCTATTACTTCACCTTATTCTAACACATTTGCACCAGCAATTCAGTGTAGTGTAAGCCTCTACACAAATCTTAAATTATTTGACAGTATTAATATCATTTAACTTTTCAGTAACATTCATATTACTTTGACCTGCTTCGACGTTTCAATCTAGTCCTACTGATTCATCTTATTCCTACAAATTTAAGTCAACATTTCAGTGTTGCACCAGCTTTTCAAAAATACTTAATATATTCCACAGTATTGATATCATGCAACTTTTCAATGGCATTCATGCTAATTAGACCCATTATAACCTTTTCAACTATTCCTATCACTTTACCTTATTCTTACACATTAAAACCAGCAATTCAGTGTGGCATCCATTTTCCATAAAAACTTTTATATCATAAATTATTCCACATCATTCATACATTAATTGTATTATTCAACATTTAGAGCCAGCATTGCAGTGTAGCGTCAGCTTTTGAACATGCAGCATTCTAGTTCATAACTGTTGTCCTGTCTGCCACCCAGTGGTCATTATGGGACACTGCACTGATATCATTCAAAGGTCAATGACTTGCCTCCTCTCTGCAGTCCTACTGACTGTGTGTGATTGAAGACTTTATGCAAGAAGAAGGTTTTACACTGACCTAGCTGAACAAGGTAGTATACTGTGAGTAGAATCTGCATCTCTGCTGACAATGGCTGAATGGGTGACGGGCCATAGTGCTGGTAGACTCGAGGGAGTGTCTGGGAGCTCAGGTAACAACTCTGAAGCAGAGAACTGACGAGCACTTCACTGACATTTCCAGTCAGCTGGGGAAGTGAGCCATGACCTGTATCAATGAGAGGGAGACAGAGGAAACAGATGAACCCAGTGAGGAGGCTGAGATTATAACTTGGAGTGGGAGCAGTGGCTGAGGTGGTGGAGTTGGCCATTAACCTTAAGGGTTAATGCTGATGTCATTCTGCAGATCCCCTTCTCCTCTTTTCCGCATGTTGACAGTGTGCAATATACCATAGCTTTTGAGAGAGACAACTTTTTTTAAAGGGGCATTTTGGGCCTGACTGTAACTCTTGTTGCAAAGAAACATTTCTAGCTGCAAGCTTGTGTTGGGTGAAGTTTATGACATTGGGCCGCCCCAATTTGATGGTGATGGTAAGAATAATATAAAGCATATAGTGAATGATGAATTCACCCTCATGCATGAATCGTACATCAATTAAAGCCAGATTTTACGCAAGATCCATGATGATTGAAGCCCTGTTTAGACGGTTTCTCTAAAAACGGAAAAGTCTGTCCTTTGCATTTTAAAAAACTTATGCGTTTATATGACAACATTATTGAAACAATCCCCGTTCACACGGAGCCGCAAAATCTACTGGAAACGCTGTAGTATGCATGCCAGGTCAATGGGTGGCAGTGTAAATTTGCAAAGCAACACCATGGCATGATGACATGCGCCTGCACTGAAGCGCCTTCCTCTACAACACAGTGATTACAAATCAAAACAAAGAAGACACAATGGCGAAAGCATGCACAGATAACTTTATCTGGATGGACGACGAGGTGGAGTTGCTACAGTAACAGATCTACACTTCACTTCAAATCAACAGGGTGAGCAGCACAAACAGAGCTTGGCATTGTTGTTGTGACGGTCGGCATGCCTAGTGACTGGAACCGTAATGCGCATGTGCGAAAAGTCTCCGTTTTCAGAGGAACTGCATATTGCAAGTTCACATGACAACGGAGACGCTGCAGATTCCAAAAAGTTGCACTCTGGAAGCTATTTTCGAATCGTTGCGTTTTCAGGCACCCAAAACGCAGCTGTCGTGTAAACGATTGGCCAAAACGCAACTAAAGTTTACCGTTTTCAGTTGAAATTGTTGTTGTATAAACTGGGCCTAAGACACAGAAAAATGCGTGGCAAAAATACTATCAATATTTTTGAGACCCCTCAAAGTTTCACAAATCATGTTTTCAGGGGAGCTTATGTCTTAAGAAGAGCCAACTTCCCCTGGCTCCCCTGTAGTTTGCATCCTGCATGCTTAAGTGTCCTTGGACAAGATACAAAACCCAAAACTACTCCTGATGTAAATGGATGGGAAAGTTCCTTTTGGACGAAAGAATCTGCCAAATGAATGTAATTTAATACATGGATGGAAAAGCACGAGGCTTTGACTAACAGCTGGATGGAAAAATGGTCGAACACTTTATGAAATGATGTAATGTGATAATTACAATGGACATGATGCACACATTTTCATCTGAGTCATAAAGGCTATCACCTGCTGTTATATGACAAGAAAAGAACACATACATTTTATCATGAACTTTGTTAGATTTTATTTCATGGTGTGTGTTTCTTTGAGTTACTACATGAGAGACCAGTTGTTGTACAGGAGTGGTGGGAAAATGCAGTTCTTTCCACTCCCAAGGGAGAGAGAGGATAATAGTAGGGGTAGGGATGTACAATATAAGGCACAAAGAGCAGCTAAAGTGAAGGACAGGAACTGACAAGGTGGGTGGTTGGTGGGGTGAAGGGCAGATAGATGATGAATATGAAGTGAACACATAAAAGAAAATAAAAGGATGAAAGTACATACACCAGATATAAGAGGCAGTTTAGGACAAAGAGGATGGAGAAGGAAGGTGGATGTTTTGACAGTTGATACAAAGGGGTGAAAGGTTGGAAGGGGAGGACAAATAGGCTGAGAAACAGCCTCAGGAGTAAGCCGACCTCTAACCTGTGAAGAGAAGCAAGCTAAACTGGCCATCTGTTGGGTAGTGACTGAAAACCTCACCGGTTCACCTGCCTGAGAAAGTCCAGTACTGACAGCTGGGTGGAAAAATGTTCACCAAACACCAGCTAGTCAATATTTACTTTGACTCATGAGTTAGTCAACACTGTAACAGGTACAAATAATATTGTACAGAGTGAGTGTGCTCCATCTGACCTTTGAAGATGACAGGTTGCAGTCTGCAGGTGTGTAGGAGCTGATCAGGGATTGTCACTGACAGGCCTGGGGGGGATAGAGGGGTTAAGGACCCTTGTGATGAAGTCAGCGGGGCTGCAGTCTCTGGAGAAAGCACAGAAACATATTTAAAACTGCAAGCAACACACAACTGTTTTATTTACACATATAGCAATAAATATATATCTCAGATTTCCTGATACATTTCTCCCTTTATCTTTTCTGTCTATATGCTGTGTCTCTTCTCCTCTTTTTTACCTGATCTGGATCCATTTGTGATTACAGAAGGCACTGATAATGCTGATGAGGCTGATGAAGATGGTGGTGTCTTCACAGTGCTCTCTGGCAGATTGTTGGCAGCTGACTCAGGTGACCAGCCCTTGTGCCTCTTTTTTGGAGGACCAGCATTTGCATGGGACCCTGCAGGATAAAGAACAGGATCACATGGAGTATTAGCTTAAAAGTTTGTATTTTATACTTTTAATGTTTAAAATGTAGTCAGTGAGCTTGCCACCAAGATAGTTTTTCACACATTTTTTATATTTACAGTCTGAACTTACAAGAACTGAAATACTTATTTATTTTGTCATCGGTACATTTATTATAAAAAATGTTTTATTTTTTCCTTCCTATTTTACAGTCTTGTACTTTGTCCCCAGCTACGGGATGTTGTTGCTGCTTTAATATGCTTTAGGAAAGATTTACTGTACCGCAGATGAGTCACTTTTCTTATTCTAATAACCCCCAAATCAACAGAACATCCACTATGTTGATGTTTTATGATGGCCCGCTGTTGATACTGTAATGAAACAGTTGTATTTTAGTCATACATTAACCTGTCTCTTCCTCTTCCTCTCAAACTCTGTTGAAATGCAGTAATAGGGAGACACATAAAAGGTCCACTTGTTAAAAGGGACCATGAAAAAAACAACATCGACAGGAAGGAAGCTTTTCATTCAGCGGGAAGGCAGGGAAAGAGACGAGACAGAGAGGGAATTTTACAACCCTGGTTAATGGAGGTGACAGACAGAGGGAGAGGGAGAAAGACAAAGGACAACCCCCAACACACAATGCAGCTGCCTGTATGGCAAGGGTGTTATAACACACACACACACACACACACACACACACACACACACACACACACACACACACACACAGTGTGGGCCACTGGTGGTAGGGGCGCTGCCTTTTAGAGGTGTGAAGAAACCCAGGGGAGGGGCTTAATGACAACAGACACAAACTGACCATGCTTACATGCACACAAGCCACAACAGTGAGAAATTATTCTACACTTTAGATGAGCTGCACCATCCTGATAGCAATAAACACCAGTTTACATGCAGGTAGTCACTGTGTTATCAGATTCCATAAGTAACTTTTCTGTTTTGCCTTTTTCTTTTAGATGATCTCTGCTGCTGTCTCTTTGCTGCTGAAATATCCCAGCTGTGGGACGAATAAAAGATAATCTTCTCTATTGTATCTTCACAAGCATTGTTAATTAATATTGAGGAACTTTTATTGTCATGTTGAAAACTGACATTTTTTGGGGTCATGAAATAGATCTTCTTTCCTTGCGTTTAAGAAAAAAGACAGATTTACATAATTACATACATATGAATAGGTGAAACAAAATGTTCAGTTTAAGGTCCGATACGTAGGATTTAGTGGCATCTAGCAATGTGGTTGCAGAGCCTTAACTTCTCCAGTATGCCAAGACTATAGGAGAACGACTGTCGCTGACACAAAAACGTGAATGTCCCCATAGTTCCCATCTCTTTGGAAGAGGACCTACTCCCTATATAGCTCATTCTAAGGTAACAAAAACAGGATTCTTAGTTTCAGGTGTTTATAAACTAATGAAAACATAGTTATGAATATTATATACCATTTCTGCTAATAGATGCCTCGGAATGATACCCACTGGATCTTTACTATCTCTCCCTGGTATAACATTTATGGTAAAATGACACAGGATATTTTAAAAAGTTATGTAAAATGTTAATGTAGAAGTGCCAGGACATTTGTGGAGTGAAGTGCATGTATGAGAGGGACTTGGGTTTCTCATTTACACAGTATTTCAGCAATCAGGATGCTGCACAAAGCCAGAAATAATCTGACTGCAGATGCTTAGAAATCTCACTTTCTGTAGTGAAGAAAGTGAAAAAAGTGCAGAAATAAGGTGCATTTGATATAGTTTCTGTTCAGTATAGAGATTTTATGTTTTGTGTGTAGTACTGTAGGATGTGAAAGACGTAAGGGCTAGCAAAACTGCTTCTACTTTTTCTACACAAACATAACATACACATCAAATAACAAATGTTCAAATGACATGTCATACAGGATATACACTTCTTTCTGGATATCAGCTGGATTATAGAGTTGAAGTCTGCACAATCTGTACCTGTAGCCGTGGGTCTCCCAGGCCCTGACTGATTTAAAGGTGGCTGGGCAATGGAGGGAACAGCATGGTTGCCATTTGTCAGTGAGTGGGGGACGTCAGCTATTTGTGGTAGACCTGTCGGGTCTACATTTGATCCTGCTGTTCCCAGATAGATAGACAGACAAAGATGAATCAGTAATATTGATAACTGAAACTTTTCATAACAAATATGTCTGTGATTATGGCGTATTGTCTCCATCTTTCTGTTACAAGTGAGAACGCAAACAAACCACCATGACAACAGAACAATTTTTGATGAGAACATCAACTCTGCAACAAATCTCTGTGTTTGCATTAGTTTGTGTTACCTGTGCAGCTGCCAGGTGTGAGTGTTGGATGAGTCAGTGACATGTTTGGTGGCTGTTCATCTGATGTCACATGGCCTTCTGAGAGGCTGGGCCCCAACGGTCTCATCCTGCCATCTGAAACACACACAGATGCACTGACAAAGTCATTTCATATCCATGGAGATAGAAACTCTTCAGTGGCTAGGATATTGCTATAACTTTCTCATTGTGCATGCATGTGTTGGGACACTTCTGACTAATAACAGAGGCTGTTCCAAAAAGTAAGTCCACCAACTTTTCTGAGTAAAGCCAGGAAGTCACTCAGATTTAGAACCATGATCTGATCCAGATAACTCAGCAAACCTGCTTCCTAAAACAGGCTGGACTTAATAATACAACCCTGCTCTGGAGTGAGTAAATGGCCCTGCAGCAGAGGAGGAGACAGTGAATGACTGGTATGGAGGTATTCAGGAATGAGTGCGTGTGATAGATAGATATTGTTTCTGTTTCTAACTGCATGGTATGCTTCTCCCTCTCTCCTATTTCATACTCCTCTCATACCAAAGCAAGGGTCCAGGAAAACAGTGTGTTTTCTTTTCGTGAGAAATGAGCCAAGACAAGTTATCCAACCTATGTCAGTGACGGTGAACAGACACTGGGTTCCAGGTCTGACACTGCTCAGCTTCAGTATTGAAAACATTAAGAAAAACTTGTTCATTAGTTTCTATGGTAACTTTAGGGCAACAGTGGGATCACTGTAGGATTACTATGGTAACCTTTCAGTATTAAGCAGACAACAGGATGTGGTTAGAAACACTAAGAGAACATAATATCTACGTGGTTGGTGTTCTTTCTCGGAGGCCTTTTCACCAGGTGGTGTCCGATCACACCATTTTAATTTGATGGGTTATCTCCAGATTGTGGCCTCTGTGTACACTGTGTAGTCTCACCTTTCACCTGTCCTTAAGGCCCGACCTGTCCTCGAGGCTTTGCTACCTGTCCATCTGGTCAGACCCGTACACTCATTGTTTCCCAATCAATACAAGTCAGACTTTTGGAAGACAATAAAAGAGCTAATGGTGAAGGCCCTTTAACCTAATGCATGTGTTGTGCCTGTTAAGGGTAAGGAACAACCTCTGGGACTGAAAAATTAAGCCAACATGCAGGTGCCAAAAACTGCAGTTCTGTGAATGGCCACTTGAGGCTGGCCATCCACAAGAACCCCATGATAGAATGCCCAACTTTACAGCTGAAATAAGCATGTTTACAGCCTGGTACAAAACATGTTTTGGTCTCTAGGTGGTGAATTTCAATATAACTCACCTGCTGACATTTTATTAAGGAGTAATTAAAATTACGCCTAATTAAGGGCAGAGTGACAGGTGACAGGTTGTCTGCCGATAGCGTCCTCTGCTTCTCAGTTACTTAAATCCATCTCTGACTCCCCCACAGCACCAGCCTCCCCACCAAACATAGCCTCTTCTGGCCAAAAAAAACATGATGGCAACAGCCGTATTGCCAAACCTGAGGCTTTAAAACAGTCCACAAACCAACTGGTGACATCATGGTAGCTATGTCCATTATGTTTACAGTCTATGGTTAGGGGAAGGGGAAAAATTCTTTACAGCTTAGTATTACAATATTTTACGTGGCAATACTGTACTGATACACAGATGGCAAGTAACACTTTTGTCATTGTAGCAAACCATCTGGCTTGTTAAGTTATGCACTTATACCTCTCACCTAAACCATTTTATTCATGCTTTGTTCATCTTCATCTTCAATGAACCTCTCCACTGCTGAGCCATCAGTGCAACACAGAAGGGACAGCACTGCCTTTAATGTGAACATGCAAGTAAGTTTCAAAAAACAAATCACTCCAGTCCATTTCCTACCGTGTCCTCTCCAGCAGATGGGAGCTCCTTTGACCAGCACACCCTGGTTGTTTCGGTATAGATGGTACTTCAAGTGCTTCTGTTTCTTGGGCTGGGTGCTGAGCTTTAGGTTAATGTGGTTGGAGAACTCTGTGAAGTAGCGAAAGCCTTTCTCTCCACAGCCCATACAGTTCCCTGAGAAGCCTGGATGGAGCACATGAACAGAAAATGTACGATTACAAAAGGCTTCATTTTATGTTTCTTCATTCACACATCATGCAACCATCTCGATCATGTCACAAATGCACTGTCATCAACTTTAAAGGAATTGTTCAACATTTGTATTATATGTGAGAGTGTTTTTTAAATTTGGACAGAGCCTGTGTTGCTGTTCCCCTTTGTCTTCAGTAGTCACGTTAAGGTAGGCTTAGACACAAGATGAATTTTATCATCTCACTCTTGGAAAGAAAGAAAATGAAAGTATGTCCCAAAATGGTGAACTATTCCTTTAAAATGAGTCCTGAAAGTTGATATTTTCAGAATTTTTGACTTTCAACAAGAGTGATGATATTTTTTTGTTTCTCTGTGAATCTCCTGCCTCACCCAGCAGTGCGTTGTGACCCCGTTCGTCAGGCAGGAAGCGACGGTCTACAGCACACACCAGCAGGGTCTCAGAGAGGGAGGGGGACTTCACCCCAACCAACATGAACCCAGGGGACACATCCAGGGGATCTGATGCCAGTGAGGACAGACGCAGGTCCCTGCCTGCCTGACAGAAGCCTGTGGGGATGAAAAGACAAGATGGGACAACTATTTAAACAAAATGATCTGGAAGCTTTTCTATGACTTTTAGATAACTTTATCTTACTGTAGCATAAATAAGAACAGCACTGACAGACACTATGTAAACAGCTGATGTGGATACTTTTCTGCTGCTTTTTCGTCATTGAGATTTCTAGCACAGGCAAATTCAAAACTCATTCAAAACTGTTTTTCTTTGGCTTTAACACTGCAAAGTCATCCATTGGTTTATGGGCGACTGTTATGAAGCCTTGAGTTTGGCATTTTGGTGGTTGTCATCTTGTTTGGAGTCAAGAGTGATGATATTTAGATGAGAGGGTGGAGCTGGGAAGGTGCGAGGGATGGATCTGGCTGAGAATCCGAGGACACCAGCAGCTTTCAGTCTTTTTCATCTTAACCCAAAGCATGATCTTCTTCCTAAACCTAACCAAGAAAAGGCTTTTGGGCACACAATGTTGCTTTGAAGATGATGTCATGGCAGTTTTTCGTGACATTGCTATGATGCTATGATGGTCAGCTTAGGGTCTTGCCTACACTGACGGGGTACTATCTGCAGTGGAAAATGAAACTGAAAAAAAAAAAAAAAGAAGTGGTACCAAAAGTGAGTAGAATAGAGTCAAAGACAAAAGTAAACGTGGCCCTTTGTGTGATGTTTTTTAGATTTCTTTGAGCACACATGTATGTGTATGTGTACAAACCATCTGTGGTGCAGCAGCCCTCAGGTGGGGGCTTCATCTGATAGGGTATTGGGGGGCTGTTAGACTCTGAGCCATCTTCATCGTCTTCATCATCATTCTCTGTGCGGCCTGTCAGGGACATACATAAAGAAATATGCAATTTTAATGGTGAACGAGAATGAAAAAATTATACCTATGCAATTTAGTCAGAGGAGATAAGCACTTCAGCTGAACCCATCGGCACACCCTGCAACCCACCATCATGTGCCAATGGCTGCTCTGTCTCAAGGTACAGCTGTGAGAAGACAGGTCGAGGAACTACAGTGTTCGACCTCAGTGATGCCTCAATGGAGTTATGGAGGACCTCCTCAAAGCGCGTGGTCCGCAGCTGGCCTGCATAGGAGTTCCCCATTGGTGTCCTGCAAAGACACAGGAGCCTTGTGTTGGACAATCAAGATATACATGTTAACTGATGTAATTTGTTTTTGTTTGCATTAATAATTTACTAATATAATGTTTTTTCTGTCCAGTTAATCTTTTACTACACGGATAGTCACACTTTGGTTCTTTTTAAGGATCTCTAAGTACAGATTTACCAGCTCCTCCATTACACTGTAAAACTGAGTATCTAAGTTGCTTACTTAAGTATAATCTTAAGAAAGTAACATGAAATATAGAATTCATTCCTGTGACATGTGACCGACAGGATCCTTTGGAAAAAGAAAGGGATAATAAAAGTAAAAACTAGGAAAAATATTATGAAAAAAGACAGGATACTAAGCCCCCCCCCCCCCCCCAGACACAAACAGTGAAAGCACATCTACTCACACCAAAGCACACACAGGCCCACACACACACAAAAACAGTGGTTACAAGTGGATGGCATCTGTCCAGACAGCATGCCATAAAATCAGCTGCACTGACAGTGTCAGGACACCCTGACCTAGCCACTGCGCTGTTTTTATACTCTCTCTCTCTCCCACTGAATGCTCTCTCTGGTTTTCTCTCTGCTTCACCTCTCTCATCTGCTCTCCAACAGATGAGAAATGCTCCAAAAAAGCAATTCTTTGCATGTACTTTTTTGAAAATATGCACTGACTACTGCTGTTGCAGTTGTTAAAGTTTGCTTTAAATTATTTGATCTTGTTATGTAAGTTTATGTGTTAAAATACATGTAAAATGATTACAATTGCTTTATTTGTTGTAAATCATTGTGTTCAAGTTCGTGTATTAGTTATACTTAATTTAGATTTGTACTGTTCTTAAAAAGTGTGTAAAGAAAAATAGAAGATGTGAGAACATTATAAGCATTTTCAGCATTTTCCGAACAAAGCACTTAAAGGTAGTGCTGTATCATTTGTTCATAATTATGTCATGTAACACACCTCACACACTACTGTCACTGCTGCCCTCCAGGAGTCATTGCTTGTATGTAACTTGACTGTTAACACCAACTTAATCCTACTTCTCTAAACCTTTGACTGCCCATATGTTGGCTGCTACACACACACACACACACACACACACACACACACACACACACACTCTACAAATGAGTAACTGACAAACCTAGTAGCATGTGACTCACTGACAGGTCATCTTAATGAAAAGACTAGCCTGTCAGATTACAGGCTTAACACTGTGTTTTACACTACAGGTTAGCAGGACTATAGCTTCCTATAGATGATCTTGTAAACAACAGAACCAAAGACAGTATGAAACAAACAACAGCAATTTGATAAGACCTTAAAAATATTAACTTTCACTGTCTCTGAAAGCAAGCTTCACAAAACAATGCACCCTAGACAGCAAAAACATTTATGCAATTTAATTTAAACTTTTTTGTAACCTGGTTCGCCATCCTTTTTCATGAAACGTCCCTGAAGAAGCAAACACAACAATAAAAATAGTCCTAATTTTTTAACTCTCTACATGGCTCCACATTTCTATGACTTCACAATTATTTCCCCACATCCCATTGTCATAAAAATGGGGGCAAACTCAGGGTGAACAAATGTAAAACAGCAGCTGTGACACAGTTTTAGCTTAAAAACTAACCTGAAACTATAAAAAATATCATTATTATTGCCACTGCCAGTGGAAAAAACATGCTAGCCAAAACAAGAAAAGAGGAGCAACAACAAATATAACAAACAAACAAAACTTTTTTTTACAGTTACAATCACACCACCCTGCTTATAAAAAAAAAAGACATGTACTTGAATAATAATAAGGCACCCTTCTGTAAGTGAAGCATTAGCTACAGATGCTACCAGCTACACGAGTTTAGATTTTCTCTAGTTGTCTGCATGTTGTCAAATAATGTTCCACATGCTGATGTAAACAGGCCAAGTCCTGTGAAAGTGCTCTCAGTTTACGTAATATTTTCCTCTTGAAATTCATGTTGGAGATGGAAACACACACAAACACACTCTCTCCCTCTCTGTCCCTATCTCTCTCTCTCACACACACACACACACACCTTACGAGCCACCTTCTGCTTCCACACTTTCATATGTAAAGAAGCAGCGCAGACTTTTAATGCCTTGCACCACTTTGTAGGGAGACAGAGGACGGAAGACAAAAAGCCCTGTCATAACACAGCCGGCGCTGAGAGGAAGTAATCACACCTTCTACCAAAGAGCAGACTGATCTTTTTACAACCAGAGGAAGAGGAGACAGGGAGGAGATGAAAGCTAGGAGGTGTATTCCACCTTTGACTGAATCTCGACCAAAATCCTTTACTACTGACCAACTGTGATTCAGATAACCAAGTACTGTAAATGTTAACCTGAAGGCATTTTACATGCTTAATTACATGGTTAACATAACATTTAAAAAAAATGTAAAACATCAAAGAGAGAATTGTCTGCAGGTACTGATGCAGGTGTGTCTACTGTAATGTTTAACACTGTGTTTTAAAATCTAAGGGCTGCGAGGAAGCACATGAGCCATGCTGTGCATTTGTACATTTTAATCTCTGCTTGGCACAGCGTTATACACATCCCACATTTATTTTTAAAGAATATCTGTTCCTAACGAAACCCAAAACACCTATGATGCATAAAAGAAGACATGTAGCAGAGATGAGAGATTCTTTTACCCCCCATTTAAGGGTTTTTTTGGGGAAGGGATTTTTTTCCTTATCCACTGTGAGGGTCTAAAGACAGAGGGTGCTGAATGCTGTACAGATTTTAAAGCCCCCTGAGCCAAACTGTGATCTGTGATTCGGGCTATATAAATAAAACTGACTTGACATGACAGAAATAAGCGGAATGATAAAACCTTTAATGAAGCTTTGTTGATCTTTTCTCCTCCCATCTCCCCCTCCTTCCTCTCTCCCTGAAATGGAAGTGGGAGATCCTTTCATCTGCCCCCTCCTCTTTTTCTCTGCTCCTCTTTCTTTCACCCTGGGGAGAGAGACACTATTGTGGTGTTTTATGACCCCTTGGACCCCCTCTACACCACCACCACCACCACCACCATCACCAAACACCCAATGTTACACATACAAACCTGTAGTTAGGATCCTTTTAAAGTTTGAGCCCCATGCAACCCAAGGATAACACTATCACATCATAGCTTGTCCAAGTATTTTAACACTTTAAAGGAGTTCTTAAATTTTTTGGATAATAATTCATGGCAAAATAAATAAGGCTGATCTGCAAATACTTTCTAAGACAGCCTTAACCTTCTATGAGTCTTTGTAATTCTGGAAATGATGAAGTAAAATCCATTGTTAGCATCTTATTGTTTGGAACCAAAGATATTTTGTATGAAAAATTATTTGAATTTACTGCTAAATGTCACTACACATCACCTGTCAGGACTTAACACTGCTCAGCGCCTTGCTAATATATGCAAACCCTCATATACATGCTCTCTGCTTTTAAGGCACTGATGTATTAGTTTGAGGGATATCTCATGACCGCAAGGTCAAAGGTGAGACCTGATAACAATGTTTAAGCAAGACTTTGATGTGGCTTATACTTCCAACATTCCAACATGTGCACACACACATATGCGGATGTGCACACACATATACACACCCACACACATATACACACCCACACACACGCTCTCCCATGGGCTCAGGCTCAGTGGACACAAAGGGCTTGTCTTGAGGGGTGAAAGGTCATTCTGGGAGAGGTCAGATAAGAACCCCAGGCTCTCTCTCTGTTGATCAGACCCACATACTAGTCTCACACACACACACACACACACACACACACACACACACACACACACGGCATCACTGCTATCCTTTCTTTCTGTTCGGACTGACAAGCAGAGTTGGGGTCTCCAACCTTCACCCTTGCACCTTCAGTAGCGGATCATGTTACACAGTTACACACACAAAGGCAGACATGCACAGTTAAGTGAATGTGTGCATACAAATATGCATAATATGTACAAACACACATCAGCAGAAACTGTGCTTGTGTGTGTGTGTGTGTGTGTGTCAGTGTGAGTGAGAGATAAGGCTGAGGAATGTCGAGCAGTGTCAGCTGGTCAGTGCAGCATCTCTTTCAGCCATGAAAAGTAGAATTGGGACAGAAAAAGTTCCAGCTTCGCAGATGCTCTGTAGCCACTGACCCACAGCCAAGCACATATGCAAAGAGATGTCAGTTGTTAACACACACACACACACACACACACACACACACACACACACACACACACACACACAAGCAGCCCCTCAGATGGGTTCATCACTGACCAGTGACCCACAGCAAATGCTCTCATTCACAGTTTGCTCAACAGACATCGGATCGATGGCCAGCTAGCCAACTGGCCAACTGTTCAGCTAGCCTTTCAGCTATGCATCCGCACACTCACGCACACATGCTGAACTGGTCAGCCTCTCAGCTAACCTGTCAACTCTGCCAAAACACTGCTTCTCCTATTACTGCCCTGCAGGCACCTTCTAACATTTACAAGCATTGCAATGAACTTATTCCTGTATGTGCCATGTTTACAATCTCAAATTATCCAGTATGCTATAGCAACACATTGTCACCTGTGAGCTACATTAAGGTAATACAGGCAAACATAAAGATATACTGTCTTCTGCAGGGCAGTGTGTGACTACTGTACAAGACACTATCTATCTGCTAGAGTTAGTATTAAAAAAATAACTAGAACACACCACCAAGCTCCAACTTCCTGACTATTTAATGACTGCTCTGCCTGTTGCTTTGCTATCTTGCTCCACGTCCTTGAGCAGTTTTTTTTCCCCTTCTGCTCTCTCCTACTTGCACAACTTCAGGGAAACTTGTGTTGTCTACAGGCATGTAAATCTTGCTGTGTGTGTACCTTAGTATGGATTTAAACACTGAAGCTGCAAGAGGCATCACAAACTTAAACTGGATCATGAAAGAGCTGAAATACCCCTGTTATGATTAGTTGCTGTACATCAAGCAGTGTTTTTATGTGACTTAACATGCACTATGCTTTTGCACCTTGTTGTTTTATATTGTCCTTGTCTTCTGTTTATCTCTTTGCACTTCCATGTTTGTACTTCTTTTCTTTGGTTTTAAATGTAAAGTGTCTTTGAGAGCTGTAAAAGCGCTGTATAAATAAAATGTATTATTATTATTACATGTATTAAATCTGTTATTAGCAATTATTCACACATCTAACACAGCATCATATGTTAGGAGCAGCAGCAGGAGTCAGTACATGCACACTGTGCATACCCAAACTGCAGCAGCTCTATCTATCTCTGTGTATGTCTCCACAAAACATAAAACAGCCAGGGTTGCAAATTGGCACCAGTCACCAGCCGAATGCTGGTAAAAAATGCAACTGCTGGGAAAAGGTATAATCTATTGAGCTTTGGTAGATTTTGGACAGTGGCGCAGTGGCAGGTGGACAAAAAAATAGTTAATTTCCAACCCTGATAACAGTCATAAACACCAGGGTCAATATCACCATGTTAATAAAACAATAATGAAGGAGTTCTTGGAGACATGCCGCCTATTTATATCCTTTTATAGCACATTTCAAAGAATAAATTTGTTGTAACACTTAATCGAGCTAAAACTGTGCGTTCCCAACACAGATGTATCTATAAGCATGCAATTATTCTATTACATACTGCAGTTTTATATAAGGGCAATTACACTGAAATGTCTGTAAATTTTCTGTTACAAGTTTTAAAAGTAGCCGAAATTGCTTGACCAAAATACATTTTTTCAATGCTAAATATTAATTCAAGAGCTGCATTTGAAGTTATAACCTCGTGAAAATATGTTTCTGAGAAGACAGAAAAAAATGACCAGGTACAGCATGACATGCAGGAATTACCTAACGTTATTGTTGCTGGAAAAATCACACATTAATATAGCCTTGCATGTTACCCGTTTACAAAGTTAAAGGGGGTTTGAGAACATGTAGCCCAGGGTATTAGCTAGCCAAGGAAAAGACAAAATGGGGCATTTTTATAAGAAACGGGTTCATAGTTAAAACCTCAAACGCCACACTACACACACAACTGTCCTTTACAGCGTAAAGACGATGAAAATAACACGAATAAAGTGGGAAAAGTGGAGTTTTCCAACAAAACGTCCACATTTAACAAGTAGCTAAAACACACAGCTGCACAGTTTCTGAGACATAGTTAGCAGTGATTGTTTCTTGTTTCTTAACAGCATCAGCAACAGACTGAGCGGACACTTCATCACTAACAGGACAGTGAAGGTAACATACTCTCTACCTGAAGGCAACACCACGGTGAAACAACACAATGTGAAAATAACTTACCTCTACTATCCAGCGGGAGAAGCGCGGTAACTATTCTTCATGAAAAGCCTGAAAGTTGATCCGACGTGCTGTCACCATGTCTCCGGCGCGAGACCTACGGCGGCAACTGGGTGTCGCGCGTGTCATCACCTCTGATCCTCCGGAACGGTCCCTCCCCCCTTCCTCCACTGAAATGGTATGGTCCGAGCGAGGCGGCTGACTCCTCTCACTGTCTGCGCCTCAACTAATGTCTCTTCTCAAAGGTGATGCTGTGTCATTACTTATGTCATATTTTGTTTATTGTGATTAACAGAACGGCTGCAACACAAAGGTGGAAATTAATATCTTCGAAAACCGTAAAAGTGAGGCTACAGGATACATCAGGTATTTATGACATAACACATAGGCCTAACGTATAATCAGATGTAGTCAGTGGTCTCAGGTGTGTATGAGCATACTTTATACCACTCCTTGATCTGGTTAGTACTAACTAATAAGACCAAATAAACTCCTGCTCATACTATGTTTCTTAGCCTATTTGTTGAATTAGTCATAATAATGATAATAACTTTATTTATATAGCACAATTCACGCATAAAATGCAACACAAAGTGCTGAACATAAAAGACAACCAAAATATGTGTGATAGAGGTAAAAAAAGATGATAAAGACATGTAATAAGATAATAAATAAATACATAAAACGATAAAGTAAAATGCAATTAAAACTACAGGCTTAAAGATATAACAACCATTAGTTAAAAATACATTTGAGGAGAAAGCACTGGTAAAAAGATGTGTCTTAAGGTTAAGTTTAAAAGTTTCAACAGATGTAGAGCCCCTAAGACCCTCAGGCAGACTGTTCCACAGTTTAGGGGCTGTAGTGGAATTCCTTATAACCCTCAGCACAATTATCAGTTTTCGCCCTTAAGTAAAAATGCATTGAACATGCAAGAATCAGATCTGACCAGACTGAACTGATACAGTATACCAGACTCATCTTGCCTAAATAAAAAAGATAAAAAAAAAAAAAAAACATCCTAGGAACATGCAACGTCCACCAGTAGATTAGGAAACAACCTCTCTAAAATAACAATTAAATCCTTCCAATTTTCAGTACATATAAATCATACTTAGTTAGAACAGATACGTAACTTTGGGGGCTTTTCCCCAACCTTTGATTCTTCTTTTAAAGTAAGAACATTAGAACAAATATGGTGCATATCCAGGGAGAGTAGTTAATTATTATTTATCATTAATTTTTATTGAGTTGCTTGAAGTCATTTTGAAAATATAGCCCCTAAAATAAGAGGTGTGTTGAGGCATTATTTAGCAGCTTTATTCAACCATTCTGTTTTTTTTAAGCCATTTTTATCATGTGGGCATTATTCACTAAATCAAGTCAATATATATAGCCAAAGAACAAGCATTTGTGTCAGATGAGTTTCAAGATGATGGGTTTAATCTGTATAACATAGGACGCTTTCTGTTCAGATCATTAACACCACATAAAAGTTTTAAAGGTTAGAATGTGTAGCAGCAAACCATCTTTTCTCAGGAAACAAAATGTCATAACAAAAACTTAAACGGAACCAGTTAACTGTGTGAGTTTCAAGTAGACTCGGTTATGATCATTTAAAGACTTATGTCGTCCTCTACTGGACAAAAAGTGGACTTACAAGGAGGAGAGGAGAGGAGAGGCGAGGCTGCATAATTTTGTTGCTTTGTGTAGCAACACTTCACCTCCACCACATAGTCTAATTCCTGAACATAGATGGCATCCCAGCTCAGCTGATGAAAAACTTGCTCTGACTTTTGTGATGAGTTTTACTTTTTTTATCACTTGACTATTTTGATTTCTTAACTGGCAAACACTGATCCAGCTGCTGAACTAAAACCCGACTCTACTGAGAGTCAGAGAGTATCTGTCCACCATACGACCCCTCTCTTTGTCTCCACCAACATGGGCAGAATTATGAATATGTGACGTGAGTACATCACAGTCTCAGTGGAGAGATCCCACCTTTGCAGCAGCACAAATGTTCATGTCTCATTCAGCAGCTCCTCTCTCTCCCAGGCAATCTGTCATGCTGATGGGCTGAGAGAGAGGCCCCCTGAACCCCCCTGTGCTAAATGTCCCCGTGGCACCACCAGACCAGCAGACAGACAGGTCAGTACAGTAATACCCAAGTTTTCCATGTTGGTATGGATGTCTTCCCTTTACATTATGGTAAAGTGCAGTGAAAAGTGTTTGATGAGGTGGAGAGATGGCTAATCATGGCTTTTCAAACTCTGCGCCTAAAGATACACATCCTAATATTCCAATACTGTGATCCCATCTGCCATGTAAAGTCAACAATTCAGCAATCAGAAGATTACAGGTCACCATTAGTGATTTCAATATGTTAGGAAACCTTGACTCTGGGTTTCTTTTTTTTTTTTTTGTAGATTCATCTCGTGAGATTAACTTTGTTTTCAGGTCACAATCCTACACAACACAGAATAAAAACTTCATGGACAACAAACCTAATTATGAGTTGGGGTTTTACTGTAGGTGGACTTAATCCTTACTCTGTCCTTTGGGTGCTGCAGTCTTTGGGAGTTTAAAAACTAAAACTACAGCACAACATCAGATTATATTGCAAGACACCTTAAAATAATGGGACCAGGGACTTCGTTCTTTCTTCGTCCATCTTTTTCTGTCAGTCATGGCAACATTTTACTCACCAGTTTCACTGCTGAGGTTTAGGGATGCAGCAGCTCTGCTCGACACAGCTTTGCAGTTTAGAGGTTTAGGGCAAGAGAGGAGTCAGACAATCACATAAATTATGAACAAATTTTATGTTAAATCATATTTCCCCCTCAACTTATATTTTGAATAAACAAAGCTGAAATGTACGTCATCCTAGTCAACTGCGTTCAAAACTTGTGTGCACAGTTGTGGCAGTTAATGTTAAAGTTGAAGATAAACTATGACTTATTTACTATGTTAAATTATTAAATTGTACATCATGAATATACAAATAAATAAACTGAAATAGGTTAAATCAGCGTACAGATACAAATTAACACAACTATAGAAACTGTATTTTATAAATACAGCCATACACGGGGCCTGTGACACTTATATTTTGCCATGAAAACAATCACTCAAAGCCGTTCTTTTATCTCAGATTTATTATATGTGGCTCTCTGTTCTATCCCTCAGCAATGAAATGTTGTTGCAGTAGATGAAGGGTGCCACACACATCTGAGAGTTTGGTCTCTTCTTCTGAACCTTTTTCTTTAGCAATGAAGTTTGTCAAAGTGCTGAGAGCATGGAAGCCCTGTCTCGGCTTTGGGAGTAACTACCAAGTGGTTTTCCAGCATTTGGCTAGGAGCTTCTGCAATTCAACCGATCCTCTTCTCTCTTTGAAATCCAGGTTGGCACTAGTCTTGGTTGTGTTTAGCTCTAAAAGCTTCACTAGAAAAGACTTTTTTTCATGAGACTGATTTATTTACGATAAATGAGATCATACTCTGTATTAGAACTGTTTCTCTGATGAGAAAACTGACGGCAGCTGAAATGGTTCATCCATCTGCTAAAATCATAATGTCATTTAATTCATGAAGAATTCGTTCATTTATTAGTTGCAAAGACTCTTATGACTCTTATTCCAAAGCGATACCTAAATCATAAAATGCAGAGGGTATTTATAAAAGGCATAACAGTTTTCCACTGCGGTCCTCCCTCCTAATTACAGCTTACATTTTGTCACTGGGAATCTCATACTTCATCCTTTCTGCTGCCCCAACTGGGCAGTGCCAATCTGTACAGTGGCATAGCCATGCCACGCCAACACAACATCCCCTGATGGGAGAACAGGTGTTGGACAGGGTCCAGTGGAGCAGAGCAGAGCGGGCTGCCATGATATATCAGATGAACCGGCCAGCACCGTCTCCTCTGGCCCGAGGGAGGGGGACCCAGCCATTTATTATTGTGTGTCTGTGTCTGTGTGTGTGTGTGTGTGTGTGTGTGTGTGTGTGTGTGCGCGCGTGCGCAGAGGTTCTGTGAGGGCAGCAGCAGTACCACAATAAGCCCCAACAAAACTGATTGGGACCCAAAGACCAACAGGGAGGCGGGCTAATCTGGGAAATCCCTGAACAAAAACTGTATATTTTTGCCTAAAGCGATTAAGAAAATGTACTGCCCACACAGGGTGTGCTGTTTTGACATTATGTACCATGATATGAGACAGAGTTTGTGCACAGGCCTTTTTATATTTTAGATTAACTGAAGAGTAAATCTGTCAGCACCGCATTATCAAAGCAAAAGTCATGTAGACAACCTATCTGTTAACTGTCAACCTCATCAAATGAAACACCAGGTTTTATTTATTTATTTTTAATGCTTAACACCTGAACATATTTTTCCTAAATTTTGGGTGGTCTTGAAACAGGTCCTGTTTCCTAACTCAGACCATAAGAATCTGGTTTATTGGGTTTTTGAGATCAGTTTCTTAAGTCCCTTTACTGCTAATTTTACAGCCAATATGACACTGGGTATGATGATTTGCTCAGTCGCTGTGGAGCCATATTGGCCTAGGCAAGGCTTGTAGTTCCTGTTAATGGGTTGAGTATAATATTTTATGTCCCGTTGCTATAGCCACGGTGCTTAACTTGTGATGTAAAAATAGTCAGGCCCATTCATTTTAGTATAAATACTTCACTTCGCTTCAAGACACAGACTGAGCTGTATGTAAAACATGTCTATTTGAATGTGCCCCGGCAGAGGGAAAAGGTATTGCTACTTTACACATAATGACGGCCCAGGTCGTTTGGCTGAGAATAATGGCGGTTTCGCTGTAAAGCATATCACTCTCATTAGGTTTTTACACACTGGTCGTGCCTAACTGGAGATGCACTTGTCTGGACACGCACACACATGCATGAATTCACACACAGGGTGCACCCGCACACAGGCACACAAACACGCACACACATATCCATCTCCAAAGTCATTAAATCCCTTTGAAAAGAGGCCTCATTTGAGAGAAGCAATAAAATTTTTAATCATTTTATTACCAAAAGAGTATTTAACAAGTGGGTAATGAAACGCCAAAGGCAGGTTAGCTGAGTTTAACCTTCATAGAGGAAGCCATGTATCACATGCTGCCCTGAGGCATGGTGGGACAGAAATGTCATCCTCCATTATCCACCATACCTGAAGTGTGGCGTTGTGCGGCTGGCAGGCAGGCGTCTCGCTCTGCAAGGCGAGGCTGACGGGAAATTAGGGGGAATTCAATTAATGGACGTTTTTTACGCACCAGGGAGAGGGCACAGCTGCACACACACTTTAATGCGCGATGCACACACATTGTAGCAAATGTAACACACTTGTGAACGCATGCACACGTACCTCAAAGCATATCCTGCACATCTCACACTGTGAGGGGCTACTGATGGGACAGGAAAGCAGGAGGAACACATGTTCCTCTCCTGGTGTACAAGTCTCTTTCTTGAGCGCTCTTCTTATACCGCTACTACTTAACTTCCTGTCTTCCTCACTCTGTGAGTCAGTTCTATTGAATTCGCTTCTCTCTCCGTCTCTCTCCTTGAGGTGATTGTATAGCGGGGCCGCTCCGCTGCTTTCCCTCAGCAGGTCAATTAAGGAGAAAATGAGGCAAAGGGGGACACTCTCAGTCTGTCACCATAAAAGAACCATACCTACCTACCTACCTGCCTGCCAATTGCTCATATAATATACCGTTAAACTGCCCTGGAGTGCAAGTGCAAGTCTGACTGTGTGTGCATGTGAGAGGAGCGAGAGTCAGGTAGAAAAGCGAAAAGGGAGGGGTGAGTCATATATGTTCCTCTTAGAGTACGAAAAAAAGTGGTATTGCCAGAGAAGCAATCGCCAGGCCCTTAAGGGAGGGGAAATACACCAGCCACCTCTGATAGCACCAAATACAGGCCCATACATTACATCTCGCAATTTCTTTGACACACAGGAATAATTTATGGCTGATAACAAAAATACTCTATTTTCAATAACAAGCTTCTGCGGTACTTAGAGGGACTGGCCCCCAAAGTTAATTGAAAAGTGTCCTGGCTCTCATTTGCATAAGAAACACATTTAAAGGTGAAAAATTATAAATAAATATGCGGCCACCTGTGAAATATGGCTTTTGGCCTGCTGGTCATTTATAACTTTGCCTTTAATTACGTGACAGGCTGGGGTTCTGCAGCTGTAATGAGAGGCTGGAGTGATGGAGAGGAGTGTGTGAGAGACAGAGGGCTATAGGTCATTTAGTGTGTGAACAGACAAACATGCAACGCAGACGCACACAGATGGACAGACGCACACGAAGGTAGAAAGAGAGCGTAAATGTGCGGACACACACAAGCTAAATCTTTTTGCCTGGACGTCCAGACGAGCAGGGTTTATACAGACTGTGAAAGTTGTGGGTGTATTTTTTCTCAATGAGCTCATCCAATCAAAGGACAGATATGTGATCCAAATAGTGACCTCTGTGATGTGAGTGTTGTGGATGATTTGGCCCTTGGATCATCCCAGTCTAAATAATTGGACAAGCTAGTGACAACATGTAAATTTTTCATCAGACATGATTTATTTTTCCTTTTATTTCTTGCACAAAATTGAATATAAACACAGAAAAGCAAAACAAAAAGTTGAGAAGCAGACCACAGAGGATAAATACAGAGTTGGAAAAACTGTCTGTCAATTCCCTTCCCCAATCCAGAGAAATATATGATCCTTTTTTTGAATATTCATTCATTAATTCAAATATATTTTTATATATTAAAGTATATTTATCATAATTTCCCCCAATTTTAAAACTTACAATATAGGCTACCCTGACTGATGTTTTGTCTTGTAATGATTCACTGTATTTTTAAAGAGAGACATCAAACTGCTCTGCATATGTTGTATTTTTAGATGCTATCAAATTTCTGTCAGACACCCAGGCATGTTAAGGGACAGACATGTTGGCAGTTAAAGTGTCACACAAAGTCAGGCAGAGAGACAGCCAGGTGAGCACAACAGAACATCAGACAGATAGTTAGACAAAAGACTGGGTGGTGGTATATGCGGCGTGTTGCACTTCTCTCTTGGTGTCTCCTCCCTACCTCCCTCCCTTCCTCCCTCCTTCTCTTTTATGCATAAAGAAAACAGCTTGCATTGCCCTGCAGGTACTACCAGAGCGCTGTGCCGCCACGCACCGCTTTCACTTTCACCTTCACACCTTCTCTGCGGTCACTTCCCGGTAGAGCTTGCGTCGCAGCAGCGGCACTTCCTGGGGTGTTCTTTCTCTCTCTCCTCATCTCCTTTTTTTTTTTTTTTTTTTTTAAACCCCCTCTTTCTCCATCTCTGAATAGCAGAAAGGAAAAGAGGGAGGGAGGCACAAGCATGCCCTGGCCCGGCTCACTAAGTCCTATTATAAGTAGAAGAAGGCGATATTTCACCATTTCACCCCCCAGAAATATTACAAGATAGACAAGCAAGCGGGGGCTAATCCCTGGGATGAAATTAGCAGCGGAGGGGTTAGCGGCAGGATGGAGGGATGATAGAAAGGGGGGTTGGGGTGGGTAGCTGAGCCCAGCTTGAGGCAACTCGTCCACAGGGATAATTACAAGATGCTCCCGGGATCTGTCTGTCTGTCTGTTGGCTGTGCTGGGCTGGCCTTCATTTTTGATGGCTCTATTTTCAACAAGGGGGACTAGTTCTTTCCCTCGCTTTGAGAGAGAGAGAGTGTGTGTGTGTGTGTGTGTGTGTTGCCCTTTCTTTCTGTGTCTCCAGTGCTTCAGATACATAGTAAAAGCTATTAAAATTGAAATTGTTCTAGAGGCTGTGAGCGAACAGGGGAGAGAAGCGACACACTCAACCCCCATGACAGACTGTTTAATAATGGGTGGACTGTGTGTGTGTGTATGTGTGTGTGTGTGTGTGTGGTAAGCGAGCCAATGACCCAACTGGCAGGCCTGGTGTGAATACTTCCTCTTACTTCAAGCTGCACTTGCCTTTTTTAGAAATATTACAATTTGGATATTGTTCCTGAAATTCACCCTAAGTTTCACTACATTTATAGACTTCAACACGATCTCTTCTCTTCAATCCCTCAACATTAAAAGACTCACTAAACTTCAGAATCAGTTTGCAGAAGGGCCACACAGAAAACAAGTGCCTCTGTTAAGTGTCTACCTGTCTACGACAACAGTACCTGTACTTTTTTGCCTTAGTTTTTCCCCCGTAAACATCATTATTGATGAAAATTACACATAAAAGAAATATAATTAAAAGCTACTGCAAAAGCAGTGAAGGATCGCAGTTATTTTAATTTCATTACACTATAAGCGAGTGAGTCCCCCTCTCCCCTTCCCTCTCTGGTCAGTGGTGGGAGGTGAGCATGGCAGCAGAAAGCTTTGACCAGCATACTGACCCCTCTCTAGGGAAACAATGACTTTGAGAACGCTGGAACACACACACACACACACACACACACACACACACACAAAATGAAGAATGGAATGGGCAAACTCATTCATCACTTTAACAAATATAACAGGCTATTGTAGGAGCCCGCAAAATAGGAGACAAAAGCTAAAGCAGTTGCACTTAGGCCAATGGCTGCATTCACTCACCCACATATGTTTACCCCCCGCATGCAACACACACACATGCCAGCATAAAATCTATATTGATATGCAGTTGAGTGCATTCCACAAATTCAAAATGATGCAACTTCGCTTTGACACTTTGATCTAAAAGTTGTTTAATTACAAATGTGAACACACTCAAAGCAAACGTGGTAAATGCATTGGTTTTAAACTGACCTGATTTGCCCTCATTTCGATTATGACAGCCAATTAAAATAAAAAGAACCCATTTAAGGCATGTAAATTAGAAAGCCGGACGTTTAGTTTTTCAACTTGACAGAGACTCAGTGTGACAGCAACATACCAAAGTCAGTGACATCATTGTCTTGTAAAACATACTTCAGTTTTAGTCTTCCAGCAGCCAAAGACCCACTCACTGCACAACACTTTCACATAGTGAGTCCAATTCTTTAGAGAAGATGTCCCTTTTTGATGTATTAAATTCTATTTATATTGAGTGTATGTGCGCTGGCACTAATCAAACATCACAGCCATTACTCAGTGTGTACCTCCCCTTGAGCGTGTCGCTGAGTCTAAAAATGTTTGTCTCTTTTAAATCCAGCAAATGGGAGTTGGAGATTTGGGTTGCAGCTGAGGTGGTCCTCACAGGACCTGTAGATGGTGCTCTATACAAGGAAATGACACCAGACTTTGATGGAATGCGGACCGGAGCGCAGGATAAATGTGTGTGTGTCTGTGTGTGTGAGAGCAAAGAGGGAGAAATAGAAAAATAGAGCAAGAAAGATGGAAAGTGTGTGTGTGCGCGTGTGTGTGTGTGTTAGAGATAGAGTGGAATAGGGAGAGAGAGGTGTACAGTACCTGATGTTACAGAATAGTCTAATGACCGTCCTTCTTTGTCTTTGAGCTGGCAGACAGAGTCATCCAGCACATTCAGCACCAGAATAGCTACAGAACAACCACGCATAAAGTGAAGTTATAAACAAAAAAGAGCACACTAGATCATCGAGACAGGCAGTGCCAGGATGACATTTTCCTTCTGATAACTGCAACCTCTCACATAATTCACAAATTCATCCAAATGCTCGGTCTGGAAGCTCCTGTGGGTTCAATTAGTTTTGAAAGGTATTGCTTCGCTCCTAAACTTCTTGTGAGGGTGTGCAGGTAAACGGAACAAGCTGAATATGTAACACTATAACATGTTTACACCTTAAATAACTTAAAACAGGCCTACACACACAGAGGGGGAAATAATACACCTCCATAATTTAGTGGTGGAATTAAAGCACGTAGTTAAACAGCTTTTTAACATGACATTTAACCTAGAGTTTAATATTTTCCCAATAATCAGAATGATTCCTTTTTACTGAAGCCACATCATCATGCAGTATCCATCATGTGTATTTCCTCTTCTCAGTAATTAAATATAAGAAGTGGTGAATTGTGACTTGAAATACTAATATGGGGAAAACACTGGACAGGTGGTGTATTTGTCTTGTGGTGTCACCACGTCTAACGGTGTGATTAGTAAATTTAGTCAAGGTCAGGTGAGTAATTGGCCCGGTGGTTGCAGGCAGCTGTGTCACATTTTGTTACATGTAGTTACATAGTAATTACACTGTAATTATAGAAGAAAAGAAAGCAGCAAAATAATTGCCGTAATGTGACGACTGCAGTGATTTAATTCCTTGTCATGTCGCGTCACATAAAAATGCATTTGATTTCATGACAACCATTAAATGTTTTTTTCGAGAGCAATTACACATGAAATGGCATCACACACTATTTCCTCTTTATAATATTTCACACATTGCGGATAAACATTTCAAAAACTGCCACAGTCTAATTATGTGAGCCACAGAGTCACACAAATGTCATATTCTTTGTTATCCAGCTTTTGAATGAAGACGTTTCAGGGTAAAATCTTGTATCAGTGGCAGTGACATTCATCTGACTGGGATCCCAGCCTAAAAATAGAGTTACAGATGTGACCAAATAACATGCACGGGGCTGCGATCTTGACAACGACCTGCATGTTGAAATGCGTGCATGCAAGCAAATACAAAAAAATATAAAAATTAAAAAGAGATAGAAAGAGTAGAAGTGCTTAGTGGCAGATTTTCTGCACACACAAGCCACATTTTTCCAAAATGTGAATATGCAGAGCTAATAAAATAAATAATCACTAGAAATATTATTCAAGTGCATTCTAAATAGTTTATTTTATTTTTTTAGCTGACATTGTCTTAAGTGAATCTCATTTAAATCAGATGATTAAACGTCTGGCTGATAATCTATGCACAGATCGTGCGAAAAGACAAACGCCAGGCTGAGTCTCAATCAAACTGGCTTTTTTTTAGAGTCCCTCAACATTTGGTTTGAATAAAATATACGTATGCAGAAATTAAAGATGTTAGATACTTTGTCTTTTAAGAATTTAGTCGCTGATTAAAAATTGCAGAAGACTTTTGGACCATATGCTGTCTTAGTGCCGACAGTACAGTCATAATTTAATAGTAGCTGCAGATGCATGATCGCGGATGTCCTACCCTGCACTGAATATAAAAAAGGTGCCCTTGACAATGACTCAGCCTTTCTGTATTGATGCTTTCTGTACTTATTTAATTGAACCTTTCTGAGATGTATTCTTTGTGCTGTATTAGTTTAGAAGCAGGTGAGGATTTCAGACATGCAGAACTTGTTTTCCCTTCCATCTTCTCATAAATTATTTAAAGTCTTTAAAATACTCCACTAACAAAGGCAACATCCCCATTCTTCTTCAAATAATTATAGAAAACCAAGTCAGACTTTGTTAATATTTTTCATTACACTTTATATGATACTGATAATATTACACACAGCTGCTATTATTCCTGTGTTGTTCTGTATGTCCACATCCTATAGCTGCTCTTAAAAGGTATTAGGAAATTTTAGCATTTTAATCTTTCATTCGTGTAACTTATTTCATTTGCCGCCTCCAGGGAGGTCAGAGGGAAAGGTTAATAATAAAATGGCACTCATGGGAACCTGTGAGGGTCCAGTCTCTTGCTCAAGGACACTACAGCAGGGAAAGTGGTTGCTAAAGACATGAACCAACTGCCGTGACACACCTGTAACATACACGACTGAATATTTAAAAAGCAGCGCTGCATATGCACATAATTTGCTAATAATTATTTTGTGGTGAAGGAAATGTTTTTTCCTAAACAGACATACTGTGTATGTGATGTGAAGCTTTGTTAATGTGTCCTGAAAGGGTCAAAAAGGTGTTTATGTTGTTCATTTTAAAAGCATAAGATTCCATATTTATTTCTTGCTGAATAACTTGTGCACATGCCAACAGAAAATATGTCATATTTTTAATTTCCTTCATCTTGTTTATAGTTCAGACAGGCTTTGACTTGACCATCATCACCTTCATACCCCCTCAAGGTGTCTCTCACATATAAGGATAAGGACACACACACACACACACACACACACACACACACACACACACACACTCAGCACTGGCTCTTTAGCACTCACCATTTTACTGTTCAGCATGTCCCACTCAGCAGTGTATGAAAATAAAGACAGCGCCCTTGACAAAGACACTCCAATGCTGCGAGTCCGCTTTCTTTTTTTCTTTTAAGTTTTCTGATTAGATTCTTTGCTCAACATTTCTTTAGCAAAACTGTGGTGCTGCTCACAGACAGCTACACTGCTTAAATGTGGACTTTGTCAAATGGCATATTGAAGTCACCATTTGTCCCTTAGTGTAATTTATTTATTTTTTAATTTACTTCATTACTACAAATAATGCTGAAAATTAAGTCAATAAATTTACTGTCAAATTCCATTTTCATTATCATAATTTAATATCAAATCTATTACTTTTACTAATATTATTATCAGTAGTAGTAGCCATAGTATTTGTATTACAATTAGTATTATAATATGTGTATTAAATGTTAAAAAGTAGTTAGTTTGATGATTAATAAACAACTGATTGCAGTGTTAAATACAAAGCATAAGATAATAAAATATTTCACAGCCAATTAATTATATTATGTAAGTTAGTTTTTTATAATATTTGCATGGCATTTTAAAAAACATAACCACTGTGCTGTTTTTAGCTTTTCATTGTCTTTAACTTGAACTTATTTTTTAAGTGTTATGTTTGATTTTCTTTAAAAGATTTTACTTCTTTTTTATTTATTTTTTACTGTTACTTAGAAATATCAGTTAAACACCTTTATATTTATGACACGTCTCCAGCCTGCATGAATCCAGGCGTGCAGCCGCACACTCTCTTCCTCCCTGTCTCAACGCTCTGACTTTGTTGTGTGCGTAATAGTTCCTAACGGTTACAACTAATGAATTGACCAGCCTCGGGGAGGTATATATAAACCTATTAGCTTTAATAAAGTCTGAAGGTATAAAATTACTCTCTGAGGTATTTCACTATACACTTAGTACTCTCCCCAACCTAATAATACCAGCTTCTTTTCCAAGTACATTGTCGTGCACTTTGATTGCATTCTGGGGTCTGTCTGCACAATTATTTTCAATTTAACCACTTAGAGGACGGAGGAGAGAGAGAGAGGGAGGAGAAAGAAAGAGTGTGGCTGAGATGTGGTGTCTCCCTGCTTTGAGATGCACGTAACCTCGGAGTCAACTCGGATATGGAGAGAGATGGAGGCGGAACGAGAGAGGGAACGAGAGGAATTACACAAATAGAGGGAAATGGAGAATAACAGAGAATGCAGAGAGGGACTAATGAAGAGAGAACATGATGGGAGACAGACAGACATGGAGAGACGAGGAGATATGAATTCCCTCCAGTTAGCTGAGTATGTGTATGTGTGCTCATTTGGCTGCCTCCTAATCCCTGATTCAATTTCCAGCCTTTAAACATGACGAATTACATTCCTGTCCTCATCTAATGCTTTTAACACATCCCTATAAGAGGCCTTAATCAGGTGAGATGGGCCCCAATGCTGCTGGCTGTACACACACACACACACACACACATACACACACACAGGCTGATTAGCCTAGCCACGGTGCTAGCCACCCTGGATAAGCCACCAGGTGGATAATGTGCTGCTTTAGCGCCTTAATTACGCCATAATCTGTTCAGCGCCTCAACCCCCTGCACAGAAGGACAGAGAGTGGGGGTGGTGGAGGTGTGGGGTGGTGGGAGGTAAGGGGGACAAGACGGGACAAGAGAAGAGTGGTGGGTGGAGGGAGAAGGGGAGTTGGGAGAAGGAGAGGAAAAGAAGCCCGGAGGCACTCTGCTTCTTCACCTATACCTCCTTCCCCCCTCATCTCATCTCTAAACTGTCTCTCGTCCTGCTGTGTTTTACCTGCTTGTCTTTCCTTCTTTCCCTTCCTTCCTTTCCTCCTAAATTCCTTCACACACACCCCCAGACACACTTTTGAACCTGTTTTGTTGCCTAACACACCCCAACTCTGGCCAGTCTCCCTCAGCTTCTGTTCCTGTGCATCTTGAAGCTCTATTGTATTTCATGTCATCCTCCCGCTCTCTTTCTTTTCATCCCTCCACCTCCCCACCACCACCACCAGCACCACCTCTCCCCAGCCGTTCTCTCCCTCCATCCACCTCTCTCCTTTAGTTGCTGTGTGTCTCAGTATCTCGGGTCCTCCTGTACCCTGTACCTGTCACTGTGCGCAGCCCTTTGACAAATCACGTGAAGGGCAGACTGAGTTTTGTAGGACGAGACAAAGCTTAAACATATGGCTGCCATGTCCCCAGGTGCTCTGCTGTGCGCTGTAGCAAGTCCCTGGGAGTCCTTATATATAACATTAGCTACCTGTCTGTCTGCCAGGCTAGCTGCCTTTCTGTCTGTCTGTTTCTGTGTGTTCGTCTTCTCACTGTCTGTCTGTTTGAGACGCATAATCTAACGATGGGCCTTACAACTGTTTTTCATCAACCCTCTGTCTGTTTGGGTGGTTGTCTGCCTTACTGACTCTTTCATTGACTTTCAACCCCTTAATGTGGTAAATTTATTGGTTCACATTAATAGTGACTATAAAAGCAATTAAAATATTCTGTAAAGTCTCTATTTGAGAGATGCTTTTTAAGAATATTCTACTACGAGAACAATGTCATCTGAGTAACAGTGAGTTTGACTTTGAAGGGGGATTTATATTATTTATGTGGCAGACCCTATGCCGTAGCCTATGCACGTGGCCTACACCGTTGTGAGCATTTATACTTGTGTGGTGGTGTGTATGTGTCACTCTGCAGTTACACCTCCAAAACACTACTTGGCAGTGGGGTTTCTGTGAGGTGCGGTAAAGTTTAATTGATTAAAAACACACATTAAACATGGCTTAATAGAGTCATTTTTAAACACAAGTACACAAATCAGCTTCACTATAACTCGCAGTGTTCACAGACAAAACACTTGTCTTTATCTGGGCACATTTTCCCCACAAATACAATATGCTAACATCATTAGCACAAGCCTATAGCGTTTTGCATTGTATAAATTAGCCTAGCGGCTAGCTGACTTTTCTCTACTCATATGAAGCCAGGGACAACAATAACATTTAACAAAGGTAATATTACAAAATTTGGCTCCATTACAGCTCACAAGGGTCACCGACAAAACAACTGTCTTATACTAAACACGTTTTCCAAACAATTATAACATGCTAACGTTATTAGCACAAGCCCAGGGGTGTAACTATAGACAGTGCAGGCAGTACGGTTGCACTGGGGCCCATGGGGTTTAGGGGCCCGACTGCCACCTGGAAATATGCCTGTATTCAAAGAAGAACTCACATTAAAACAAAAATGGTGCTATTTTCCATACATGCCCTAAATAAGGCAAACCCATCTCCATCATGTTTTGTAAAACAGTGTCAATCTATAACAAATTATTAACTTATTCTGCATGAACTATTTAAAAAACTATAATTTACCAATAAAAAAACTATCAAGTTAAACTAATAATTTCCTATTTTCTTTTGTAGATTTGTCTAATACAGATATGCAATGATGATTGCTGTGTAATATGTATGTTAATGTGTCCATTATCAAGTATCTGCAAGTGGATGTTGCGTAAAAGCGGCAGTAAGACACACTGTTGCTAAAATATACATATATATATATATATATATATATATATACACACCTAAAACTGTGTTTGTGTGTGCTTCATAACTTGTAACTAAGGCGTAATAGGGCCCCTCATAATAGCGTGCACTGGAGCCCATTGTAACTACCTTACCTACCACTGCACAAGCCTATGGCATTTTATATTGTGTACATTAGCCTAGCGACGAGCGGACATTTCAGCTACTCATATGAAGCCAGGATAAATCACACAGGACTTAAAATGCTTTTTTTATGGGGGCTTTACTGTCTTCACAATTTATTGCTTTTTATCTGTGAAGTAAAAATAAATAAAAGCTTGAGAAACAGATAGGAGGTCTGCGTCGCTGCAACACGTAGTTACATTTCTGGGGAGGTGCACATCAGGTTAAGGCATAGGTTATGGCGTAGGCTCTACATTGACGCAGAGCCTACGCCACAGGTACAGTGTCGATTCGACTCAGAAGTATAAATCCCGCGATTGCATGCCAAAATGTCAAAAGCCTCTTTTGACTTGTTGAGCAACAAAACTGAGCCACTGTGAGGCATGTCATGTAAACCAAAATGTTTTTATCTAATGCATCATTTTGTTCTCTCAAGACTGAACGAATTCAGTTGAATTTTTTGTTTTAATTTGATAGCTCAAAATTGGCAGGAAAACCATACATATGACCCAGTAATATTGTTTTTATTGGTGCCTGCTGGTTACTGTTCCTTCTGAAGTACACACACTCGCACACACAGGCACACATACACACACACACACACACACAAGTAAATCACATCAGTTTTTCCCACTAATGAAGATGAAGTGAGATATGAGTGTTTTCTCACTGCACTCGATGCCAATAAAGTGCCCCATTTAATGCCAATTAGCCACTGAACCTCAATTTGTGTCATGTTATTTTTTCTTTTGAGTCTTTCTTTCTTCTCATAATATCAGTCAACACAGGAGAAGAAATGTCTCTCCTTTGCTCAGCACTTTAATACAAAGAGACATGCACATGTAGGTTCTGGTAAATCTAAACACACTCAGATCACAGTGAAAAGTTTACCTCAACACATGCAGACTTCAGCACATGCTTTAAAGGGCCACTAATACATTTTCCATGCTTTAGTAATTATGGATTCGTTCCCAAGGTGTAATGTAAAGTAGTTCCTTGTGGAGCAGCTATGTGCATCAGTGTCTTACAGCTCATTGTTTTGACAGTAAAGAAGTGTATTGTGCTGCAGGGGTGGTTTAAGGAGTTTTACAGGATGCTTTAATACTTTTTTTATGCTGTAAACTTGTCACCACTCGAATTCAAGCTGAAAATACTAAATAACAAACTTTAATTGTGATAAACACATTTCAAGTCTGCTTGGGGAGAGTAAAATAAAAAAGGTCAAAACTTGAGACCATCTTGTACTTCCGGCCCCAATGGTTGGACCACACGGATCTTCAAACTCAGCACACCCTTTCAGTATCTCTTACCGACGCACAAGGCATCTATAGGGGACAAACAGCTGTCTCCTGGGTGAAACACGTAACACATGATTAACGTTGTCAGACAGTTACAGTTAGGTTCAGGCAAAAACTACTTGGCTAGGTTTAGAAAAAAAACAGGTTTTGAGTTTTAAAAAAAGTATGTAACATGATGTTAACATGTGACAAAAGAGTATTTCATTTATTTTCATTTATTTGAGTTGGAAGAAGTCATCTTAATGTAGTTATAGTGGTAATACTCCCAAAACAGGGGCAGAGGCATTTCTCTCTCTTTATTTTTTTTTAACACTCCTGCAACATTATCCCCACCACTCATGGGTGCCATCTTTCTCATGTCAGCTGTCTGTTTCACCAGTAGAGACTGACCTCTGGTAGTGCGTGCTGTGGACTACACCACCTCAATACAGCATCTCCATATCAGTTTCGTAGACAGAGGAGCATTTGTATTTTTGACAAAGTTGAAATGCATACCTTTGGTATATCTAAATAGCCCGGTATACCATAATACCACCCAAGCCAAAATCGCCTGTAGTAGCGGACAGTGGAGCAATGAAGAAAATCTGGAAACAGAGAGCAACCTGATCATTTTGGATCTCATGCTATTAGCTGTGTGGAATAATAACTTGTTTGAGACTCAAAAGTCACTGTAAAATTGTACTCGGGACTCCAGACTTGAAACCTACTTGTGACCTAATGCTAACGCTAATGGTTTCAGTGAGATGGGCTATCAGCACATCAAAATTTAAATTAAAATCAAATAACAATAACAAGGTAATTAATGATACTGGTTGACACACAGTCAAGTATCACTCCAGCTGGTACCACATGCTGTTAAAACTACCAAAACAATACTTAGATATTAGCTGATCAATGTCATTCTTAGCTCTTATTTTTGTTTAACAATAAATTCCTGACATTGGTGGCAGGAAATAAGACAAGGAGACAGGAAGTCACTGAGCTAAATGTAAAACTGTTCTTTTTATTGAATATATAAAAAGTAATATTTAAGGAATCCAAGGCACCCAGTGACCTTACACTTTATTTCACAATTGCACATTCTGTGCTTGTAGGTTATGTTTTCTCTTCTATATTCTGCATAGACACATCTCCCGTGGAGGAATGTGTCACTGCTGAGACTGATCTTACATAAACAGCATTTCCTAATGGTATTATATGTTGGCGTTCCCCCTCCATGAGCCCTTAGTCTGAAATATCAGATAGATATAAGAGTGCAAGAGAAAAGGGGGAGGTAGGCAGCAGGAGGAAGAGAGAGGAGAGACCACGTTTGTCCTACAAAGTTTTGAAGTTCTTTCCTTTTCCAAACTTTCCGTGTATTTGCTGTCATGCAGAATAATTTTGGGCTTTGCTCGTCTCCGGGGCAATGGCCTCAGGGGCAGGCGGACCCCCATGGGGGACAGGTGTCAGGCAGGTGTGCACAAGTGTGTGTGTGTGTGTGTGTGTGTGTGTGTATGTGTGTGTGTGTGTCAGTGAGTAATGGCGCTATCAACTGGCCTCCACGATCCATCATGCGCGTCCCTGGCCTCGCACCTCTAGGGCCGAAGCACACATGCACACAGGCACATTTAAATGAGAGAACACACGCCCACACACATACACATATACTCATATATGCACATACATACAGGCCTACACAAGCAGATGTACTTAAGCATGAGAACACTGAACGCACCAATCAGATGTTCTTTCTCCCCTGCAGACACACACAGTAAACATACACTTCATACACAGACTGTATCTCATGTTACCATTTTAAGACTTGTGTGAAATAAGAGTGCATGTTGAGAGAAAGTTTCAAGATTGTTATTGAAAAGTTTTGGTTGCTTTATGGTTATGGTTTATGGTTGCTTTGTGCTGCACACACAGCCCCTGCAAAAACTGCATCTCAATCAGCAGAGGGCAAACATTTCAAGAGGTGGTCTAGATTTCAATCGGCCAATCCCGGACACTTGCTGCTTCAAAGCCAATGCTACTAAAACTTAATTAAACACTAATCGTGAGCGCTGTTGTATTGTTTAGTTTGTTTGAGAATGAAAAGAGGCCATTTTAAATTCTCACTACCAAACATCACCCTTCACTTCCGGCTTTTTTCTCTCAGTTCATTTATTCTTTGTCTCTTTTGTTTCCTTCTCTTTTTCTCTCTTTGTCCGTCGTCTTCCTTCATGTAGCAGAAAATCTTTCTGAACAAATCACTCTGTTCAGTTATTATCTCAACGGGGGAGGGTGGTATTATAATTAACAAAACAATAAAAGTTTATTAATGAACATTAAAATGCAAAATAGCAGGAAGAGAAGACGGTGGGTGCTATCAATCAAAAGGAAGTGACTCCCCCGCTTTTTTGAGTCTTAATTAGCCGTCCGCTCATTAATGGGATGAGTGTGTTTTTGTGTGTGTGGGTGCAGGGGAGGTTACAAAAGGACTTTAATTGATCAGTGGCCCCTAAATGGGCTATCAGCAAGTTGGAGACAAAAAAAATGTAATTTATAGAAAGGTGTCAGTTTTATTTCCGCACCAACTAATTATGAATGCCAAGGAGTGTAGCTTCTACTTGGTTTAAGGCTTTGTCCAATCAGCCGAAGGCAGCAGGAACATTAGCCTTTACGTTAGGCTGCAGGTAACCATTGCAATAACTCTGATGCTTTACACTATGCTAATAGTTAAACTCACCAAAAGTTCAGCTAACTGATGGTCAAGCAAAAAATAAGTAAAATAAATAAATAAAATAATAATGAATATACAATAGGCTATGAAAAAAAATAATGGACACTATGACAGAAATGTTCAGGCCTCAACTCCGTCCATTATTTTTCTATAACAAGATATCTTGTCCTGCATAACTGCCTACATAAACTGCCCTGTAAATCCCAGTCTATACCTTTTATTATGCTGCTGTTAAATCCTGTATTTTCATCATCTAGGCCTGTAGAGACCAGGGAAACAGCCAGCTCTGTTCTTTGGCTCTGTTTAGAGACGACAAAATGCACCTACCAGCTCTTTTGACACCAATTAACATGTTGTACATCATTTGTTTTATTTGTGCAAAAGTGTAACAACGTCAAATTTGCCATTTAACGGAGGTATCAGTGCCAGGCAACCATTGCAGACTCCAGGAAGTTACTGGTTTTAAATAAATATGATTCATTTGTCTGATGAATCTTAGTGATAAAGTGAAATTTTACAGAGCTGAAATTAAGTTCTGTTAAAGGAGTACTTAACACCCAAATGGCCATTTGTGTATCAATTACTCCCCCAGTGTTTCATTTGTTTTTCTTGCATGTCTCCAGTAAATAAAGGATCTAAAAACTGAGAAAATTGTTGACAGTGTTAAACAACAGCAAAACTATATCACAACATTTGTCAACAAATTTGAACACATGTGCAGTATAATCCAAGTCACATTTACAAAGTCGTATGCTCAGTACTTCTCAAACAGACAGCCCAATGGAGAACTGAACCAAACGTGACACTTGGTATGGTACCTTTGGAACCAAAAGTAACCCTTCAGACATGGTACCTAGACCCGAGGTCTGTTTAGTGTTTTCACTGCAAACAGTACCCTTAAATGTGGGTGGGGTTGTTGTCACTCACTGCTCCATCAAGCACTCACTGTATTTCCTCCTTTATCAGTCTGCACCTCGTTTATCATCCACAGAACAGACATGCCAACATTTTCAGAATAAAACAGAACAGCCTGGCGTGAGAGTCTGTCTCGACGGGATATTTAAAAATAGGGGTTTTGTGCATTTTATCCTTTGTTAGGTAAGCTCGGGGGTTTAGTGTTGCCGGAGTCCACAGGAACAACGCTCTGCAAAGCTTTTTTTTTTCTTCGAGTGAGGAATGGGATATATGCAGAAGTCATCACATAATCTGGTTGAAATTAATATACAGTGGTGGAAAAAAGTTTTCGGACACCCCACGCATTTGTGAAATATTGCATTAAGAATCACTCTTAGGTCTTCAAGTGCAATTTCTTTTAGTACAGTCACAGCCAAAATACTAAATAAATCCTAAAAAAGCCATTAAAAACTTAAAATTGATTGATTCCATAAAAATACATAAGAAATTTTGAGTATTGGGTCATTTTGGTACCAGTGATGAAGGTCGTTCTTTTTATTAAAAGACACAATTTTTGTTGCCAAGCTTTGTGTCTACATAAAGCCAGCACATTTGAAAGTTCTTCAGACACAAAAATGGCTAAAACAAGGAACCTAATGCAGGAAACACGCCTGAAGATAAAGATTCTCAGCCAGGAAGGGTACAACTGCCGCCAGATAGCCAGGAAGTGCAGATGCAGTCCTTCAGCAGTTGGATACACTCTGCAGAAATACAGACGAACCAACAGCTTGGAAGACAAACCAAGATCTGGGCGTCCAAGGGTTTCTTCAGCAAGAAATGACCGCATCCTGATCCGCATGTGCAGGCAAAACCGCCGAATGATATCACAGGAGCTTCAGCAGCAGTGGTCAAACCAAACTGGTGTCCAGTGTTCCACCCGCACTTTTAGATCATGGCTTAAGGTCCTACAAGGCTATCAAGAAGCCCCTAATCAATGAGAGACAGAAGTTAGCCCAGCGTCGTTGGGCCCAGGCACACAAGAACTGGACAGCCAGGAATTGGAAGAAGATTTTGTGGTCAGATGAGTCCAGTTTCCAGCTTTATCTTCCTCCTACTAATGTGAGGGTACGCAGAAGGCCAGGCCAGCATGTACAGTACCTACTGTCAAGCATGGTGGAGGCAGTATCATGGTTTGGGGATGCATGAGTGCTGCTGGTGTTGGTCATCTCACTGTCTGTGATGGCACATTGAACTCTACCAAGTATTGTACCATTCTCGAAACCCACATGCTCCCTTCTGCGTGCACTGTTCTGTCGAGGTAAAAACTGGATGTTTCAACAAGATAATGCCCCTTGCCACACATCCAAGGCCAGTAGAACTTGGCTGCAGGAGCACAGTATCCAGGTCTTAGAGTGGCCAGCTCAATCCCCGGACATGAGCCCCATTGAAAATCTGTGGTGGATTATCAAAAGGTCTGTTTCAAAGCATAAACCAAAGAATTTAGAAGAATTAAAAGCAGTAATTCAAGAAGAATGGGACCCCTCAACAGTGTGAAAGGCTCGTGGGGAACATGCCAGCCAGGATTAGAGCTCTACCACGTGCCAATGGCAGGACTACTAAATATTAATTTGATGATGTGATGGTTTATTTATTTTTTGTTCAGTTTTGAACACATTCTCTGTTATTTGTTGACTTTGATACTGACAATGTTGAGAACTGACATATTGAAACTGTCAAGAATTTAGTTTTGTTAGTTTTTCTTGTAAACAATAAACAAAACAATATAATTTGTATTTGTTTGTATCTGTCTAATGCAGCCACACGTTTTGAAACACAAAAAAGATTTTTCCACAAATATTTCATGATAATATTTGAGATTGTGTAAAATTTTAAGGGTGTCCGAAAACTTTTTTTTCCACCACTGTATATTTTTAAATGCTTAAAGATCCACTCATTACTAATAGTGTATGTCATCCAGGAGAGACAATAAAAACTAAAGTAATGGTCAAAGTTGTCACAGTGAAATTTAAAGTGTGTTGATGGATTCATATCGTCAACTCATACACTGAGTAAAATAACAAGTTAACGTTACACCTTAAAAGTCGCTGGCAGTCAGCCCAGTGAATTAAGTTATTTCTTTTATCTGACTCTGCTGCAAGAGGCAGCAAAACATGCTTTTATTTTACAGTTACAATTTACTATGTGTAAAACTCTCCATGGTATGAACAGTGGTTACATGAGCCTCAAAACCAGCCACAAGTCAGCCCTGAGCAGAGTGACCGTCCTCTATTGACCAATCAACAGACTGCAGTGTTCACAGCTCCACCTTCTAGTACCAGATCTGTGTGCTAGGTACCCCAACAGAGGGGGGACCAAAAATGGGAACAGTATGGAACGATTCCATTGGTACCATCCACACCTTTTCACAGTGGAAACTGAAAAAAAGCGTACCGTTATTTGGCTGTTGGCTTTTATTTTGAGTGCATGAGAAACCAATAAACATCTGTGAATATATATATGTATATGTTATATTTGAGATTGTGTGGGTTAGGGTGCCATGAAAAAAAATCCATAGTCTAATAACAATTGGGAACTACTGTTATAAAGCTATGTATGAGGATGATTCTTCATCACTCTCAGAACAGCAGTTCTGAATCATGACATTGCTGCTCCTCTATTTGATTTAAAGCAGTCAATACAGAGAAACTGAGAAGACAGAGTGGTGTTGTGTCATGTCACTCCACACCATCGCTCTGTCTTCTCAGAACACAGACACAACATCTGAGTTGAGTGCAGAAGATCACAAGCATGTCCTGCACCTTAAACCAGTATGACACCAGGCTGCTGTAATAAAGCTATATTTAAAAGTATACTTTGAACCAATCAGAAGCTGCCTCTCTTTTCCCTCCTATATCTCTCTCACACACACACAGGCTTACAAATTCACACATTATTACACCCGAACAGACTCACCTGCACACATATACAACCCAGCTCGATTTATAATAGTTGGCATGACCCTCTGCCCCCTCTCAGGGAGGAACTAAGAGAGTTCAAATCGTGGCCTAATTACACCCCGCTCCGCTTCGCTCCCTCCGCCCTGTGCTCTCAGAAAGTAGAGCGCACGGCTGCAGCACACACAAAAGCACCAACACGCACACATGCTCTGCTTTCAGAACAGACGGCCTGTTTCGGAATGAACTCCCCTGCTTCTGTTGCACACACACACACACACACACACACACACACACACAATCATGCACACACTTAGGCAACGGTTCTCTCCCACAAATCTTGCCTTATGTGGCACTCTGTATCAATTACACACACACAGACACACTCACTTGCTGGGTCAACCTACATTTTTCTTTTGGTGAGACCCAGTCACTGTACTGGGAGTTCACAAAATGTTAATTCACATGCTTGAAAAAAAAAAAAAAAATCAAAGGAGTGTGAGTGATACTTAAGTCTGTAGATAAGATTATTCAAATCTTTGTATAGCTAAACAAAATGTGTGACAAACAACTGAAGTTAACAAAATATCAGATAAGTGTTTGACAGGTGAGGGTATATACGGTACACAGAATATGCAAGAAAAATGAAGGAGGTCACTTAGGACGTGGCCTAAGCCGTTGCGAACACTAAAACTTGTGCGGTGGTGTGTCATTCTGCAGTTACACCTCCAAAACACTAGTTGGTGATGGTGTTTCTGTAAAGTGCTGTGAAGTTTAGTTGATTTAAAACACACCCGAAACACACATTAAACACATATTAAACATTGCAACAGTTCAAATTATAAGAAAACAAATTGGCTTCTCTATTACTTACAGAACTTGCAGACAAAGCACTTGTCTTTTGCTGGACACATTTTCCCCACAAATACAACATGCTAATGTTAATAGCACAAGCCTATGGCATTTTATATTGTATAAATTAGTCTAGCGGCTAGCAGATTTTTCCTCTACTCATGAAGCCAGGGACAACAGCAACATTTAACAAAGGTAATGCTTCAAACTTGGCTCTATCTCAAGATTAACCGACAAAACAATTGTCCTAATAAATTCGTTCTCCAAACAAATATAACATGCTAACATTATTAGCACAAGCCTAGGGCCTTTTACACTGTATAAATTAGCCTAATGACTAGTGGAGATTTCAACTACTCACATGAAGCCAGGTTAAATCCCACAGGACTTAACATGCTTTTTTTATGGGAGCTTTATTGTCTTCACAATTTATTGTGTCTTATCTGTGAAATAAAAGTAAATAAAAGCTTCGTTTCCAGTGCGTCGACGTTGAGCCTATGCTCTAGATATGGCGTTGATTCAGTGTAGAAGTATAAATCCCGCTTTACTGCTGATAATGGGATGCCGTCATCACAGAAATGTATTGCCCCCCTCCCTTTCCAGTTTCCCCCTGGTTAACACTGTTAGCTCTGTCAGCACTGTGGCTGTTGGTTAGTGCTGTATATGGAGTTAGCTCAGTTTTAGACACCTCCATGTTGAAAACCGTGTGCAGACAACCCATACGCTCTAAATTTTTATTTGCATTGGTGGGAGTTTGCTGCTTCAGGTACCAATGAGAAGATGAAGTATGATTTGGGAAGTCCAGTTGGAGAAAAAGATACATGAGTTTGAAGGCTTTGATGTCTTAACACTGCCCAGCTGTTTCTAATACTATGACAAAGGATTTTGTAACTATTATAGTGACAGTCATTTTATCTTGGTGATGGTGAGGTGAGTACAGTACTGAGGTTACAAAGTAGTCTTGCAGAGATGAGGCTAATGCTGCACCATGCTGGATTATGTTTGAAAGATATAACTGAATTGCCTTCACACTGTTACTTTTTAAGAATTTAATTCTATAGACCCAGGTTTCACTGAGTGTTCTGAATACATAACTATTCAGCTCCAGTATTAAGAGTTTTGCCACTGAGAGCACCAAGGCCCGAAACGTCTCCAGTGCTTCCTGACAGCTTACTGACAAGCTCAAGTTTCCAGGAAACAAAAACAAAATCCGGGTTCTGATGAATGTTCTTAACCATCAAAATGTAGTTGAAGGAAGGAAAAAAATGAAATCACTGGAGGCGTAAAACGTTCCAGACCTCTCAATGTCACAACTTTCCAGACTCAAAGCTTTGGTTTAGAGTCTGACTGCGTTTGAGGATTGGCAAGCTTAAAGTTGTAAAAAATCTGCCTGCAGAAGTTTAATTTTCATTCCCTATCAAACACACACACATGCATGCGCGCACACACACACAGACACCCACACACACACACACACACACACACACACACACACACACACACACACACACACACACACAGGTAATCTCTGTCAGTGTGTGAGAGGAGAGCAGACCTGATGAAAGAGAACAGGAGTAAATTGGACGCTGAGTGTTTGATAACTTCATTTCTTCTTCTCCTTGCATTTCTGCCATATGCTCACTCTTCCTTCCCCCCAGGTTGTTCAGTGACATTCTGCACTTCTTCCCACATGTCCCCTGGTTCAAACAAAGATTACTGTAAAATAAAATCAAAATACAGATATAGAGTAAAACAGAGGGAGAATGGGGGAAACAGAAAACCAAAGCAGACTGAGATATGGAGTAAGTGTGAATAGTGTGTGTGAGCATGTGTGTGGGTTGGTGTGTATGTGTGTGTGTGTGTGTGTGTGTGTGAGGTCTCGCAAGAGAGGGCGAGAGAGATTTGAATTGGCCCAGTGGAGTCGCAGCAACTCGGCGGCTCTATTCTATTTTTGCCTTTTTTCTCCGGCCAGACCCACAGGCTTTTCCCACAGAGCTGCCACAATACATACAGTACCACCTCCTCTATATATGTGTGCACGTGCACGCACGTGTGTGTGTGTGTGTGTACATGTGTGTGTATGTGCATGACTTTGACCTGTCCTTGAGAAGATGTGGCTTCCACTGAAACTGCCGGGAGAGAAAGAAACAGAAAGAAAGAGAGAGAAAGAGAAATGGCAGAAAAGAGGAAAAAGGGAAAGAAAGAAACTTGACAATTCCCCCTTATTAATTTTGTTTTCTGGCTGATAAAGATGTAATCTCAGATGTCGTAGACTTTTTGACATTTTAAAAAGCATCTATAAATGAATGATTGGAACAAAGAATAAAGCTTTGTGTACAGTATGTAACCTACTGCAGGGCTGGAGGTGATGGTAACTGTGAGGTGAACATGTAGTCATGAGAACCCCAAGTTCTTGTTATAGTGGCCACACCACAGAAATAGAATACACTCTCATTTTTGCTTCTAATGGTGTTGGAAAGATGGAGTGACATGATTTTTGGTTTGTAGTGTCCTAAATCTGTTTAGATCCTGTCATATCTGCTTAGTCATTTGAACAAATTACAGTATTCAAGATACATTTTTCAAGGAGTCACAAAGAAATCTGTCAACTTTGGAAAAATCTCTTTAACCATTTGTACCATAACACTATCAGCCTGATTATACCCTGCGCAGCATCGTATGGTGTCGGCACAGATTGTGAACAATATTGAGTGTCGTACACGATAATCCATTGTTTTATCCCATGTAGTGTGTCATAGTAGATGACAACAGACGCCACATCTGGGACGCCTCATGACATCCCGAAGTCTAGCATGTTTGATTTTCTTTTTGTCGTTCACTACAGCGCCCGTCACAGCTGTCACTTTGACCAATAGAAACACAGAACGATTTGCTGCCATAGACAACCGTACAGCAACAACACCCCAGGGTTTTTGATATTTCCTCTAGGGACGTTACCACACAGAGTAGAAAAGGAAAAATGATGGTGTGAAACAGCAGAGGTCTGTACTCGTTATTGAGATCAACAGAACAGATTTAAGACACTGGCTAGCCAGTTAGCACATCAACAAAACAACTCGATGTTAAAAGAACAAAAGATATTGATTGTGCAAACAAAAACAGCAAAAACAATTACAAACTGTTTCTGCTAAAGCTCAATGGCTAAAAAAATTAATCTTACCTAATATAACAAGTCTGTTTTGATCTTATGCCATCTTGACTTTAGTTATTTATTTATTTATTTACTTTGCTTACTTCCCTTTCTCTTCTCGTGCACTGAGCTGAACTGCCAATCAGAGGGATTCCATTCACCATTGGACTCCGCCTTCTCTGATGCAGATGCAACTTGCTAAATCAACCAAAAAAAAAAAAAAAAGCGAAGTTCAATAAGGGCTGATTAGTGCCAGTGGTGCAGGACACACCGCAAAAACTAAGGCACCAGACTTTCATCAATGGCCTGATACTGACTGTAAGCAAACTGGCTGGTTGGTTGTGTCAGAGCTGTTAACTCTTTGTGGACACTTGCAAGCTGGATTTTCCCTCCACTTCCCTTTATCAGTGTAGAGTTAATATGATCCTGCAGCGTAATATGTCCCTGTCTCATTTCACTGCGTGCTCACTGCTTGACTACATGGTAATGTAATTGTTTCATGGACACACATACTGTACATACAAAGCCTTGTACACACGTGCTCACACACAAACACACAGTCGAAGCAGTCTCTTTGATGGAAATATGACAGGACAGACGAATGTGATTCGATTCTGTCTACAAGCCTGCCTGTGACGACGAACGCCAACACTGACTGTAAGTGGAGCTGATGATATGGCACATCGCTCCGTGTGTGCGCATGTTTGCTCTGTGTTGACATCTCACTTCAAGGAGCATAGACAGAGGGATTGAGATTAATGAATGGAGGAGCAACAGAGGAAGGGAAGAGGGGTGAGGAGAGGTAAAGAGAGACAGAGCAGGAGGAACGGGGGAGAAGAGGAGGGGAGATAAAAAGACCAGAGAGAGATCTGATAAGAGATGTGGCAAAGTTGATGTATCGTACGTAGTAGTATGTAGTCGTAGTACAGTGTGCATCTCTTTGTCTGTGTGCGTATAGTCTGCTCTTGTTTATATGTCATGGTATATGTGCATGTGTGCTGTTGTATCTTATACAGTGGGTACCCTAGATTCTGGGGGGCCCCAAGCAAAGAAGTTGCACAGTTACACCCAATGCTGTACGTAGGACAGTTACAGGTAGCTCACTGAGTGTTCTAAAGTATCTAGCTGTAAGATGGTACCTTGAAAGGGCCCTTCCTATAAGGTTTTTGGGGCAGCGATGGTGCACTGTATAGTGCCTTTATGGGAGATTTAAGGGGGTTTATAGTTGTCTCATATTATTTTGGGGGGGCCCAAATATTTGCCTGGTTCGCCTCTCCTAACGGACTGCCCCTGATCTGATAACCTACTAACTGGTCAGTTCTTACCAGAACAATTAATGAATTCTTTTTTAAATGACTTCAATTACCTTTAAAAGGATAAATCAATAATTGCAATTATTCACACTGGACATAAACAGCACTCTACTGGGCGGACAACGTTAAATGTGTGTGTATATACATGCATGTGTGTGCACATCTGTTTCAGCACACACACACACACACACATATGCATTTGTGCAATTTGGCATCCATTATAAATGTGCTGCAAATGTCTTTTTAAGCTGTTGGGGGTAATTACTGTTTGTATGAGTGTGTATCAACCCCCAGTGGCAGCATGTGTGGTAGGCTTCTGTATGCGTGTGTGAGTGCGTGTGCACATGCTTTATCCCTAAGGGAATTTTTTTTTTCTCCTGTTGAAAATCAACTGTCTATCTCTACAGCAGGCTGCCAATATTTCAGTCTGCTGTGTAATTAATTATTTATTTAATAAACTGTGTGTGTGTGTGTGTGTGTGTGTGTGTGTCAGCATCTAGAAAAGGAAGGTCTCATCTCATTCAGGTATTGATGTGCTTCAACCTTGACGCCTTCCTTTCTCACACCACACACACACACACACACACACACACACACACACACACACACACACGTGCCTACAGTATACCTGACTGGAGTGAAGCAAGGTGTAATGGAACTCAGTTCATTGGGAAGCAGTGCTGAGAATAGATCAGTCATTACTTGTCCTGAGGTCACTGCGCACACACACCTGGCTGCAGGTGGCTGCTGGCATACATCGTGTCTACCTTCATTGTGCATCATGGCAGCAGATGCTTTTCCATTGGCAGTCTATGGCACAAAGAGAACATCATGAAGCCAACACTGCTGGGCCGAGGGCTCAATTTACAGTAGTGCTACTAGTAAAGTTGAATTTTATCGCAGTAAAATTTCTGTTTTTTTTCTTTCTTTTTTAATCACAGTATTACTGATCAGATTTTAGCTGGCTTTATGCACAAACAGACAGAAATATATCAGTGTGGTTCAACATGTCATCATGTCACAGTAAGAAAAGCACCGGTATAAATAATTAATTTAAATGATGGCTGAATTAATGTTTCAGTTTTAATTTCCTGGTATTACTGGAACTACTTACAGTATCATGGGTGCCAAATTAGCCAGAGTGAGTGAATACAACTGTGCGTTCAAGATAACACACACTTTAACAAAAATATTAATAACATGTAGCAGATTTAACTTTTTTTTTAACCTACAATTCAATTTGACAGTTTATTTTGTCTTTACGTATTATTAGATTAAATAGAGTAGTTTGTGTGTGTGTGTGTGTGTGTGTGTGTGTGTTTGGAGTCAGACGTAGCTCCGTATGTGGTGTCTGCTGAAAAGAACATCTCTGATCTCATCTGCCACAAAAGTGACATGTGTTGGTCTGTGTAAGTGTGTGTTGATGTGTGTGTGCAGAGTGCCAGTCAGGGTGAGGGGCCTTCATCACACTGCTGATGACCTGTCTACTCCAGTCAGACCCCAGTGGGTGTGTGTGTTCGTGTGTGTGTGTGTGTGTGTGTAATGGGGGGTGGGAGGGAGTCTGAAAATGTCACTTGGCACTTTTCCCTGCAGCCGCATCTTTGACCTGACGGTACCCCCAACACACACACACACACACACACACACACACAAAACATACGCATGCATATTCCTGTTTTTCTTATGCTCTGTTTTCAGAAATAAATGCTGTTAACAGATAGTGAATGACTAGCAGTACACAGAGACTTATAATACATTGTCCCTGTCACACTAACGTAATATCACGGACAGGTGACTCAGTGGAAGTGTCTGTGATGGTTACCTGTGTAATCTCACAGTGAGGAGTTTGGTGTTGTATTACCAGTCAGTGTGATGTGATTACCAGTGTTTTGGCAGTTAATGTTACATTATTGACGCAGGTTTTAAAGTCGCAGTATTGACATTGTAAGGGTAGTAGTGGGCTAATTGATCAACCACTTGCTTAATGCTGACAACGTTAAGAACATGTTGGAACTCCATTAGCAGGACACTCTGAACAGTCTGATAACACACACACACACACACACACACACACAGGGATTAACCTACATCAAGGGATTCAGGGATCCACCTACAATGTTTTTTAAAGAATACATGAACAAAATTTTAAAAACAAAACAAAAAATTCTCTTATGCCTACTTCAGATCAGAGACGAATCAGTTGGCTTGGTGCTTGCAAATCTGAACTTGAGCATTATGTGTGAACTGTCTGATGCATCCAGACACTACCCAGTTATCTAGTATACTATATATCTGGCTGGCCGTCACAGTGGTATTGTGGTTAGCATTGTTGCCTCACAGCAAGAGGGTTCCTGGTTTGAACCCAGGGTGGGAGACCTTCCGTGCGGAGTTTACATGTTCTTTCCATGTCGACGTGGGTTTTCTTTGGGTACTCCGGTTTCCTTCCACAGTCCAAAGACATGCACGTCAGGTGATTTGGTGACTCTAAATTGGCCATAGGTGTGAATGGCTGTCTGTCTCTATGTGTCAGCCCCGCGATAGTCTGGCGACCAGCCCAGGGTGTACCTAAACTCTTGCTCAATGTCATGTGGAATAGGCTCCACTCCCCCATGACCCCTAACAGGATAAATGGTTACAGAAAATGTAGGAATGAATGAATGGACCTGTCGGGGACATTGTTGGCGAGCCACAGCCAATGAGAGCGCAAGACTCTGGTTGAGGACAGCGAAAAGAGGTGGTACAGCATTTTGCAAGGTGTGTGTGTTTCGGAGGGCAAGAAGGAAGAAGACAGAGGAGAAGGTGGACTGTTGCACACAATGTGTCTGTATGTTAGTAACCTAATAACTAACTTGAAGCGCTGCTTTGCCACTTTTTGACTTCGATATTTTCTAGACCCACTGTGGTTCGACCCATACCTCACATGACCGACTCATCTGGGATTCCACCCGGTGAAAGATCTTGTACTGTATCATGTAGTGTAGTGTGATGTGTGATGTCAGCTTTAGATACTCTGCGTTAAGGATATATTTTGGTCACAGGGTTCTAAGCATTATTAATAAATGGAGAAGACAACTTTAACTTACCTCTCTCTTTCTCTTGCACCTCTCTGAGATGTTATGCAACTAAAAGCAACACCGTGTGCTGGTCTGTGATCAGTTTCCTCTCTGCCTCTCTCTTTCTCTGTCTCTCTTTCTCTCTAAGATGCCAACCATAATGGCAGTGCCAGGCAGGTGATGGTGATGCCAAGCTGGAATGACACGCGCTCACACACACACAAGCATACACCAACGTATCCCTACGGACGCTCTTAATTAGACTCCACCCGTCCCCCATGGTCCCTGTGGCAGGCGAGACAAAGGGAGGCTCACTCGTTTGGACGTGTGAGTGTGTCTGTGTGTGTGTGTATTGTGTGTTTGTGTCTGAGGGGCCTATCTTTAGCAGATGCTCATACCTCTCCCGTCTCTCTGTGTGCGGAGCAGTGGTGCTATCATTAAAGTGTCATTGAGAAGTGGCACCACTTAATTTTAGCTGCTCTCACTGGGGGCACTGAGGGAGACGCTGGAGACTGAGTGGGGAGGGGGAGAGAGAGGGAGAAGAAATGGAGACATAGAGGGACACTGGGAGAAAGATACAAAGGTTAGATGGAAAGGATTAGGAGAGGAAAAGAAAAAAAAAGGAAAAGGTTTAAGAGAACCTTGATAAGAAAACTTACCGCAGCCACAGGCTCAACTATGTCTCCACAGGAGCAACACGGAGAAGAGTGTCTGATCCAATGCGATAAGGTTTGCTCAAACTGCAACACCTGGTAACAACTCGTATTCTTGCTGTGTGTTTTGTTCCCAAACAACTCTAACAAGACTGAGTTCCTGATCGGGGCTCTGTTACTTTGTCAAGGTTTGTAATGAAGTTCGGGTTGCATAGAGAGCTCAGTGCACTGCATCTTGACAAAACACAAGAAAACGGACAAATATCTTCACCATATTGACTCCACAATTTTGCATTTAGAAACAAAACCACAACATCCCTGGTTCAATTCCAGAAGGAGACCTTTGTTGCATCTTACACCCACTTCTCGCTTCTTCATTTCCAGTCTACAATCAAATACAGGCAGAAATGCCAAAACAAAGATTTAAATAAAAAATGCAGCAAATAGAAAACACTTGCAAATGTTCTTCAATTGCTTTCTGTTTGCTTGTGTGCATAAGTTGCTCATGATGAGTTCTCTTGGGGCACAGTACTTTCCACCAAACTCAACTGAGAACATTAAAAATGTTTAAATCTGCTGAATAAAAATGTACTAACTTTGCTAACCTTGGCAGAAACTTCTGCAGCTGCTTCACAGGAAACGTCTTCTGGAGGAATCAGAGGGCATACTCTTCGAGCCAAAACCAGTTCTGCATAAAACAAGCTGCATAATACTGATTCATGTTTTCTAGAATTTATGTGATGAAAAGAGAATGAAACATAATATGATAAACAAAAAAAAAAAAAGAGCAAGAAAGAAGGAATGTAGGAGGAAAAGAGTGAAAATTACAGCGAGCAAGGGAGTACATTACACCTCTCTCAGCAATTTCCCAAACAACTGATTGCCTTGAGATGAGTTACATGAGACACACACGCACACACACACATCCTGGTGGCGTCGGGCTCAGTAATGAATCCATGTCTCTGGGACGTCAGGTGAGAAGCAGCACTTCCTATGGAGAACCCAAAATAACCAAGTGGTCGAGTGTTTGGAAGAGAAAAGGCAAACGGACATTCAGAGATACTGTGTACCTGTAGAGTGATAGATAAGTGAGCGTATCGTCATCCATGAGACAAACATGGCCAAGGCATGTGATGTATATTTATACGTATATTACATTTTCATAGGGCCTTCCTGACTTTTCCCATCGATTTATTGACCTTGACCTTGCTATCCTCACTTTTTCGCCTCCCTCCGTCCCACTTGTCTGTCTGCCCGATGTGTCAGTAAAACGTTAGCACATTGTCGTTGTCTTCAAGAGCAGGTATAGACTTGTTAATCCTGCCCCCATCCCATCCACCCTCCGCTGCTATCTGCTATTTAGATTTTGTCTGGAAGGCTAATGTATTTTCATAAGGCAGTTGCCAACACATACAGAACATTCTTCCACAGTTTCCACAAACTGTTACTTTTACTGGAGGGACTTTTAAAAGTTTTTTTTTTTTTTGACACACAATCTTCTCTTTCTCACCTCTCCAGCCTGCCATCACGTTCTCATTCCTCCATCTTCATTCAAGGTCTTTTAGTTTTTAATGCTGGGTAGTTTTTGTAAAGTTTTACAACTTACTCAGCTTTAGAAAATGCTGTGAATTTATGCAAGATTGTATTTAGTTAAAGTGTATCCTATTAATTCAGAACGCTTTGTCCTGCAGGAGTAATGCTTTTAGAAAGCCCCCGTGAGTTGGGGTGATAAACCGAAAGGAAGTTGACAAGACAAATGGTGGCACAGACGTATCATCACAACAATGCTGAATTACATTAAAAAACAATAATGAGATGGTACCTAAGCACAAATTAAGTGGACCAAAAGCTTGTTTTTTGACTGCTGCAAAAGCAATTTGAGTTCAAAAACAATATCAGCGGTTGTGATAATCCTTTAAGATCTGTATCACCCACACTATTATGAATACAAAGCATCTGTCTCAGTCCTGATCCCATCCAGGATGTCCTTCTTTCTTATTTTACTACACACTTCCAATAGTCTCCTCTCTCTCACCTCTCCTTGCAGCCACCCACTGCTCCTTCCACCCTCATTCTCTCCTTGTTTGACACTCACTGTCATACAGTTTTGGCATCTGCTCCCTGAACCGCCTCCCACATGTCTCCTTACCTTATCCCATTACAACTCCATATAGTCCTGTACTCACTTTACATCTCTGTCCTTCTCCTTTTTTTAAAATCTCTGTCTGCATGCTGTGTCTGTGTCTCATCTCATACCATGTGGTGTACTTGATAGGGCAGCTGACTCCAAAGTCCTTATATGAATCCCTGTGTGTTGCTGGCTGGGGTTTGATGGTTGCTCTTTGGTTGTTGGGACCCCTTGTGTCTCTTAGACCTTATTCTCTCAGCATGAGATCTGTCTTTAACCCTCTCTGTTAACTTTGTCCGTGGCATGTACCATAAAAGTGCAGACATAACATAATTCATTTCTATAGAACACGGTAGAGGTGAGACTCTACCAGCTTCTGATCTGATTTTTTTGTGGCACTATAGAATATCATTCAAGAGGCTTACTGTAGGAGCTGCTTTATACAATGAATTTGCATGGTAATACAAATCTTAAACATAAAATGTATGCACTTTGTGATTAATCTAAACATATGAAAGTTTCATTTTGCACTTTTTTCACCATTTTCCACCATCTCTTAAACTTAAACTTTAACTGAAACCATGGTGGGCTGGCCAAACAAACACAAGACTTTCTTGTTCAGACAATAAAGGCCTGTTTCCAACAAACACTTTCAGTATGGTACCTTTGGAACCAAAAGTAACCCTCCCGGCATGGTACCTAAACCATAGGTCAGCTTAGAGTTTCCATGGGGTTGTTGTGACTCACTGCTCTGTCCAGCACTTGGACGGAGCATTGTATTTCCTCTTTTATTCGTCTGCACCTTGTTTATCGTCCACAGAATGGGGTTGCACGGCAACATTTTCTGAACAAAACAGAACAGGCTGCAGTGAGAGCCTCTCTTGGTGGGATATTAAAAAATAGCGGGTGTGTGCATTTAGTCCTTCTAAGGCAAGTCCAGGGGTTTAGTGTTTCCGGAGCCAACAGAATTATGCAACGCAAAATTAATATATATTTACTCTTGAGGATCCACTTATTACTAAAAGTGTATGTCATCCGAGAGATACAGTAAAAACTTAAGTAATGGTCAAAGTTGTCATATTGAAATTTGAGGTGCGCTGATGGATTTACATCGTCAGCTCAGGCACTGACTAAAATTAGAGGTAAACATTCCACACTGCTGCAAGAGCCAACAAAACATCCATCAGTATACCCTTCTAGAAAGGAAATACAGAGAGTTGTTGCTACAGAGATGACACACCATCTCATCTTCTCACATTGGTATAAATTGGCAAGTTACAGAATATTGCAGACCGGCATTTTAACTCATCTCACTGTGAATCTTTGGTCTGAATAGGGCTTAATGGAATGTAGTCCTTCTAAGGGGAAGGATCAAGTTGTTGTAGCTAGTGTGTTAGCAAAAACTTGCCCACAACCACACATAGCAACACACAAAGATAATACATAAAGCAACATGAGTATCACAGTGAAGTACTGTTTATAACCACCTAAGAAAAATGTCCAGAATTTACTCTCGAGAGCTGTTTGACACTCTCCGTGCTTTCTGTACTAACTTCAGCTGCCTGACATTTTGCGCAGGTTGGGTAGAGGACACTCTGAGCTTGTATGGAGGTTGTATTTTCTAAAAGCCATGATGCCACCTCAATGTCACACGGCTGGTTATACTAGTGATCGTGCCATACTACGACAGTGATGTCATCAGGGAAGTGTAATGTAATGAGTGTTCAGTTGGTGTTTGACTGCTGTGTTTGTGCCTTTGGACCACTAATTAATGGTCCAACATGTTTCCATTGTACTCAGAGCAAACCAGCATTTAATCACAGAGGGTGATTTGTCATGGCTGCAACATCTGTCCCTTACAAGTATTACTGCACTCTATATCCTCTGTGTGTGTGCGTGTGTGTGCCTGTGTGTGTATCAGGATGCAATGAGAGGAGATGACTGGAAAGGAGAAAAGACCATACTGTATGAGAAAGGAGAAGAAAGAAAGAAAAACTGGAAAATAATGTAAAAAAAATAGAGATAAATAAACAGTAGAGATAAAGAGGAGTGAAACAAGAAAAGTAGGACAAAACACAAAGAAAAGAGGAGGAATGAGAATAAGATTGGAAATGGGAAAGGCGCAGAGCAGTGAGGAAAAGAGAACTGAGAAGAAGGCGACGAGAGGTGAGAACGGAGACGAGCGGGGGACCTGAAGAAGGGATGAGAAAGGAGAGGATGAGGAGGAAAAAGGAGTGAGGCCCTCTTCATTTATTGCTCCAGTGGAGAAGAACGTAGAGCTCTCTAATGGCGCTGCCGTGGTAATAACAATAAAAACCAGGAGAACAAGAGAAAAAGAGAGACGGAGAAAGAGAGACAAAAAGAGAGAGGTTAGGACAGAGGGGGAAACATAAAGCATGATTGTTTTCTTTCTACATTTCCATATTTCCCCATCTAGCTCCCCCTCTCTCTTCCACTCTCTGCACCCTCCACCCAACACACACACTTTCACTCTCTTCCTCTATTCTGTCTTTCCGCTGTTGGCGCTGTGTGTCCTTGCTCTATGCTTTGTTAGGCAGGGCAGTGGCACTGCTGTAGTTGCTGTGTCAGGGCTTTCTATTGGTGGTGATTAATGTATGGAGATGGACTGATCGTCACCAGCCACCAACAATATTCTCACCGCCGGCACAGTGGAGGTGCACACAGGGAGTAGCGGACATGGAGACAGCCTGCACGCGGGTGTCAGCGGCACTGAATCGTTGTATTTGGACACACATCCGACACACATACAAAAGTGCATTCCATTCAAGAAAGAAAAGTCTTTTTATGATAAAAATGATCTTTAAATTATGGAAAATTATCCACATCTCAGAATTACAGGATGAAGATCATGGAATTTAGAGAAAGATCTCGCAAGTGCATGATTAATATCTGAAGATGATGAGGCGAAGATCTTTAGTTCTAGTCAGCAGGTCACCTGCAAGACGCATCGCAGGGTGTTTCTCTCATATTAATGAAATTTTTACCTCACAATTATGAAATTTAGAGTCATAGTTACAAGATACAGAAGTCTAACCACAGCACTGTGACAACAGCATTCAGCCATGATCTTGGTGTCCCATCACTCTGGTTCAGTGAGCGTTCATTTCTGAATTGTTTGGTGTAATTTTACCCCATTAAGCCTGCTTGCAAGCCTCTTTTTTTTCATCATCTCTGTGTGTGGTAATCTGTTTTCATGCCACAGCAAGGGCTCAACTTTAAAAGCAAAACTTTTTCCAAAGAGTCCCAACATGACTAATCTCTCCTTTGGGGATCAATAGGCAAGAACGTCACACCTCTCGTGTTAAAAATAATATCATTCCCAACTAAAGATGTGTTAATAGCAATGCAATTTTACACAAGCGACATTATCAGGCCAGGGGTGGCCTCATTACATCAGGTCTTTATGAATGAATCTGAAAAACTGTGTGGTGCCGAAAAACAGAACTATAAAATAAGATGGAGCGCGAAAACAGTTGTTATTTAATGAGTGTAATTAACAAGTAAAATTTGTGCGATATCTGAGCAGCAAATGGTGTGCCAGCTTGGCATTTCTGCCCACACTGCATGTGTGTGTGTGTGTGTGTGTGTGTATGTGTGTATGTATTGTGATTAGGCCACTGAGACAGTAGATAAATTAGCTTTGGGAAGAAAATGAAAGTGCAAGATATACTGGATTGCCCTGTGAGAGTTCATGTTGTAAGTAGCCACACACGCTCACACTCTCTCTCTCTCTCACACACACACACACACACACACAAACGAACACACTAAACCTTCCCTCCCTTCCTTCCTATCCACCTTCCCATCCATCAGGCCATCTCAGGGAGCTGCCTGCGGTTCCACTGGCTGGTTTAATTGTTAATGCTAATTGCTATTTATTGGCTCAGATGCAAATGATAGGCTGGCCAAAGTGAAATTTTATGAGGAGTGAACTCCCCCTCTCACACAAATTGAAAAAGTGAAACAAGAGGAAGAGGGAAATGAGGCGAGAAGAGAGGAGCTTAATGGCGGCTCTTTAATGGCAGAGAGCAAAAATTAAGACTGATTTAAGACACGGAGCTAAATCCCCCCCAAAATCCTTTGTGATCCCCTCTCAGGGAGACACCCATTTGGCACAGGAGGAGAGGAGAAAAGAGGAGAGGAGAAATTTGGAATTGATTTAGTCTTGAAAGCTTGTCAATATCACATGTTAAAATCTGTCTAATTATTTGGATTTTTAATTTAATATGAGAGTAAACTAGCCTGCAGCTCTTGACCCTGAAACACCTTTAAAAGTAAATAAGTTCCGAAACAAACAAATCTGATTAGATTATACAGGTAGGTCAGTGAGTGTGTTGGTCCGTAGGTAGGTAGGTAGGTAGGTAGGTCAGTCAGTCGGTCGGTCGGTCGGTCGGTCGGTTTGTATATCAGTCACTCAGCTGGTAGGTCGGTCGGTTGGTAGGTAGGTAGGTAGATTGGTTGTTTAGTCTGTCAGTCCATAAGTCGGTCCGTAGTTAGGTAGGTAGGTAGATAGATTGGTTGGTTGGTTGGTTGGTTGGTTGGTCTGTCAGTCAATCAGCTGACCGGTTGGTAGGTAGGTCGGTAGGTTGGTTGGTTGGTTGGTTGGTCTGTATGTCAGTCAGTCAGTTGGTAGGTCGGTCAGTTGGTAGGTAGGTAGGTAGATTGGTTGTTTAGTTTGTCAGTCCATAAGTCAACCCATAGGTAGGCAGATAGGTTGGTGGGTAGGTAGGTAGGTAGGTTGGTTGGCTGGTCTGTCAGTCAATCAGTCAGTCGGTTGGTAGGTGGGTAGGTAGGTAGATAAGTAGGTCAGTTGGTCTGTCAATCGGTTGGTTGGTCGGTCAGTAGGTAGGTGGGTCGGTTGGTTGGTACATAGATAGGTAGATAGGTCAGTCTGTCACTTGGTAGGTTGGTATATAGGTAAGTCAGTAGGTAGGTCTGTCAGTAGGTAGGTTGGTAAGTAGATAAATGGATAGGTAGGGAGGTTGTTCAGTCAGTTGGTAGGTCGATTGGTCGGTACAAAGGAAGATAGAAAGATAGATAGACACCACTCCCACTTGATAACGGCAAAGACTCAGTGGAATAATTGTATTAGAGGGGAGCATATGGAGAATGACACTGGGCTGAGGTCAAACTTAGCCAGCGGCTGCCTCTCACTGGCTCCCTATATACCAACCCAGCCTGCACTTCAACATCCACTTTCTAATACACTCTAAAAGGCAAAGCAGTATTTGCACAGCACATTATCTTAATGTAAGCCTGAGAATGCATGTGTGTGTGTGTATGTGTGTGCCTTCTCTACCAGAGTCCAATCCCAGGACAAGCTCTACGGTCCTGTGTGACACAACAGTGTCCTCTTTTTAGGCTCGCTCATTTGTTTTCCATCCATCCATTACTCCCGTCCTCCCTCCTCTCCATCCCTCGCTCCATCACTCCGTCTGATTGAAGGATCTTCTCTCCATCCTCAAGGTGTGATCGCCCCACCAATTAAAGACCAATCCAATCGCATCTGAGCTTCTGCGTGTTTCTGTCGGGGTGGGGGTGGGGGGTGGGGGGGGTGCATGTGTGTGTCTGCATGTATACACTTATATGTATGAGAATGCATGCACACATGTGTGTGTGTGTGTGTGTGTGAGAGTGTGTGAGAGAGATGTGAGATCTGGGAGGTTAATGCAGTTAGGGTTATTTCACAGTCCATTAAGAAGCTTATGTTGACCTCCTGACCCAAAAGCCAACAACACAGAATCCATTATCATGACAATAGGACTGTGTGTGCACGCACGCATGTGACTGTGTACTCCATTGACATGGTTATGCCATGTGGAAACCTAAGCTAGCATGAGAGTGATGATCAGAGCGGGAGAAAGATAGCCAGAAAGAACAACTTCCTGTTGTGTGTGTGTGTGTCTGTGTGTGATCACTGAAGGTTTGGTCAGTTCATTGTGGACCATAAAGTCATTTGTACCATTATAGTTTACAGAGAGGAGGAAGGACAATCAGTGGCCATGCAAAAAGGAACAGAAGATGCTGACACCAGACTTTTTTTTTCCTTTTTTTGGGGTGGTGGAGGGTGGTGGAGAATTTGATTCAATTACGTAGAGAGCAAAACCTAGTAGTCGCCATACGTGCTGGAGTGTGGTGTGTGTGTGTGTGTGTGTGTGACAGATGAAGCTATCACTGGAAAAAGAAGTTTGTCAGCTGTGAAGGCAACCTGAGTAACTGCTGCAAAAAAGCCTGACTGTAAAAAGAACGGTGTTTCCCACCTTGCCTCAACACTACGTCTCTGTATAAAATAAAGATTTCTGGAATCTTATATTGATTAATTTTGTTGTCCAAAAATGCTATGATCAGTAACATGTAATTATAATAATTATTTATTTATTTATTTATGATTATTATTATTATTTTTTACAAATTCCAAAATTCAAAACATTTTTTTTTTTTTTTTTGCATTCACTACCTTGGTAGAAAAAAAGAGAAATAATATGACACTTAATGGTCCATGATCTGGGAAGAGTTTATTTAACTGAATTTGTAAAACACTATGTTTTGGGTTGAAGTGTAGAAAAACAGATAAAGGTTTTAATACCTAACCCCCTCTCCAACTATATCAAAATATATATCAATTATAAGCATTTTATAAATGTTTACATTTTCGAAGTGCAAATGTTGCCTCCTCTTTCACAAAGATAAAAGAGTAATAAGTTGTCATTTCTGAATGGTGTACGTACTAAAAAACATGAAACAATCGAATAATTCATGACAATAAATCATCCCACTCTGAGTCAATATCTCCTTCTTTCTATTTCTCTCCTGTAATTCATTTACTTCAATCTCTCTGTCTCTCTTTCTCATCTGTTTATCCACTTATTTCCCTAACACTAGGCGGCTAACCCTGACCCTCACCTTGCCCCGCACTATCCACACCTCTAGGTTGGTTATTGATCCACATTTACACACACACACACACACACACACACGCACTGAAGCCTGGCCGCTGTGTCCATGGCTAATGGGACAAAAAGGGCCAGTCTGGGTCTGGACGCGTTACAGTTTGGAGTCCTGTAAATAAACTCACAGTTCCCTGGGGAGTGGCCAGATTGAATTTATTACATTTCTGGTCATTTTTTATTTGTAAAGAACAAGATTCACACTTAGAGAATTAAGGCTACACAAACATCCTTACACTGTATAAAGACAAATGTAAGGATGTTAGTAGAAGAAAGTGATAACTGAAATGAACAATGATTGTACAAAATAGATAAACTGACTGCAGCTACTTCATCAACCTTTTTTTCATTGTGTTACATGAGCTCTCTTTTAGCCGAAAACAACCTGACACCACCAGGTGCCACCAAAGATGTTTACGAGGTGCATATAAGGAAGAATTTAACTTTTTAACACTTCCCTTCTCTGCTCACCCACACACACACACACACACACATACATTGACAGACACACCTTAACTCTCCCCTTCCCCCCTCACCTCTGCTCTCCCCTCAGATGTTTTTTGGGTTAACTGTGTGTATGCTGAAATCAGTAAGTCATCGTACATGTTACACCCTGTGTGGTTGCCTACCATGTGCATCTGACAGTATGTAGTTATGTGAGTGTGTGTGACAGCACACACAGACAGTTGAAATTGATATCCCCGGCCGTGTCTTTGCATCCCAGGCAATATGTTGCGTGTTCAGGGACTTATCAAACTGATGGATTGGAGGGGGGCAGAGCCCTGGGGACCCCTGCGTTAATCAACCACACACACACACACACACACACACACACACTGGATACACACATTGCAACCAACTGAGCACTAACAACTAAAGGCGGGACAGTGTGCATGTGTCTACCTGTGTGTGTGTGTTTAGAATCAAAAACTTTGAATAACGGTTATGAAAACCTGCACACACTCTTGAAATACACACATGCAAACACTGTTGAATGCAACACATGCATGTAAACATACTGTACACACACACACACAAGCCTACAGTTCTTCACACTAGTGCACACAACCTTGTGTGTAAACTTTCCAGTCAGAAGAACCTCTGAGAACTGCAGAGCCATGTAGGATGAGAAGTAGCAACAGAAGGAGACAAAAGATGGCAGCAAGGGAACAGGGGAGAGAGGGAGAGATGTTGTAGGGCCAGAGGCAAACATTAAACCTTAAAAAAAATAAATTTCAAGTGCTGTTAAAGTGTGCAAAAAAGTTTGAGATTTTGCAAACTATGCATAGTAAGTTTTTGTAAATACTATAAATACTGTAATTAAAAATAAAAACTGAAAAGAATTATCTTGGTTTAAACAGACATTATTCTTAATCTTTAATTTTTACCCTGTTTTCCTGCATTTTTTATGTATTCATGTAAAAATTGGTCATTTAATAAATATTTATTTGAATTAATACAACACTGACACATCATATTTCTACTCGATATATTATTTAAGATTTAAGGAGGAGTCAAGCAAAACATTTCCAGGATATTTTCTCACTTGTTTTTATGAGCATATTTCTCACAACATAAGGACTCTAATGATCCTAAGATGTGTGGTGCTTTATATTCATCTTCTTATCAAAAGCATTTCAATAATATTCATTTAATTCCTTCATCATTCCACAATCTGAAAAAATCCATCCCTTATTTCAGCTTGATGTAGAAAATTGAATTTCAGCTGCACATTATTAAATTTCTATTTGAAACAATTGTCTTTGGTCCCGTGTAGTTTCACCTCTCTGTACCTAATTGTGTGTGTGAGTATGCACACACTAACTCTGTTTTAATGACTCTGGAAGCTGTTTATCAGTGAAGGGTATACAATGCTCTGTTGTCAGTACTGTCCAAAAACCACTGGGACAAAAGAACACACACACACACACACACACACACACACACTCTCACATATAGATGACGATGCTCAGTAAATTGTCCTTCACACGGCTCTCCCTGTATATCGACTGTGTGTCTTTTTTCCCAAGCTGACGTTATTGTCAAATTGTTTCTCAAACGGGACACAATTGAAAAGGCGGACAGTTGTTCAATGGCTCGAGTTTTACCATTGATTACCAATAGGGCCGTCTATTCGTCTGTCGGCTGGGGGAACGGGAAGAAACTCTGCTCTGCACTCGTCCCACGACCGCTCTTTTTATTTCAACACACACACACACGTACGCAAATGCATACATGCACACATGCACACGCGTACACACTAACAAAGGTAGGTATTTGTGTGCATGTGCACACATATCCCCTTTCATTTAAATATTGCCACTGTCCCAACGCATTCTATTACTTGATACAGTATGATACCCACAGATCAATTGAAGCCAAGGAGACTCCACACACAGACACACAGACACACACACACACCAGACTGTGTGTAGCCTGCAGGCAGATGGTATCTGCAGTAGACGCTTGTTATTCTCAACAACTCTGATATGGAGATCATTAGCACAAGGAAAACACTAAAATACGTTGAAACACCTGAAGCGCACACACGAGATAAAACTTTTTACTTTGGAAATCACCATATTAAAGCAGCCACGTGTGTGATTTCTCTTTGTAATATCTCACTGTTAAATCATTGAACACACATGCTACAGTTTAAAAAAACGAGAGCTTTTGGGACGTGAGGAACATTTTACAACAGACAGGCAGGACCTGGAAATTTAACTCAAAATGTGAGCTCTTAAACATAAATATAAAGAGGAAATTGCTGACATAATATTTCCCCCGGGACAGATATTGTATCTTTGGTGTTAAGCGGTGAAAAGGTCCACAAACCTTATGGTTATGTTCCTATGTTATATTTTAGTGACATTCCTTTCTGAACTTCAGTACACTTCTCACAACTTGTTAGAAAATGTGCACTGTAAATAAAATACCAACAAATGATTAAAAAGTGTCTAGAATGTCTTTGGAATATGTTCGAATTAACATGGATAAATATAACTCATATACAACAGTGTGCAATACGCCTTTCAAAGAGCAGTGTCAGTAAAGATAAGGTACCAGAAGAAGGCAAGTGTTGAGTGACTTTTTAACAATAGAGGATATTTCTTTTATTAAACATTTATTATTTATTATTTACATATTCTTTCATGACTGCAAAGGTTTAGGTTAGTGGCATTTTGTTCGAACAGGTAAAAAAAAAATTGGCAGATTTAGACCCACTGTAGAAAAAAAGCCACCCTAATCTATAAAATTTTAACATATTTTGTATGATGCATATAGTACCAGCACTTTCAGTGTCTTGAATTATCTTATTGTTTCACTCTGTTTTTAATTGTGTTTGTAAATTTTTCCAACAGCTGCAAAAATTACAATAAAGATTTACAAACCTGAAATGTATATAAAGTACTTATATTAGTGTGCATATGTGAAGATATTGTGGTCACAAATTAAGAATCTTTTCCAAAGGTTTTTTAATGTGAAATGTGTCTAATGCACAATATGAGTGTACAAGAACTTGTAAAGCAAAGAATCAATCACTGACAGTCAGTAGAAGTTTTATGAAAGGAAGTAAAGTAGAATAAAGTAAAGTGAAAATGACACTAAAAAAAAAAGAATGAGAGAATAGACAAGTGCAGAGAAGAAGATGAACATTATTTTTCTCCTTCTCTGTCCCTTTCTCCTTGGTGGCACTTTCCAACGGTAAATAAATTAGACAAAGGAAGTGTGTGTGTGTGTGTGTGTGTGTGTGTGTGTGTGTGTGTGTGTGTGTGTGTGTCTGTGAGAGAAGAACACATAGCAAGGGAGATAGCACCAGATACATTACAAGGCCCAAAGTGTGTATGTGTGTGTGTGTGTGTGTGTGTGTGTGTGTATGTTTGTACAATACCCCTCACTGCTCTCCCGTGTTCCTCCCTCTCGCTCTCCGTTTGTGAGTGTGTGTGAAAGAGACAGTATCTGAGGGAGCGTGCGGCGCTAGATTGATGTGTACCGCCGGCGTGGCCGTTTCTGCTGCGAACGGCCACACTCCTCTGCCTAATGATGCCACATCCATCCTGGAGCGCCGAGCGCTACGCGGGTAGGTGTGTGTGTGTGTGTGTGTGTGTGTGTGTGTTGCGTGTGTGTGTCCACGAGGCGTCTATCCTGGGGGCTACAACGCAGCACCTTACACAGCCTCTGATCACTCTTTATTTGGCACCGAGCATGTGTGTGTCCATATGTGTGTGTGAGTGCGAGAGTGAAGGGTCCTATGTGCCCATTAATATTAAATATAGATACCCTTGTCAGTGAATTACATCCTCTGATCCCATATCCTCCTCTCAGGGAGGAGAGGTGAAGAGGGAGGAGACACCGGAGGTGAAGGAAGGGAGAGATGAAGTGAGGAGGGGAGAGGAGGAGGACAAGAGGTGGACTGGAGAGAGAATGGGAAGAGAGTGAGAAAGTAGAAGGTGGGGGAGAAGCAGGAAAGGGCATGATGAGGAGTTTAAATGGGAGGAGGTGTTGAAGGGAAAGAACAGGGAGGTAGAGAGGACATGGAGAGGATTATGGCAGACTTATCTTGTTAAAAGTTGCTTATAAATGTTTAACCAGAGCAGAGAAATCGAGAGGAAAGGAAGAGAGGGAGAAATTAGGGTAGAAGAAGAGAAAAGGCAGGAAAGGAAGTGATTAGATGGAGTTGAACGACATAGAGGAAGTGCAGGAAGCTACAGATTAGAGAAGGAAGGGGATGTGAAGGTAGAGAGGAGTGCGGGAGGGGGAAGACTGGAGGAAATCTGGGGAAAGAGGGACTACAGAGGGGACTAAGGGGTTTAGGGATGGATAGAGGGAGGGAGGAGGGGGCCAGCTGATTGATTGTGCAGAGTGCTGGAGACTTGAGGAAAGAGGGATGAGGAGAGGGGGAGAGGGAAAAGAAAACAGAGGACTGAATCCATCACTTGGAGATAGGAAGAGAGAGGAAGCCATTGGCATGCAGAGACAGAAAAGAGGTAGAGAAGAGCAGAAAAAGAGGAAGAGGGGCGAGAACAGGGTGACAAAGTAAGCTGGAGGTACGGAGCGAGAAGTGAGACAGACGAGGCGGACAGAGACGAAGGAAGACATCAACAGACAGAGAGATTTGTTGGATGAAGATATAAGAGAGCAAGAAGTGATTGAGTGATGACGGATGGAGGAAAAACAACAGAGCGAACGGCGGCAGCTTTGACCTGTCATCTGTCTGTAATGAAGGAGAGAAGGGAGGAAGAGAGGAAAGGAGGAGTGACAGTTTGATTTTCCTAGCCAGGCGTTCATTCCCATATTCCCTGGCAAGCTCTCACCTGATGAAAAGATGGCAGAAAATCAATAGTCCATGTGCGTAATGGAGTAATGACTCTGAGTGTATGTGTGTGTGTGTGTGTGGATAATGATAAGTGTGTGTGTATCTGCCCGATCCCTAAGCAATCACACACAGCTTAAGCCAGTCCCAAGGGGTGGGGGCCACTTTAACTAACAACTTCATTACTGCAGCCACACACACACACACACACACACACACACACACACAAACTCATACACACAGTAAAACATTCCCTAACACAAACACTGTTGATCATGCAGAGTTTACTTTTTACACATATCATTCAGTGGGGAAGTTTTCCATGTGAGTTTAATTTGAAATGATCTCACAAACATTTTACATTTAGATATTTGATTTGAACCTCTATATTTAAAGTTTATTTACCTTACAGTCATCAGTGATTCACAGTGACTGCGGCACCTTTGTTGTCGGGAACTGCTTGATGTCCACTGGTGGCGCCAACGGTGTGATGTGGATATACATCCAAACACTTTGGTGATAAGAAAACAATTAAATTTTCTTTAAAGGGCGACAAATCTACTCCAGGTGTATCAGCATGGTGCCCCTTTGTGTGTGTGTATGTGTGTGTGCATCTATCCAAACAGCTCTCAAAGTGTTTCCAGTCTCTGCCAAGTTGTTCTGAGGCTGTGAAAACATTCCCAGTTCTGGGAATGTGAGGCCCTGGCACGCACACACACACACACACAAGCTCACACACACACACACTCACACACACACACGCAGCGATGCACCTCAATCAACCAATTAGGTCATCAAGGGGATCTCTCATCACAAAAACAGGCTCGCTGCCATGTCCAAATGATGGGGTGCTGACGTACAAACACAGACACACACACACATATACGCACGCACGCAAACACAGCCGTGATCTTCGTCTGGCTCTGAACTCAAGAGACGCCGATCCGCATAATACACACAAATGTGCACACACGGTTACATACACACCACCCCTGTGGAAACACATCAACACACACACAATTCAAACACACATGTGGCCCTACTCATTATGGGTCCGCTGATCAAAAAGAATGATGCTCCCCGTAACTATCTACCAGAGGAGGATGGAGAGAAAAGAGGAATTTGGACAAAAGGCGGCCCGTTGCGGCTCGGCGGCAGCGCAGACCGGCAGCTCATGGCGGCAGCCCCCTCTGTTTACTAGCGGCTAATTAATTCGCCACATATGCTGAGAACATCTGTCGCTAGTGACCTGCCGGGAGAGCAGAGGACGCACTGCTGCGACGGCCCGCTCCCCCCCACTCTCATTAGCACACACACATACAGTTTCACACACGCACAAAGAGGGACACACACACACACGGATGAACGTATGCACTTGTGTGTTCAGACATACATAGCTTCACAGACCAAGATGTAACTATGTTGAGATATATGCACAAACTTTGATCTGTCAACAGTTCAGGACTCGTCTGAGCTGTTTGCCTGCAAGAGTGTGAGAGATTAAAAGAGTTTAACCAGTTACACTCATATGTACATGGGTCAGTGCTGATTTAGCTTAATGCAATTATCCAAATATCAATTTTGATTTATTTCATGAGGAATAACTTGTTAACTTATCCACATTTTATCATGGATTTGGGGCAAGAGCTCAACAAGCTGGTCAATGGCTTGAAAAAAATATGTTCTCTGGATATTTATCTTGAAGGCATGAAGGTGCTGAACAGACAAGATGAAGCAGTCTGTTCTTTTTCCAGAAAAATTAAAGTCAAAGTTGACCAAACAATATATTGGTATTCCGTACAGGTGCCCATCAAGGTGTAGCTGGTTGAAGGGCAGCCAACTTTCAAAGTTGTCACAAAATCTATCCGATGTGGGCAGATATTAGTGTAAAGACAGATTCAGGTACAGTGCTTTCATGATGTCTATAATTTTTTTTTACTAAAAATAGAGAACACACCTTGTGTATTTGTATAATCACAGTTCTAATACGGGTCAGTGTTTATGTGTGTGGAGAGTTGTCGCCAGACAGCAAAAAGCACAGTCAGCACACACTCTGAAAGCACACATTCATACAAGCTGTGTGGGTGTTAAGATGTAAAAATAAAATGTGTTCTATCACTTTGTTAATCCACTTTAAAGACACAGACAAATAGACAAATGCCTCTGAACACTACAGTCAGATTAAGCCAAAGAAAAGATGCAGGATAGAGGGCTCTAAATAGATAATTATACAAAAAAGTCTGAGGTATGTACTGTGTATTTGGTAAAATACTGCCTAATCCTTTAACATAATTTAAAACCTCATTTTGTTATTTCCAGGTATCATGAGTTTGTATTTATTAGCATTCACGTATGTGTAAACTGTTTCTGCATCTGTAGTTCAGCACCTCCACAGTGTTACTTTCCACACCTTCAGTAATATTTAGCACACTTTTTTTGTCTGCCGCTCTGCCCTTCATGCCGCGCTGTGTCGAAGCCAAACTTGGCAAAATAAAAAAAGTGAAGCCCTGCGAGTGTGCAAACCGCAGCACCAGCAGAAAAACTCCCACCAGCCAATCAGATTCATTAACCTCCACTATCCCACAATCCCCCCAGGGGGACCTACAGAGACAAAGACAAACTCTCTCCCCCTTGTGTCCTGTGTGTCCCCCTCTTTCTCTGCCTCCCACACCCCATAACACACCCCCCACCCCCTCCCTCTCATGCCCAACAACCAGGTTTCAACACAGGAATAACAAACAGGAACATAAATAACAAAGTATGGCTCTAACTTCTTGCTACAAAAGATACTTTTGAGAAGTTCCCCCACTATGAAAGTACTGCAAGTGTTCCTATTAAGAGTGGTTTGGCACTTTGATTGAAGCGACTGACCGACTCACACTTAATGCAATTATTATTTCCATTCAAAGACGTTTAAATTTCATTATATTTATGTAAAACCATAAATATATTACAAGTCACCCATCTGAAAATCACCCAGTCAGTCAGTCAGTCAGCAGATCATTTAGCTGTCACCTCACCTGTCCCTGTTAATCTGGTGAGGAATTAAAGTTTAATGTGTTTTCTGAGTTCTCCTCACCTTCACCCCCACTGAAGGCCTCTAACGCAGCCCGCCAGCCAGCAAACCAATCAGTCAGTCAACTACTCTTGCCGTAACTCAGCCAACCGACCGCTCAACAAGTCAGCCACTCGGTGAAGCGGCCGACCAAGCATCCAGTCAGTCAAGCAGCCACCCAGCCGGTGAGCCCCCCACCTGTCCCTGCTAATTTGGTGAGGAATCAATTAAGGCTGTGTTTGCTGAGTTCTCCTTGCCTTCAGCTCATCTGCTCCTCTCTAATGCAATTGTCCTGTGTGCTGCGTGCAGAGCGGCATAATAAAGTGATAAGGCTAATCAGGTTGGCTGCTCCTCTCCTCTCCCCATACGCACACTACACTTATTCTATTAGATGTGTAATGAGATTCTGCACTCCATCAACACGATGCCACTATGCGTGTGTGTGTGCGCATGAGAGAAAGTGTGTGCCTGTATGTGTGTGTGCGTGAAAGTATGAAAGTGTGTGTGTGTTTGAGCGAGAGAGCTTCTGTTCTTGCAGAGGAAATTTGCTCCATTTACATTCTATCATTAGCTTGAAACAAATGTGCCCTTGAGCTTAGCGCCCCTGTCTCTCTCGGCTGCAAACACTTTACTTTGGCAGGCGATCATAGTAACATGCGCGTGCACGCACATGCGCACGCACGCAGGCACACACTCGAGTGAGACACTTCAGCATGTAATCGAATAGAGAAATGCACAAACACACTTAAATGAAACTAACGGCACAAAGTATTGCTCAAATGAACGCGTGGGGCTGTATGTGCGGGTCGAGATCATTAGCTTAGGAATCATCTTACTTTTCATCAAGTAAACACGTACTGTATGTAAGCAAATATGCATACACCTACACACACACACACACACACACACACTCTTCTATCCATCCACTCATCCCTTCATTTATCCATCCATCTAACAACCACATCTCACCTATCACATACACACACACTGCTCCATTCAACCATCCACCAATTGACACACACGCACTTGCACCCCCCATCCAGACAAGTGGAGAGAGTGATGGTCGAGTAGATGTAGAGGACACGGGGCTCTATGATGTGTAGAACAGTTCTGGTCAATGGGCCAGATAATGAGTTGCCATAAACAGCAGCAGTCTTCCACTGTCCAGCTCAGCTCATTACCGTAGCTAGCATATGTAATCAGTGTGTTGCTGGGGCGTGTCTTAATGTACTCTACTCTGCTGTTTCTCAAAGACAGGGTTGGGCCCACAGGGTGGGTCACGAGAAGGTAAGAATGGATCAGTGGATCATCCTCAGGAACTGTGGCGAGCGTTCAAAGCTGCAGACACAAGTCTTGAGATACTCAGAGTACATAATATGGTAAAACAACATAAACACTCAATTTTACTAGTCTGAATGTGTTGTTTTTATTAAATGAAAATTAAAATTGAAAATGACGTTGAGCAGCCGAGTCAATATGGCTGCCGTTTTTTTAATCTCCAGCTGTATATAAAGCACAAGCTTATATATTCCCTCTTTTGTGATTGGCTTCATTAACATAAACCAGTGGGAAGACAAAACAACAGAGGGTATACAGTATATGGGCATTTTGAAGGCCAGAAAGCTGTCACAGAGACATAATTAGAAAACACGCACACACCCTCACACACATACAAACACAATATCAAGCTGTGCACATCCTCATTAACTCCCCGAGTATGATAAAACACCATTCCCTCTCATCCCACCCAAGATTCCATAAAGAGGAGATAGTATTTCAAGCTGCCGACACTAAATCTCTAATTATAACTTTATTTGAAGAAAACAAGGGAGCACTTAATAAGCAAATGAGAGTGATAATAACTTGGAATATGGATTGGACCTAACAGACTAGATTATAGGGGTGAACCCCTGCTGAGACAGAGAGAGACGGAGTGAGAGAGGGAGAGTTGTAAATAATGTGACAGAACGAGTAAATTATGAGGCTAAATGCTCAAAGCTGTAATTATGGCTTTCTTTGAAAAAACGGAGATGAGTCGGTATGAGGATGATCGGATAAAAAAAAAGTTAACTGCCTTCCTCATTTGCTCTCATTCACATACAACAGACAGTCGTTCTGCAACTCTATTCTGCTTCTTACTTTCTCTGTCTTGGTCGGAGTTTTTCATTGTGGTTTGTTCTCTCAGATTGTAAGAAGAGACGGTGAAGTTAATTTAGATGAGTGCTTGAAGATGCAGAAGTTTCTACTAGTTTATTTCAAGAGGACCTCTTAAGACTGTACAGGTGAAGATCAGTTTACTCATCAAGAGAAGTACTTATGTTTTATAATCTTTCAGATATGTCTAAAGAAACTTTGAGGCATATCATTTTAGCTTGGCTTTTACTTAAGATCCCTCGTCATTCATTGCCTTTCAAGTTTATTATATTGCCTTTTATTTATTTTTAACATTTTATTGTTGATTGTTGTAATTTTTAGTCTTGCAAAATTATATTGTCTGTGCTATTTACATCTTGCTCCGTTAAGTCCTTAGGACTCCATGTTGCATTAAAGTGGCAATATAAATTAATATAGTTGAGTTTAGTTGTGGCTCTGGTGGAGCTTTGTCAAGTCTCAGAAGATAATCTGATACTCTCATCAGACTTATGTTTACTTGGGCTTAGAGACTGCAGCTGTGGAATTAGAAAGATATGGGTCGGAAGAAAGACACTTTTGAAGTTGCATTATGGGAAGTGTAGGATCTAATGGTTTTGGAGAATATTAAGGACTAAATGTTGGGATATCCTGGCCTCTACTGCATTCATTTTGACTGTACTTTTATTTATCTGTCTTTTGCTACTTTGAGAGTAGAGAGATGCAATAATAAATCAATAATTTTAAATGCAAAATACCACAGTTTAGTCAATATTATTTTTAGGGCTGCAAATATCCTTAAAAGTACCTTTCATAATTATGACTGCTCACATATTAGCCTGAAATGAAGGTATTTTATTATAATATAAAGTTATACTATGCAGGACTGTCGGTAACAGCTTGTAAACACACTCACCAGTGAAAGTAAAAGTAAAAGCCAACTCATGATTCACTCTCATTTGCCGTTGTGCCTTGCTATATTTAAATTTTTTCAGCCCTGTGTCTCTTGGATCCGTGCTGCTTACGTTCTGGTACTTTGTTGCTACCTTTTTATAAGGTCCCAACATCACCTAAGTGCTGTGAGGGTACACGCCCATAAACTTCCTGAACTCAGAAAATAATAAGAAAATGTGAAAATACAGACAAATGGCTGAGTTTTTGCAGATAAATACCGTAACACTTCAATTAAAAGCCTAGTCCCTTTTACTAGGTGTGGCTACACATTTTGACAAATAAAGGCCTGTCTCAATTAGACACCTGGTCTGGTTGCCAAGCAGTTCATTTTTTTAATGGAAGTTCATGGATGTATAAAACCGAGTTGTTGGCTACCTCAAATTATGTGTTCATTCCTCGACTACCCTGTAAATTATTAATATTCCTTTAGTCCGTAAGGGTCCTCAGATCAAAATAATCTAAAGGGTTTTTCATAGAAATTAATCAAAGTTGTGAGTGAGTGCCGGAACGCACTCTCCCTCTGATGTGCTGTCTGTCGAAGCTAGATCAAATGAATGATTTGTACTTGATATGTCATCTGAAGCCTAATTTATAAACAAGTAATTTTCACACTAGTTTAAACAAATAAGTTGACTGTAATTCCCAATCTTTGCTAAGCAAAAGTTTTGTGTGAATGGAATCCCCAAATATAGGCCTGTTGATTTCAGTGATTTGAGCAAATAATAGCCCGGGCTATTAACTTAAGTTTTATGGTACACCGCCACACACTTCTAGTGGGTCATAAGTGATGATTGAGAGGGATTACTTGTGCATGAGTCTATACATTGGTTTTTAGCAAAATCCTGCATAATGTACCTTTAATGTATATTGTACAGACTGCAAGTTTTTTGCAGGCAAATAATCTGTTTTCTCTGTTCTTTACCCTGTTGCACTAATAAAAACACTGGAGCTTGGAAATTTCAGTGTGAGAGAGTCTCATTTTGTTGCTTTGCCCTGCAGCTTTACCCAACTGGGGGTTTCCCAGGGTTGTTGTACCCATCGCTAAAAGACACACGGGCCATTTAAAAGCAAACTGTGATTCATTTAGACAGCCTGACAAAAAGGCAAAGGCTTCACAACCACAACATCATTAAATAATGTCATGTGTCTTAACCCACTGAGCTGTCTGAAAGAATAACAATCCTATCTAATCTTGTGGTACAAGTCGGTGTAGTTGTAGTTATGAATCGCTGGCACTGTTATGACTTTTCAACCCCAATTTAACACACGATCCCGGCTCTCACCAAGGTCTCTCTGCCTTTTTGTCTATCACCCTCTTTTCACTTTCTCTCTGTCACCCCCTTTATTCCTCTCAGTCCTCCGTCTGTTTCCACCCTGTTCCCAAATCTCTTTAGATTTGTCTTGAGCTACAGGATATGAAATTGACTTGTTAAGAGGAGACAAGTATTCACAGAGGGTTTTGCCATTCAAGGTTGATTTCATTTTATTCGCTATCAGGGCTGTCTGTCTGTTTGCATGTTAAAGATATGAGCATGGCGTGCATATGTGTGTGTGTGTGTGTGTGTGTGTGTGTGTTGCTCTGTGCTTTGTGTCTCTGCCATTCAGCCAGCTGTACATATGTCACACAATCTCACTTTCTTTACATGGTTATATTTGACATATGCTTAACGGGGGCCTGGGGGGATCGCTCGCAGCGTTGTGTGCTTTTGTAGGTGTGTGGGTGTGTGTGTGTGTCCCTTAGTAGGAGACTGTGCTCCTGTACCAATCCAATGAAGTTGTCTGAGAATGACAGCTTCATTATCTTGTATGAAAGTGGGACAAATGGAGGCTTGTCTCTCGATCACTCTGAGTGTAAGTATGGAGGGCTGAAAAACAAAAACCCTAAAGGAATACTTCACCCACAAAATAACCATTTGTATATCACTTATTCACAGTGTGTTACCTTGAATTCATGACAAAAACTTTGTTTTCCTTGCATGCCTCTACAATGAACGGAGAATCCCAAAACAGAGGACACACTTCATGAATTGAAGTCATTGGGGTCCATGTTTAACAACAGCAGAACTACATCAAAACAGCTGTTTACAAACTCTCACACAACAGATGCAATATAATACAAGTCTCATTTATCCAGTTGTATGCTCAGTACTTCCCAAATACATGCATTTTCCCTAAAACGTTACCACGTAAAACACTTCTGCCTATGGGTTGTGGGCCCTGAATGTGCCTGAGCATGTGCATATGTATGAAAAATGCTTGAGCAGAGTTCATGTCAAAACCATGTGACTCGACTGTGCGTGAGACCGTTTGTACTGATGTGTTTTAAGTCATAAGGTTTTAGCGAAAATGTATCTGTTTGGAAAGTTCTGAGCATACGACTGGATAAATGAGACGTGGATTAGGGCCTGTTTCCACATAGGGTTTTTCTTCAGCAGAAAAGCGGTGTCGGGATGCTGGGGAGAGCCATCCCAGCGCTTCATAAAAAAGAGCTCCCGGCACTATTTTTTAATGATGTGCTCCACATGGGTATGTTTCTATGACAACACTACCTCGACACTAACATTAGCGAGGTCGCTAACTTAATGCTAAATTAACGTAGGGTTGACTGTCTAGTCAAGAGATTTGTCTAGTAACATAGGGTTGACTAGACAGTCAAAAGAAGCATACAAAGCAAACGATAATAAAAGCAAAACACTCACCAGCAACATCCAGTGTCCACCGATCTACTCCCTCTTCACTGTGACGATAGACAAGTAGCCTAGCTAGCTAGCCTAGCCTAGCTAAAGAAGCAGCAGTGATGTCACTGGCGCTTTCTGAAAAGTTTAAAGATTTTCAACTTGAAGCACTCAAAACGGCCGTACAAAAAAGGCAGAGCACTCTGAGAAAAGACACTGGGTGTGGTCCTATTTCTCTAGGAGGCCGCAAATGCTTGCTCTTCATTGAGAGCAATCAGTAAAAAGATGCTGCTATCGAGAAAAAAAGCTATGTGGATACAGGCCTGTATGTGGCACGAGTTGTGTGAGAGTTTGTAAATGGATGCTGTCATTAAATGTGGTCCCCACTGACTTCAATTCAAGAAGAATGTTGGCCTTTTTTGGACTGTCAGTTCACCGTGGAGTGATGCGAGAAAAACAAAGGTGAAGAATTCCTTTAACACACACACAGGGACGAAAAGCAATAATTTCTTTTACTTCTTTTTTTCTTTCCCAACGTGTCTCAGGCCTGTGGTTCAGTCGCTCCAATCGGCCATCTCTCTCTCACACACTCTTTCCTGATTGTGCGTGTGTGTGTGTGTGTGTGCGTGTGTTTTGGCAGCTGGGACCAGTAAGTGATGACTGTGTCTAAATGTTGATCACTGGGAGATGCTCTGTTGTTCTGAAATGAGGTGGTAGGGGAGAAATATGTGTGTGTGTGTGTGTGTGTGTGTGTGTGTGTGTGTGTGTGTGTTTTAGGGGGTCGCTGGCAGATGTCAAACAGTTGAAGCCTCACACAGACGTGCTGACAACTCTCTTAGTAACTGGGCACCTTAGGGGGGCAAGACAGGTGTGTGTGTGTGTGAGAAAGAGAGAGAAACAGACGTGACCTACCCCCCTCCATCCCATCCCATCTGCATCCTGACATCTGACAGGGGCATCACACCAGGCCAATCCACCAATCCATGTGTGTGTGTGTTGCCTCATATCCAATAGAAAGGTAATAGTATGTAAATGACCTCACATATGTCATCCATGAGAAGATGGGGATGGACACACACACTTTTTCCCCCCTCTCTATTACACACACCCACACACACACTTTATGCCCTCAGGGTTGTGGGGTCTCGGCCCCTGTCTGATTTCTTTGGGTCAGTTTCTCAGACTTCTGACAGGGTCACACACCTCTCCTCTCATTATTAACCTGCAGTAAAACCCCACACAGCCAAACATTGAGCGCATATATTGGTGTGTGTGAGTGATTTAGAGAGAGAGGGAGAGCATGTGTGTGTGTGTGTGAAGAGAGGAAAATGACAAAGTGTTCATGTGTATGTGCGAAGGAGATTGAGACAGAGAGAGATGGAGAAACTGAGGTGTGTGTAGGTGTGTGAAGGGAGACAGATAGATAGAGAGTCACTCCAATGTGTGTGCGTGTGTGTGTGTATGTCCTCGGGGCATTACCTATCACATTAGCAATATGACAGACTGCCCAGCCTCCTCTCTCATTTCCTGTCAATCAAGCACAGTGCATCACATTCAGCCAACAATACCTCACTTTAAAGAGAGAAAGCACCCAATTACAGTTTGAACATGCTGCCCCGTGCTTTAGGACAGTTTAATGTATATCAACTGTGTGAACGCTCAGTACCATTTAGTAGCCTTTACCCTCCCATCTGCAGCCATATCCCTGCAGCCATTTCCAGTCCTGCATAGGCAGCTCTCACTTTAATTTGGTTATAATAATATGCTAAATCGCCATGAGCGAGGAGAAGAATCATAAATATTTTCTGACAAATAATGGCTGCAGTGAATACATAAGTTGTCACCTGTTAGTCAGGTTTTTGTACAGACTGCAAACTGATACTGCAGCAGAGGAAGAACAGACGCAAATGGATCAGAGAACATACTGCAGAAAGAATAGAAAAGAAAAGTGTGTGTGTGTGTGTGTGTGTGTGTGTGTGTGTGTACATGCATGTACAGGGCCTTTCTTTTTGCTCCCATGATTCACAGTGTGCTGTTAGATTTCTAAAAAATGAAATCCCCTCTAAATTCCATCAGAGTTACTGACAGGATTATAGTGCGTGTATGTGTGTGTGTGTGTGTGTGTGTGTGTGTGTGTGTGAGGTGACAGGTGATGAGAGAGTCCTGCACTGTGGTCACTACTGAGACACAATAGGATTATAACCAACACCTAGCTGTGTGTGCATGCGCATGTGTGTGTGTGTGTGTGTGTATATATGTGTGTAAGCAGAGCAATGACCAACACAAGAGGCTCCTGAATGATAAACAGTGACTACATCCGTCTTTGTTCCCATTTCTTTGTCTTTTATCTATCACTCCATCTATCTCTCCAACCATCTGGACCCTCTGTCCAACCCCCCCACTCATCAGCTCATCAGCTATAACACACACACACACACACACACACACTCATGTATACGCACGTGTTGAGCACTTCATGTGTGTATGTGTGAATTTTCAACATATGGAAGGAAGTTGTTGGTAAATGTGGCTTTGACACATTATGATTGTGTGTGGCTTGCATGTACAGTGGGAGAAGAAAATATTACAATATACTAATTTGTTAATGATAAACGTTCAGTCGTTTAAGGACCCAAGTATAACCATAAAAAGCTTAATAAAGTAACCATGAGTAGATATTGAACATTTTGCAACTCAGCAGATTTCTTCATTTGTAATGTTTCCTCATTATATTGATAAAAATGTAATTCCAGCAGCATTACGTTTCAACCCAAACCAACGCAACCAAAATGTATGTGTGCTTTTTGATTCACTTCTGTTGTGCTAATATTGGGAGTTGGTTCATAGAGATAAGCAGTGGGTGGCACTAATTCTCTGGTCAGGTGCCACAGAAGAAGAGGGCGCAACAAGATGACGTAATTAAGGTAGGGCCAGTCAAACTTCAAACAAAGGAAAACAATGGATGTATAATAACAGAGAGCACAGTGGACAGTGAAAATGGAGAGTTCTGAACAACTAAAACATTACTGCACATTATCATTTATTCACTGAATCCGTTTTTATTGCACAGTCGCCGTTTACCTTTTACGGATATATGAACTTATCCACATCCAATAAGCATAAAAACCTCTATGTTTTGAGAGTTTTCTACTTGCTGTGTGTCTGATGTTTTTTTTTATGCATACACATACAATAAGTTCAGTTTCCTTCACTTTATATTGTTATGAAGACAATGCCTGCACATGTGTGAAGTGTAGTAATGAGTGTGTGTGTGTGTGTGTGTGTGTGTGTGTGTCTGTGGCCCCCCAGGCTCACTCCATCAACCTCCCCTCACCACCAGCTGTCTCCCCTCATTTACATACTCTCTCCTCCCACTAATGGAATTAGCCACAAGTTTCCTGAGGTGAGGCAACACACACATGCACACACACGCACGCAGACCTATAGACACAAGTGTGTGTACTGTATGCGTGTGTATGCAAGATATTTTGGTGGTAATGTGTGCGTGTGTATCAGGGATGGGCTGCGAAGGTCAATCAGGAGACACACAAAGATCGCGTCTCAGTCCAAAGCTATTCTGCCAAAACAATGCAAAACAGAAACAAGTCATTATCAGGGCTCTCCTCAACAGAGCCATGACAGCTTTCAGTTTGGAGAATTTTGAGAGTATAAGCAAATCAAAAAACCAACTATTCTGTGAGACACAGGGAGAGCCCCCCCACAGAGACAAAACAAAATGTCGGCAGTATTCTTGTCAATGTGGCATTAAAATAATCCATGAATTGTATTTGCGTACAAACTTTACAGTTTGGACCTTGTTGCCTCAACTTGCTACCAGCTTCCATCTCGCCATTTTAGTGAGAGGAGACCATGGGAATGAAAGGCAGACTGTTTCAAAAATTAAATTTGGTGCTGGTCGGTAGATCAGATAAACACTGAATCAAACACAGACTCTTGCTCACTCCACAACTTCACCAGTTCCCCCTCTTCTTCCACAGTCTAAAGCCCTTTTTAGATAGGAATTGTGCAAATTTGCAGGAAAGCCCAATCAGTCTTTTTTTTTCCAGCATTGGCAGTACACAAACAAACTTGGGGAGTGCGGCAAAATGCCACCTACCTAATTTTGTTTATACAGAATGTGCCTTTTTCGGGGCAATGGGGGACGTGAGAAAGTAACAAAACGTGTAGCTCAGCGTGTGACGTAAACAGTGACGTGGGAGGGAAGCTGCGGCTGGTCAGTCGTTCGGCAATTCTTTCATAAGTTCACCGTCCCCGTCATCTGACGGTTATGGCCTCTTTGCTTGCGAGGGCAAGGAGGGCCTACAATTCCTTGTCTCCCCAGTTGCTCATCTTTACAGCGCCAATCCGGCTCTGTGTATCTAAACGCTTGCAGCTTGCCAGCAAAACGGCCCAACATTCACGGAAAATCTGGCAGTGTAAAAGGAGCTTAAGAGAACCAAGACTTGTCCTAGTTCTTGCGCCCCCTAGAATCCCCTCCATGTTTATTGTCTAGCTGGCTTGCTGCTTCCTGTTTGGTGCTGGAGAGAGCGTACCTATTGGTTGTTGACAATGTCCACGTTTTTGATGTGAAACATGTTTGATTTTGTCAGAAGACACAAGACAAGAAGAAGACCAACTTGAGACAGCCTGGACCGTGTTTTATGACCACAGTACACCAAATAATGGAGATCACTTGTCTTTAACAGTGAGATCACTTGAAAAGTTGTTTGGTGTAAGGCCAGTATTAGTTGTTTGGAAGTGATGCTCCTATAATTTAAGTGGAGGTTGAATGGGCTTGTTGACATTTTTAATGGAAGACACTGTTGCATTTAACATTGGAAAACGCACAGATGTAACAATTAATGATGGCTAAATTCCATTTAGCTCACTGTCATGGCTTACTGGGACCCTTGAATAGAATGGCGCCATTGTTAATGTTTATCATAACAATTGTACTTTTCAATAAGTCAAAATATCTGCTGTGAAAAAACCTACTGCACTGTTAATCACTTTGGACAATAGTGTCTGCATAATGAATGTAATGAATTTCTCACAATTGATGTTAACATGGCCTCACTCCTTCTGATTCGGTGAATAAAACAAACTAGTGTTTTTATTTGCAAGATGAATCATTTTATGATACTTCTAAAGACACTGTATTCTCATGATAGAGCCAAGTGGATTGATCCAAACCCAGGTTAGATACTTTCCTTCCCACACCTCTTCCTGTTTCTACTTACCCATGACCTTGAAAAAGTTTCATAGATCCCAGCCTGTATACTCTTTTCTGTCTCCTCTGCCCCTTTCTACTAACAGTGCTCTGTTTCCTTTTGTTTTGTCCTCCATCTCTCTGTCAGCAGGTCCCGTCCATCAATACAGAACTGTCAGTCATTGGAGTGACAATTGGCAGCTGTCGATACAGTGTAGAGGGCCGCCAGACTGAATATAGGCTTAAACTCCGAAAATGCTATCAGCTGCCAATACATAAACACACACGTATACACACACGTACACACACACATACACGCACGGTTCAACATGCACGAAACCACAAAAACACACACACGTACACGCACATACCTTATTCTCTTTGCATCCTCATCACACTTGATCATCGCTGACGCAGGAAAATGTGGTTTGATAGCAACGAGATCAGATCAGATGAGGAAACAAAGAACCACCTTCTGACTATTCAATCTTTGGCAGCGCGCACACACACACACACACATACACACACACACGCACACACACATTATGGTACTGATAAAGGTCTTTGACACAGACTGGAGTCACTGACACATGGCTCCCCCTACTGGAGACCTATAAGACCTTTGGCAATGACATTCCAGTCCCTGGTTACACTGTAGCACATTAACATTCATTAATTGATTCAATCATCCATCTATTCATTTAATCACTCCTCCCTCTCTCTGACATCCTTTCCCCTCACTTGATCAAACTCTTCCTTCTTTCCTTCCTGCAGTCTTTTCTTGTTCATTAAGTTACTAAACTTACATCCTTGTACCCTTTCCTTCCAATTTTACATTTTTGTTGTTTCCTTCCTTTCATCCCCATCTTTATTTCCCCCCTTCTTTTTTCATGACCCTGATGTCCTTTGTAGTTATGTGATGTAATATCAATGCTTCTTTCTAGTTCACGTAAAACTGTTCAGTGTGTAATTGTATGTACGTTGTTTTTGGACGTATACATTCAACTTTTAATAGATATCGAATCCTCTTCAAAAGGATCCCTTGTTTGGCCATCACCATCATTCTATCTATTATAAGACTACTGTAATCACCAAAATAAACATTGAGATCTGAGAGCACAATGATATTACAACAAAGTCAGATAGGACAAAAAACAGAAGTGGTCAGAAGATCAGTGTGCACAAAGGGTCAGCAATAATCTATAACTATGGCAGGTACAAGAGCCTGATCAATAAAACAGCCAGGCATATATGTCTTATATCTTCAGATAGTATATCTACCAATGACTAATAGGAAACTGCGGTCCAGAAATGCCACAGATACGTGTCAGGTGTTTAGAAACAGTATTGCCATCACAAAGTTTGTCTGTTGGAGAGCACTGATAAGGTAAATTTTAACTAAAAACCATCCCACTTAGTACAAATCTTGGCCATAATTCTGTATATTCTCATCAAAAACATTTGCATTGTGTTCATGTAAAGGTACTTCTGGTTGATAAACTATTGCTGATACCATATTGCCCTCAAAAGTCAAGATTCAGTTAGGCAATAGCGAGTACAGTAGGTCAACGATGAAGCAGGAAGTATGTGGAAATACATGATTGGAGGGTCTATGGAACATAGCTCTGTAAAATTTCTCCAATGCTTGAGCTACCTCAAGACTCCATCTGCTCCATGAACCTGAAAGCTCCTCGAACCGTCAGGGTTTCTTGCTCCATTGTACTTCTTTTAGTGTTACTGCCATTTTTCTAGATTTTAACAAGTTAAGTGTTGAGTACAAAGTTATTAAGGAGCTGTGATAACCTCCTATTATTTTTAAAGGGATCCTTTGTCAATTTTCAACCAGCTCTGTATCAAAACAATTTGAGTAGTTTGTGTAAATGAACAGTAGTAAACTTCCCTCCATCTAACCAACCCCTAGATCTCCATGCTCATCTCCCTGCTCAAACACGCTGGATGATGCTACTTGGCTGTAATACAAGAATTTGTGAACAGGAAGTAGACACCATACTATTTCCTGTATTGTAAAAATGGAGGCTGAAATAGATCAAACTCTAAAACTAAATAGTGCTGATAAAATTTGAACCAAGATTCTGTAACTGCGTTGCCTATTTCTCAGCTCAAATGTTCTTAGAAACATATTTTAGCTTACTGTTTAACTGTAATTCAAGACTGTTTGTTACCAGCCAGCCGCTATATTGTTTCCCATGTCAATACGGACAAGCTCACGTTAAGTCACCCACCAGTGAGAGCGTTTATTGGTACAGTGCAGTGAAGTGTAATCTAGCTGTCTAGCTAGGTTTTCTACCTCTTGAGCAAAAGCAAATGCCACTGTCCTTTTCCACTGTTTCCTCTGGTCATATAGCACCAATGTCAAAAGTATTTGCATCTTACTACTGCACAGACAGCCCAATTTTATGAAAAGACCATCCTTCCAGCAGTGAAATACATCTTTAAGTTGCATTTGCAAACTATTCATCACAGTCAATTTATGCCTTTTCACACCACCACACTCCTGTAACAACAGTTCTGTCACTGCCTAAGATGTGAATTAGAAGAACCGAGCACAGCAGAACCAGACAGGAACAAACAGAACAGATAACAGAGCAGACGAAAAGAATATACTGACAGGAACTGGGAGGGGACATGCCTGTCTGTCTGCTTTCTCTCCTTTACGCACATGGCGTCCATCCGTATGAGAAATGTGATTACAAATGAGAGTGTGAGTGAGAGAGCGGAGTGCCACAGCTGGCATGGCATCTGGCTTGGCATATCGTTGCCCGGCCTCGCCCGCTGCCTGTGCGCTCTAATGTGGCTGTCGACAAGCCCATTAAGAAGCCATTACTAAATGCTCTGTCTCTGCGCCTCTTCCACGCCTTATAGCACAGGCCCGGGGGAATGCCAGCAACACAGAGGAGAGAGAGAGAAGAAGAGAAAATAGGCAAACAGAAAAGAAAGCAGAAGCAGGTGGGGGAAAATGAAGACAGGGAAAAGTTTGTGTGAGAGAATTAACAAGTAGATTTGATGATTGAACTTTTGTATCCTGTGTCTGCGCCAGAGACAGAAAGTGAGGAAGGGTAGAGACTCTGAACTCACTTTATACTTCATCATCAAAACAGTCAACTATGTGACGAAGTCCTGCCTCAGGGCTTGGCAGGAGGAGGTGTCATGTGAATTCTTCACTTCCAGACAAAATTCAGTGCTGGTCTAAATAATTTAGACTCTAATTTTATATGAAGTCTTTCAAAAGGTTTCAGAATAAGAAAAAGATGACACATTGTTGAAGACACCGTTAACTTACTTTTCAGAGATGAAACAATTAGTTGAGTCAGAAAATTAATCAAGCAGTATTTTTTTTTTTTTAGATATTTTTTGGGACTTTTTTTTAGCCTTTAATGGATAGGACAGACAAGCGTGAAAGGGGGAGAGAGAAAGGGAGTGACATGCAGCAAAGGGCCATAGGCTGGAGTCGAACCCGGGCCGCTGCGGCAACAGCCTTCTACATGGGGCGCCTGCTCTACCACTAAGCCACCAGCGCCCCAATCAAGCAGTAATTTTGACAGTCAAATAACTGTTTCAATTAAAAATGTACCGGTATCAATGCTGCTTTTTCAAAGTTTTTGGCCCTTTATTGCCGGAGAGGACCCGGGACTTCTGCTATCTAAAATGATATATGGGCGTTTCCCTCCTGACACTAATTTGGTTTGCGATACAGAATCAACACCTTTACAACACGTAGTTACAACAGACCTAAGACACAACAAGGAATCAGAAATTCAACCCAGCTCTATTCCATCTATCGGGAAGCAGTGTGATATGCTCATATATGTGTCGGTATAGTATGGGAATAGGACTGCCCCTGATTAAGAATTTTCCTGGTTGACCAATAGTCGTCATTTAGTGCCATTAGTTGACTAGTCGTCCGTATGTAGCTTCTTACATGTTTCAGATGATACATCATGTTTGTAGTCGACCAATGAAGATGAGTTTACATATCACCTTGGGTTCGTCCTTCACTTTCTCAAAATGATCCCACACTTTGGATTTCCTGCCCGACATGTTATCAACTAGCCTGTGTAATAACCGCAGGTGCCTGCCCTGTAAATTAGGGGCCGTACACATGCCGCGTCTTTCACTGCCTGGAAAACACGAAGTGGGATGCTGGGTGCTACCCTTGTGCCTTTTCTGTGCCAGCTTTCAAGAGCGCAGTGGCAGGTTGCATCTGAGGTTTTTAATAAACCTTAACATCATACAGTATAGCCTATTTACCTGAAATCCTGAGTGCAGAGCTGATCTTCTTCCAGGCGCTGTTTGTAAGGGTGTAGACCTATCGTCCGTGGGACAGATGTAAAGCCCTCTACCCTCTGGGTAGCCCTGCACTAACGTGATCAACTTTTCCGTATTTATCAGACTGAATATTTACAGAGGAAAGGAACGATATCTGTCGACTGTATTTGGTTTGTAAAGTGACTCCTGTCTGACTGCTGAGCAAGGCCACTTCTTGTGTCTGTCCTTTCAAATTAAATTGCCACATGGTCCAGTCATATAGGTTTTGATTTATTTTCACAAGGTGCAGCTCCTAATAGAGTTTCACTTCTTGTTTTTTTTTTTGGTATTGTTTTTTTCTGCGACTAAGCGACTGTTGAAATCTTGCCAACTAATGACCTTTCTGGCCGACAAATGTTTGGTCGATTATTGGGGCGCAGCCCTACACAGGAGAACTGTTTCACATCTTTTCCACTGCTGCAAAACTTGTGGGAGGTGGAAAAGTTGGTCTGTCATTAAAAAGTAAAAGCAACTAAGTGCAATGGAAACAGATTCATTAAATAGTTGATGATGTAACATTACCGTCATTACACAGGCCACTGCAAGCTCTCTTTGTTGTTTCTGGATGGTCTTTAACACACTTATGTATGCACACAAGGCTGTTACCAGAACTCTTCCGAGAGCACATAGCTAAGTATTAGTTGCTCAAAACTCTCTATTTCCAGTCTGCTCTCTGTTATTATACATCCACTGTTTTCCTTTGTCTGAGGTTTGACTGGCGCTCTCCAAATTACTTCATCTTGTTGCACCCTATTCTGCAGTGGTGTCTGACTGGAGAATCAGTCCCACCTACCGGTTTGCTTATCTCAATAAACTAACTTCCAGTATTTCCATAAACAGTAGAAGGTGGAAAAGCACATAAATGTACATTTTCTTTTGCTAATTTTCTGAAAATTCAGTTAAACCGGCACTACATTTGGATGGAAACCCAACGAGTGACTCTTACTTATACACAAGTTGAACTATACATATGACGTATTAGGCGGCAACACTAAATTTAAAGACTCAACAGAAGAAAATGTTCACATGAACCATCAGGCACTGAACTAAACACAATATAAGAAATGCAATAAGCAATCTTTATTTGTACTTCTCTTAATCTTCTCAGGCCAGGAGGAGGTGTGTCACATAATGCTGCCTGCCTTGGAGAACAGATGAGCACACTCATCAAAGACGTCGTAGTTGGCGAACACTGTCTTGAATGGCTGGAGAGGAGGAGAGGCAAGGCAGAGAGGACACGAGGAGGAGGGATGGAGAGAAAAAAATGGGAAAAACAGAAAAGGAGGATCATTATGTCTGCTTTGCCTTGATTAAGTTAAAAACTCACATTTCACACATGAGGCAAGTAGATGGTTAAACCGAAACACCAGCGTTCACCCACTTCTAATGTGTCCTTTTTCATTTTTCACATCTCTTGTGCAAGCTAATCACAGACCCAAGACAATTAGGGGATGACCTGACAGAAGACTGTCTTTTATTTACGTTTATTCAGTGGCTGTTGATCTCACCTGCTGTATTTACATACGGATAACATACTGCAGTCTGATAGGTCACTAAAAATTAGAGTTGACAGGATGCAACGTGTTGTTGTGTGATATGATCACATTTGGTTAAGGGCAGAAAGCCAAACATGGCTTTCCACTGACTTTCTTCATCTACTTCTCAACAAAAATAACATCATCCAGTGATTGCTGAATGACACTAGACTGCCATGACAGTTTACCAGCGTTTATAAACAGAGATGAAGGTGTACATCCATCCATTATGATTCATAAACACACTCACCAAGACCATGTGCAGCCTCCTGCTATGTGTGTGTGTGTGTGTGTGTGTGTGTGTGTGTGTGTGTGTGGGTGTGTGTGGGTGTGTGTGTAGCAGTGAATTGCTCTTTTCATGAATGACTGTGACAGGTTTCTCATCAGGCCCTGAAGCCTCCTCGCAGTTAGAGACCATGTACAGCACAGCCCCCAAACAACAAACACACACACACTCACATGAACGCAGACCGCACTGGGCAATGGTGTAAAAGAGAGAGTTTTCTGTAAAACTACAGAGAACCAGAGATGTAGTCAGTACCACATACGAGTGTGTATTTGTGTGTGTTTGTGCGTCTGCACCGGCTGCTGGAACTAAGCGGGGCTCTTAATCACGGTTGTAACGGGCAACATTACCGGCAGCGGCAGCAGGCTAATGATGAATACCCGAGTATCCGTGCAAACCCTGACCTCCTTTTCTGCTGCGATGCACAAAAAGCTCTCGCTCTCTCACCAAAACACACACATACACGTGCATCTGTGTATACACACACACACACACACACAAGTTTGCATCAACGCATACATTCTGACAAATAAAAACTGCAGAGGCAAACCCACATGGATAAAAATGCTTGTGCGCACACATGCGCGCACACACACACTTTGTTGTTCCATAGGTGTTTCGGAGCCCGCTTTTATAACCAGCTAGAGTGCTCGGGGAATGCACTGTGCATGTGTGTGTGCGTTTGTGTGTAATGATACAACCTGTTCTTCAATTTGCCCTTTTAACCAATTACTTGGATTACCTAGAGAGCAATGTGATGTCAAAAAAAAAAAGTATCTTCAGCTCGGCACTGGATGAAGACAGCCAGAGAAAAACTGTGAAGTAAATGAGAGGCAGAGAGAGAGAGAGACAGGAGAGAGAGTGGAGTATTAAACAAAATGTAAATGAGAGAGAAAGAGCCGGAGAAATAGAAATAAAAGAGAGAAAGAGAGATCAGTACATGAGAGAGACAGATGGTAAAAAAAGAAGCAAATGAGAGAGATTTTGCAACAGAGGGAGTGAGTAGTTATAAACGAGTGTAAAGTTTTGATGAAGGACAAACTAATGTCAGGGACTGGGGCGGTTCGGGCTTCCTGCTCCCCGGCTACCACATGTGATCCCGCCTGTCACTCACACTCCATCGCCATGACAATCATCGTAATGCCGACGCCTGGGGGCGGGGACAAGCCTGTCCTTGTAACAAACAGAACCCCTCCGTGATCTGACGCCAACAACTGCGGAGAAGATCTCACACAATTGCACACACACATGCACACACCACACTGCGATGCCACACAAACAGAAACTCTAACATACAAGAGTTGAGCAAATTCCAGTATAAATTCAGCTACACTTTTCAGTAACAATTATGTGATGTGATGTGTTTCTGTCACAGTGTCACGAGCGTGCTGCATGTTTTGTCAAACCCATTCATTGTGTAATTTGCAGCATGTGGCCACATGTGCACCTGGAGACGTGTGGGTGTGTGCTTATAAATGTATTCATTGTATGCATTCAAACTGTGCATGTGAGTTGGTGATTGGTGTGTTCACATATCATATGTGTGTGTGACAGAGGAAAGAGAGAGAGACAGAGAGATGGCACAAGTGTGCGTGTGTGTGTGTGTGTGTGTGTGTGTGTGTGTGTGTGTATGTGTGTGTGTTAGCCATGGGGTAGGGAGCAGGGACTTGTCAAGCTGAGGAAGAGATGGCAAACTGGATGGTGATGCCAGCCCTGTGTGACAGCTCCTTCACACACATACGCACACGCTCGCACGCACACACATACACACACGCTCCAACCCCTAAAACCTACCCTAGCCCACACTCCAGAGCTGTGAAAGCTGGGACGCAGAAAGAAAACGAGACTGGTGGGACCTCCTTTTAACTGGAGGCTGGTGTGTGTGAGTGTGTGTGTGTGTGTGTGTGTGTGTGTGGGAGATGGTGGGCTGGCGGCGATGGAGGGAGGGAGGGGGTTCAAAGTGTCACATCAATTTGTGGCTGTGCTGTTTCTGAAAGAGGCTAACCCCACTGCCACTTAAGCTTAGCACAACAGTGAACAGCATACTGCCAGACAGGACACATACATACGGTGTGCACGCACACACACACACACACACACACACACACACACACACGGGCTATATTTGCAGAAATGTAGGCACACACAGTTATAAAGTTTCTACAGTATTCAAATTCCAAATCCTGAACAAGGTGTATGTGCACCTTTGCCGTTTTGAATTACTGCTACAGAACATTCTTATTTCAGTAGAAAAAATAAAGTGTGTTCACTCAGCATCGTGTGCCCAAGTGGAAACCTCCAGGACTGAAAACTGAAGCCAACATGGAAGTGCCAAAAACTGCAGTTCGTTGAAAATCCACTTGAGGCTGGCTCCAGAAATCAATCAATCCCCATAGACACTCATGTTAAAAATGCCCAACTTTACAGCAGAAATAAACACGTTTACATGTTAACACCCTGGTACAAAATGGTTTTGGTTCATTCTTTGAGGGACAGGCTGTCTGTTGATAGTGTCCTTGGCTTCTCATTCAGATCCACCTCTCAGTCCACCACAGCGCCAGCCTCTTGTCCAAATACGGTCACTACTGGCTCCAAGATGGCGAAGATCGAAATGCCAAACTTGAGGCTTCAAAATGGGAGTCAACAAACCAATGAGTTACGTCATGATAGCTGCGTCCATTACGTGTACAGACAATGCACATGCCATAATACAAGACAATATTTCTGGTAATTTGACATGTAGGACGACATAAGCGCAGCAAGGTTTGAGAAGCACCATGCAAACAATCGCCAAAGAGGCCTCAATGCATTTTAAGACTGATTCTCACACCTGCAACCACACATGATTGAGCTGAATGTCATTTTCTGTAAATCTATCAAAGCGTTTGCCTGAAATTATATTTTGGTGGGATGCTCCATTGTGCCTCTGAGCCCAGAGCGCAAGCAGCCAACTGAGGTGAGGTTGCTGGTTAGAAGCTCCCAGGGGTGACCTGGCCCGGGCCCCAGACCACTTTAACCACTCGTCTCCATTAACAGGCTCCCAGATATCATTATGCTCCCTGGGGACCAGGCGTGCTCTAACCAACCATTTACCCTCTCCCTCTCTCCTCCATTTCTCCCTCTCATCTCTCCCTCTCTCTGCCATGATGTTACTCAATGAAAAAAGACAGCGGGGAGAAAAAATATGAGATTGATTTATTTGCTTCAGTGTTCTTTGGGATAGAGTCCTCTCCCTCTCTTTCTCTCCCATTTCTCTCTCTCTTTCTCTGCAAACTGAAACCAATTAGCGAGCAGAGCACTTGTAGCGGGGAATGTAGGGCAAGCGAGGAGTAATAAAAAAGTATTGACTTTTCTGTGACTGTACGCGGCGTGAAAGGGGTGCTGCGGCCTTGTCCGACATGAAAGGAGCTCCATTAATTTCACTTATTTCACCCAGGCCCCTGTCAGGAGGCCCTAATGCGTCCCAGGCGCACTTCTCACATGCAGACACTCAGACAGTGCAACGCAGCTCGAGCATGGTTACTAAATGAGTTTACATTATATATCAGAGCAAGAGAGAGAGGGGAGCACAAGAGAAAGGAGTAATTTCTAATTCCCTGGTTGAGACACAAAGCGAGGCCTTTCATACGTAGCTAATTTTGCCCCAGCCTCACCTCCTCAGCCCGCCTGCTTCCTCTCTCTCGTAAAGGCCGTAGGTCCAGGAAAATGACCCACAGCACCAAAACAGGGCCAAATTATTTCAGCCTAAGGATACGATAGGAAGACACTTTGGTTTCTATTTCCTAGTGACCAATCAGTCCACCAAAAAAGTAAAGCAAAGCAAAAGTCAACAACATATATGTTCGTATAAATTTTGGCCGCAAAGGTGTAAAAGGCCTATTGTGAAAACAACACCTCTCCTTTTTCGAAACAATCTTATTTGAAGATACAGAACAATGGTCTTTTTTATTGTGGATATTTAATAATTTCTACAAAGACAATAGAACGCTTGCAAGACATTGGTTTTCATGCAACTGCACGAGGAAAAAAGGAACCTTTTAGAAATTTTATTGGTGCTATTTTTCATAGTAGTATGGTGGCACATTAGACCTTGTTTCAACTTGTACCCCTTTTTTCCACCATAAAGTGTTTATGCAAGGATTTTTTAAACATGGGAAAACCTTCAAAAATAGGTGTAAGACTGTTTTCACAGTAGACTAGCAGACCAGAGCTGTGTACATGACTCTGTTATAGGCAAGTATGCCTTTCCATTTGTTAGTTGTTTCCTTTTTTACTGGTTTGTTACGTTTAACATCACAAACACACTGGAAAACAGGTTAGTAAACAGTAGAAAGTGCATAGTGGCCAGTGAAAATGTTGCGGTTGGTACTTTTGTATATATATCTGTTACTTTTTCAGTTTCTTTTTCCACTCAGTGCAGACTAATGTTCTCGTGCTGCTTGGACAGATACAGACAGTATTTTGTGGCAGTGCGTCATTGTATCAAATTGCCTTAAACACCTGGGTGTTGTATTTCCATCACTGCCAATTGGTGCCAAACGGAGCTGGAGCCGAACCCCAGGAGTTAATGCCGATTGTACCCTTTCCCGTTAAATACAAAACCCAGATGTTGGCAGGTGTTAGTGGGATTTTTGTGCAGTGGAAAAGGAGCTTTGCAGAGAGTCTTGAAACTTGTCTAACCATGTCAGCAACCTGCCACTTCCTGCTTTATTATTTGCCTAGGTAAACTGCACAAATCTCAAAACACTTAAGCAAAACTCTGCTTTCTTGTCACAATGCTTCCATGTTGGGTCCTAAAAAACCCTTTGTTGTCATTTGTACCATTCAGAACTTAAATCCATCTCTGACATACAATGAGTCCTGATTACATAAAACCAGTTAGCAATGAGAGGCTCCATAAACCTTTCTCATCTGGCTCTGGAGGTTGGCCTACTCTCACAAGGTAAATTCCAGTTACCTGGAATTTTAGCATCGGTGTGTGTGTGTGTGCGCGCGCACACACATGTAAAGAATGTGTGTGTATGCCAGAGATAGATGCACCCCACGAGTGTCTGTGTAGGTGTGTGTGGGTAAAAAAAAGAGCGAAGAGTGAGAGGCTATCTGCAGACAGAAACTAATCAGTGTGTGTGAGATAAGAAAGCAGCCTTTATGGTGTATGGTAATCAGCCCCCCCTCGGCCTGCCACCGCCATGCATAATCACCACGACTTATTCACATGATTGATGAAATATGGGTCTGTGAAATCCGAGCTGCTTTTGTTATCATCCTGTTTTTCCCCTCTCCCCCCTCTCTTTCCTTTTCTCTCAATCTTTTTTTGTCTTGTTCAACCTCTCTGTCTCTCTAAACATCTCTCCCCTGCTCTGCAGTGGTCAAAGATGCTCGGGACCATGTACAAACAAGAAATTACACACACAGCATGAGGTCCCTCTTGAAACTACGTACATGCACATACACATACACACACACACTCAGTCCACACATACTTTTCTCTCATAAGGTAGTAATATGATGCATGAGAGATGCATGAGAAAATCGTCTGAAGAGGAATATGAAGAAAAGTAAGAGGGAAAAAAAGATAAGGGTAAAAGGAACGAGTAAACGAGAAGACACATTAATTGATCTGTCCTGCAGAGAAGTGCTGGCTGGATTAGAGGGGGATGAGAGGACAGAGAGAGAGAGATGGAGTGATAGATGGAATTAGATGGATAGATGCTTCAGAGAGCTCTTGTCATTGACACTCAATCGCATTAATCAGGGAACGGATGCAGAATTCCCAACTAATGCAACATGAAGAAACAAAGAAACCATTTCAACAAAAAGCAGCAGCATGTCCATACGAGGACACAACTAATGAAGGAATGAGCAGCTGCAGCTGACATGTGTCTGTATGTGGTGGAAAAAAGTAATAAATTACAGTAATAATCAGGGAAACTCTCTCATACATGAATCACCACCATGTAGAAATGTTGCCTTCAACAGAATAACTTTAAAAATCTAACCATCTTTATTGACATAACTGACCTCACTGTCTTGAGTTGTGTTGTGAGTTTTGTAGTGCTCTTACAAAGCTAAGAAACACGACCATGTTCCTTCAACATTACCAGAAATGAGCTGGGTCTGACTACTGCGCTATGATTTACCTACCAAACCCTATTGCTGCCTGCATGCATTTTATCTCCATCCTCCAATGTTAGTTTCTGAAAAGGCCTCAGCAGTTTTGGCCTTGCAGGTACAACAGCAAGAAGAGTTGGCAAATCAAGGAGAAATGTACAGCATGAATGAGTGTAAAAAAACAACGTAAAAATAAACGTATCAATGTATCACTTCAGCGCAAATATAAGTGCATATTCGTTGGACCTTTTTTCTTACAAATAGATTAACTCAGTTTTGGGCATAGTATACTTCTCTGCTCAGCCATGAATTTTCATGTCAGGTTCAGCTCTACCCTCTAGAGAGTTTGCCAGGGTAAAGTAGAGCAGAGCACTAGAACTCATAAAGGAGGTTGAGCATGAAGAACTTTTGCTGCAATGCAAGGCAGCGTAATCTGGCATGGTGCAGGACTGTCCAATGTAATGAAAATAATGTAAATGCAGCATTTTGTCTGTTTACCAGGTAATCACTGTGCCAAAAAAGATAAATAACTAATAACTTTCCAGAATTGGAAATGGACCACAGTGCAGTGTTTTGTTTTCTGGTAAGGTTTTAAACTCCTAGATGTACTAACCGGCCTTCTTGGATCATATCACTGTCTCATCGATACCACTCTCTCGCAAGTGTAGCCCCTTGCGTTGTTTTAAGACTGGGCTGCTTTCTGTCTTAACTTGCGCTTAGAAAGGTAAAAAGGCTTCACCTCAGGAATTGCATGGTTTAGGCTAACGCACAATGTAAGATAGGACTAAGAGAGACAAATCTTGGGAAGAGAGCTAGGGACTAGGACTGATTTGGGTTGAGAGTACGCACTGAGGCAGGGTGGGGGCTGAGACTGAGAGTAAGATTAAGACTGGGGCCGGGGCTGGTGAATTAAGGCCCCCAGCCTCAGGGTGCTATTACACATCTATAATGAGAAACGGAGAAGAGGGGGGCTTGTCTTTGCACCTCAGCACACCTTAGATTAAATATGCACAATTCCCATGCAAAATGGGCCAGGAACAGCCGGGACCAGCGTTGATGTCTAATCCCCTGTGCTGGAGTTGTTTCAGCCAGGGTTAACAGGCTCATCAGTCAACACAGACTGCTTAGCACAGGACATCAAGGCCATTTGCAGGTTTAAGTGTTTGTGATTGCTTCCCTTTCCAGATACCATCGCCAACCCCAGCCCCCCTCACATGCTCCCTGTGCTGGCTGGTGAGCATATGAGCCTGCAATAAGACACACACGGGCATGCACATATATCAACCATCTAATGGCATAGGTAAAGGCATGGCTCCCACATAAACATCAGGCTTCTTATCAAGTGTACGAAACAAAATATATGAATCGCTAACATATTGAAAAAACCCACAAAGACACGTGCCTTCACGCATGCACAGCCTGTATCTCCAGGAGACACGTCTTTCATCTGAGAAATGAGATAGATGGACAGACAAGGAGAAAAAGCAACAAGAGGGAACTCCTCAGGAGAAACAGAACATGCAAAAGAGGAAACAGGCAATGTACGAGAATCAAAACACATCTTCTACCTGCTATTAGAAAATGTATTCTTTTGCTCTTTTGAATGCAAAACACACATGTAAGTCTATGTGTCCTGTCTGCTGCATCCTCTGCATCCATCTACACCATACCTTCATTTCAACCATTTGCATTTCACAGCCAGGGTTGACTTCTATCACCAACACACTGCTGTATGATAGGGCTGTCATGTTCCTCAAGTATGCATGTGTGTGTGTGTGTGTATTGTGCACTCAGCTATTTGATAGCACACACACCCACAACACACAGTTTGTGAGAAAGGGGGTGGGGGTGGGGGGCAGGAAAAAGTTGCAGCTAGGTACTGCAGATGAAGAGGACAGAGGAAAAAGAGAACAAGTGTGAAAATAAACAAGACAGCAAGGGAAAGAAAGAGTGATGGCAGGAGATAGAGATAGAGAAAGGCAGTGATTATACCACACTACATACAGTATGGTTCAGTGGAGCATATCTGCACAGGGACAGGCAGTCCATTAAAAGCACAGACATCCTTATCCTGCTTGTCTGCCTGCTTTCTCTTACATCCATGTATACATGGTGAGGAAACTATCTAAATAAACCTGAGAGCAATCTCCCATCTCCATTTGCCTCAGAATAAGCATGATGACAATGCATTTTATACAGTAGGTATCTTTTATTTTCTTTTGTTGTCTGCTGAAACTAATGCTAACAAACAGTGAGTATTAATTAAATATAGGTTACTGACCTCATTTAAATTGGGTGAGTTGCTCGTTTTTTTTTTCTTTAAAATGCCCTTTCTCTAAAGCCCTAACTATATAATTACCATTTATGACTGGAATATTGGCAATACTTGGCAAGATGCATTTAGACTGACACCAGCACTTTGCAAAACATAAGCATCTCTACTTAATCTTTCTATAATGCAATATACTTTTGAATTTTAAAGTGTGTTACAATTCATTCTGCTCTGCTAGGTGTTGTGTTGTCTTGCGGCTTGTGTTTAGCAACTGCAGTTCACTTAAAATAGTTATATTTTTTTTCATTCTAGAAAAATTCGGCTTTCATCCAAAGTTCATATCCTGGATTCGGCTTTTATATGCATCCCCAACTGCAGTGGTACGTACTAACGGTAACTTTTCAAAACCTTTTCCTCTTCAGCGTGGTACGCGTCAAGGCTGCCCCCTCTCTCCCCTATTATTCAATTTAGCCATCGAACCTCTGGCCATCTGGCTTCGCAGCAACGTCAAATTTGAAGGCATTGTTCGCCATGGTAGAGTTCATAAACTTTCACTCTACGCGGATGACCTCTTATTATACATCTCTAACCCGCTTTCTTCGCTCCCCACAATATTAGATACACTTGCTGGCTTCAGCAAGTTATCCGGCTATAAATTAAATCTCCAAAAGAGTGAATTATTTCTAGTAAATCCTCTGGCAAAGACTGTCTCTTTGACTGCTTTTCCCTTTAAGGTGGCCTCTGGAGGATTCAGGTACTTGGGGATACATGTAACAAACTCTTTCAAGGATTTATTTTGCAAAAATTTTCAGCCATTACTGGACAAATGTAAGCTTGATTTATCCCGATGGGCCTCCCTCCCTTTATCAGTTGCTGGCCGTACTAACTTGATAAAAATGATTATTTTGCCTAAACTTTTGTACCTTTTCCAGCACATTCCAGTCTTTATAAACAAAACATTTTTTGTCAAACTAGATCGTCTCCTGAGTTCCTTTCTTTGGAACAACAAACCTGCCCGTCTCAAAAGAACAATTCTTCAGTTGCCAAAATCGGAAGGCGGCCTCACCCTTCCAAACTTTCATCAATACTACTGGGCCTGTAACATCGCAAAACTCCTTTTTTGGCTTAACTGTAATTCACTCACTGACTGCCCCCCCTGGGTCCACATAGAGCTCTCTTCATCCAAAAGCTCACTCTCTTCTGTAATATGCTCACAACTCCCTGTTAATTTGTCAAACATCTCCAACAACCCTGTTGTCTCTGACGCTATTAAGATCTGGCTCCAATTCTGGAAACATTATGGACTCCACAGGGCTTCGACCTGTGCTCCAATCTTAAATAACCATATCTTCCCCCCCTCTCTTTCAGATCCTGCTTTTCGTTTTTGGGCTGCTAATGGTCTCATTACTTTACCAACACTCACCTTTTTCGTTTTTTCCAAATCAGACATTTTGTGCAGAAACAATTTCCGCATTTTCCCAATCGCCCACCTGAAGCCGAAATTGACCAATTCCTTACACTGTCACCGAACCAGAAGCGAGTTGTTTCTGTTATTTTTGACAGAGGGTTATAGGCACTATACGAATACTGTTGTATCACATGAAGTTCCAATTGCCATGTTACTCTTGTTTCTTCGACGCTTAGGTCACACTGGTTGTCTCTTGCAGAGATGTGTACTACTGATCTGTATTTGTATTGTTGCTCAAGAAATTCAATAAAAAGATATATTAAAAAAAAAAAAAAAAAAGTTATGGCGTGGGAGCCCTTCTGTGTGGAGTTTGCATGTTCTCCCCGTGTCAGCATGGGTTCTCTTCGGGTACTCCGGCTTCCTCCCACAGTCCAAAGACATGCAGATTGGGGACTAGGTTAATTGATAACTCTAAAATTGTCCGTAGGTGTGAATGTGAGCGTGAATGGTTGTTTCTCTCCATGTATCAGCCCTGCGATAGTCTGGCAACCTGTCCAGGGTGTACCCTGCCTCTCGCCCGATGTCAGCTGGGATAGGCTCCAGCCCCCCCGCGACCCTCAAGAGGATGAAGCAGTTAGAAGATGAATGAATGAATGAAAAAAAAGTTATATTTTAAGATGGATATCACAATAATTGACACGGTCTTTCTTTCTAAAGCATAGTTACATATAAACCACATAATTTCCTGCTGAATTGTGGTGCTCAAGTCATGTTAACTTGATGCTATAATTTAAGGACTAAAATTTTTCTGAATGACCAATTTCACTTGACTAGCGCTTGTAGAAAAAACTCCCCCACAAAATGAGGATTTTAATGCTGCAACATTTTGATGACTAGACCTTCATCAGGCAAACAGCCACACAGCAACACTGTTTGCCTGATAAAGGTTTAGTCACCAAAACGCTGCACCATTAAAATCCTCATTTTTGCAAGTTAGACAGTGTGCAGGAGTTTTTTCTACAAGTTTCATTCTGCTCATCCCTCTGCTACACACCTGTTTGGAAAAAGATGTGCAAAGTATGCCTTCATACTTGTCTAGCCCTGCCACTTAGCTTGAAAATTACTCAAAATAAAAGCCCCATAATTTCTAAAGGTTCATGTTAGGGCTGGGCGGTATAGAGAAAACCGACTATCACAATATTTTTGACCAATCGATTAATATTACAACAACAATGACTATTGCTGCTTTCACAAAATATTTTATACAATGAGATTTTTAAAAAGGCAAATATTAGAGCAGCTAGACAGTCTGGTGAGTTCAGAAAATTATATCACTTTACTGTAAAAACTTGAAAACCAGGAAAAGACAACACTTACAATATTACGACATCTAAAATCTAAGACTGTATCTAGTATCAAATCTTGATATAATATAGATATATTGCCCAGCCCTAGTTCACGTGTGCTTTTTTTTTGGTGGGGGTGGTTGATTTTTTTTCCCAGCTTATGGACTATAAATTTGTTTCAAACTTGGTGTGACAAGGCCTTGATTTAAAGTAGGCCTGAGGGTTGCATTCAGGCCTAAAGAAGCAAATCTGAACCCACTATAGAAGTTATGACTATTTTTAATAATAAATTGCCGACACCGTTTTTATTTATTACTTTTAAACAGGAGCTTGACATAAATTCATTCGATTAAGTTAAAAAACTGGCCTGAAGTGACCTGAGTTAATCTGGTCAAGTCAGGTCCAACAGCTCTGGACATAAATAATAAGTCTAATGTCATTCATTCTCTTAAGTCACACCAAAATATGATTGCTAATCATTTAATTGAGACTGTCCATTTAATATCATGCTGTGTGCACTCGGGCCCTCATCGTTACTCTGTATGCAGGTCTCGCAGTGCAAAATGCCACCGTAATGGAAGCAAAGTGTTGGGTTAATTGATAAATCTGAGGTCCTGAGTAGGAAGGAGTGTGGCGGGGGGAATGTTTTACGGCTGTGCAAATGAAGGGGCTGCAGAGTTTTACACATGCCGTAAAATGGTTATGGAGAATTAGCGTTCTTTCTTTCTCACCGCAGTAACCTGGACACTAATGCAGCAGAGCAAGAGAGATGGATTGACGTGATAACGCAGGAAATACATACACAGAGACACACACATAAAAGGTAGACACATATGAGTTCACACATTTGCTGCCCCACCTAATCCCATTGTCTCTAGTTGTGGCCTATTTCGGTTTGGGTATTAATTGCTAATGAATACTGTTCCCATTAAAAAGATCCCTCATACATCAGCTGTATGCATCATGGTGATACATTATGGCTGAGGCCATTAAGAGTGAGCGAGCGTGTGTGTGTGTGTGTGTGTGTGTGTGTGTGTGTGTGTGTGTGTAGACACACTTTTCCTGTCCCCGTTGCCTGAAGCTTTGCACCCACAATACCATAATGATAATAAAAAAAACACACCAGAGTATTTGGGAGGAGAGTGTGTTGTGGCGAGAGGAAGTCACGAGGACAATGCAGCTGCAACATTAAAGTGTATGAGTGGGTAGGCTTTCGGCAAGGGTCTGTGTATATGCATGTATTTATTTGTGTGCATGTGGATTGTATATGTCTGTGTATGTGTTCAGGAAAGCAGGATGTGGAAATGTGTGTTCTGGTGTGTATCAGTGTGTGTTGGTTCTGATCAGACACTAGCTTTTGAAAGTTGTGACGGGTGTCAGTCTAATGCGAGGGGAAAGAAAGGCTCGGAGCGCAGACAGACACAGACGTGACCACTCACTGTAGTGTACTTGATTAGCACGTAGCCTCCTAATTAGCTTTCCTCTATGGTTACAGGCAGTACCGCTGGTGACATGGCTAATAACACAACCACAAAATTAGCATGGAGAGAGAGGGCTTTCCCGTATCTGCATTTGAAATTAGGCTTTGCTGGTGCATTTAGCTGGTGTATCTTGCAATGAATTTTACATTGCTGGCTGTATTAAATGTTGTAACTATAAGAAGTTTAGGCACTCACTTACAAGACCTGGCCTTTCCTAGCCTTTCTTGATCACAAACAGTTCATATTCATGCTATCTTTGAGTGAGGAATGTAATCACCTTAAGAGAGCACCGTCCTTTCAAACAAGCGTAGAGTGAAATCTGCATTCTACTCTGATGTGGAGGAGGCCTATAGATCCGATTAGATGATGCATGACGACCCATGTGGGTTGACAACAAATGCAAGTTTAACCAGCATCACTGTGATGGTATGACAGAGTTATTAGACACAAACAGTAAAGTAGAGGCTACAATTATCAAGAGAGCTCTCAATTTCAGGCTGGTGTTGAAATATGGTGCTTCGAGAGAGTTCAGTAAGAGATGAGGGATGTAAATGACTAAAGGACAGAGCTGCAGAGGAGGGTCTGAGGTCTATGAAGCTCATCTTAAGCTGGTACCCCGAGAAGTCAAGGCAAGGGCACACAGGAGCTGGAGAAAGGGCTACCATCACAGCCCCTCCTTGCCTCAGCTGGGGCCATTGAGCTCTTGAAAAGGTGGGGACTGACATCTATATAATTATGTGTAGATGTGTGTTTTCTGACAGTCAGGACTACATTTGCATGGATAGATTTTCTTACAGTGACACAGATGGCTAAGGTAAATAAAGGTCCAGGAGTCGTGGGCTATTTCTAGGCCTTGGTTTGGATTGAGGATGCTGTGTGCATACTGCCAAGAGCTGTGATGGTCAAGCCAGAGAGCCGTGGTCTGGATCTAGGAAAAAAACTGGGCTATGTTAATGATGAGGCTTCAGGCTATGTAGAGGGCTGAAGCAAGGCTTAGGGTGATGATTACAAACAGGGCTAGGTAATGTGGCAGAGGCTGGGTGAGAGGGCTGTGGCTAGGGTTTGAAAATAATTAGGAGCATGGCTGGATAACATAGCTAGATAATGTGGCTGGGGGGAGGCTGGCCGGGCACGGTATGAAGATGATGAGTACCAGGGTTGAGCTGTCCACTCCATTGGCCCTCTGAGCTGTGACACGAAGCTCTGCTGGCTGCTGCTGTAGCTGGGGGTGATGCCAACGATAGGACTAATGCACTAATTACCACAGAGCGAGAGAAGAAAGAGAGAGTAAATAGAGGTAGAGAGAGATATACAGAAAGATGAAGCATCAGACAGAGACGAAAGGGGGGGAATCTGAGGTCTGATGTGCTCTGAGTGACAGCAGTATGACACGGCTGGGCTGAGAGCAGGCACCACTATCTTAATCATCTTCTTCAGCAACATCCTGCCAAGCAGCAGCAGCATTATCACAGAGAAAAGGAAGGTCAAGTTTAGCCAGCATGTATAAATGTGTGTCTGGATGGTATGTATGTGTGTGTGCATGTCCATGCATGCATTTGTGTATGCATGTGCATGTGTGTATGTTTGAGCTGTACCCGACTATACCTGAATTATGTCAGTCAGTTCGCATTAGGCTGTTCAATAGGAATATACAACTATTCGCAGTGTGAGAGTTTGAACAGGGTTTGGCTGAACATTAAGGGTGACGTTCACATAACAACATAAACAAGCCAAGTTAGCCCTCCGAGCTAATACATGCTAACCACATTAACGACTTATCGGAAATGTGCAACAAGATTTTTTGCTGACACTAGATATCAAACAAAAGCTGGAGACTGCATCATATTAAACTGCTATGAGCTGTAAAATCACCACCTCTAAGCAGACTGTAGACGAAAACATTATCTCGGAGCCTCACTGGGCAAAGCCTCTCTTTCTCCAGGTGGCTGCCTCCAAATCAGTCCAAAAAGCTTTATTGGCATGACATTTGACACAATTTAGAACAGTGGGAATTCAGAAACAATTAACAACAATGTATTATTACAAGTGCATAGACATACATTTTAAAGGAGTGTGATCTGTGATGAGATAAACTATATATTGTTGTGTTGGTTGTCTTTTAGCCTGTGACATGCATTGACATATGGCTGCATCTATGGCTCTGACACTATTTTCTCCAGCAGATGTTGTATTTTAGTCTGGTCAGAGAGTGAATCAAAATCTTGGAGTTCACATTTAATTTTTGTGAAGAACTTTGTTCTGATGTCTTCATATGTGCCACATTGTAGCAGGAAATGTTGCTCTGTCTCCATCCGAGGACAGACCTGACACAGCCTGTCTTCTCTAAGCAGCCAGGTCTGTGTCTGCTGGTCTCTATGACCAGGCTGTGATCACTGAGTCTGTACATAGTCAGTGTCTTTCTCAGTTTCTGATCTGTCACAGCTGTTAGATAGTTTGCCATCGTGTACCGTCTGTTCAGGGTCAAATAGCAGTGAAGTTTGTTTTGGATTTTTGTGGTAGTTGTGCAGTAGTTGATGTAGTTTTGTTTTTTGTCTGACTAACTGGATTGTGTGAGGGTTGTCCTGAGGCTTTGTGCTGTGAGAAGAGGTGAGCCTCACGACCAGCTGACACATCCATCTCACGCAGACTCACCCTGGGTCTAGGTCCATAGCTGCCTGTACCACAGAGCAGCGTGAAAACAAAGAGCACTCACTCTGCAGCTACATCTGAAGGCCGAAATAGGCATATGTGTTTTTGTTTGAGATACATTTTTTGTACCTAAGGCACTAACCAACAAGCACAAGCCCACCACCAACATGGAAGGATGACCTGATGACATACACACGTCAAAATATCAACTGGTAGACACATTCCTATCATCTCACAATATATATCATCATAATGTCTAGCTATGATGTTTCACAAACCATACAGTTTATTTGTTGTTTTTGGTTTGCTGGAAATAGGGAGGGCACAATGACGGTTGACGCTTGTCTTGTGGTCTGCAATGCGTCTCAGCTTTAGCCAATGTCTGTGTGTAAGGTCTCTAATTTAAATGGTGAGCTCAATAAAATCTTGATATTCCACACATGCACAAACACAAAAGGCCCTACAAGCTTCCCATCAATACTGTATTTTACAAATTTAGCATAGCTGCACCGAGCAAAACTGATTACTCCCCGGGCCCCTGTTGTCAGCTGCAGGAGACCCTATTCACTCGCCCACTCCCCATACTTATTTATCTCCACTTCCTGGGGCCGTGTTAGTTCATTCCCCTGTCGCTGCTCTCTCTGTCTTCCCTTGCTCTTCTCTCTCTCTTGTTTCACTCCTTGTTTCCGGGCAATTGGGTCTGGGTGCTGGTGGTGGGGGGTAAGAGGTTGGGGTGGAGCTGCTGGGAACTTTGTGTGTGTGTGTGTGTGCGTGTGTGTATATGTGTGTGTGCTGGGAAGTGAGCTAATAAAGGACGGTGATCCATGAAAGGCCTTGAGCAAAGACACAGTCAATTACCTAATGCCTAGACCAGACCGCAGGGCCCACGCACACACATTCTCTCTCCAGCATACTCTCACACACACACACACACACACACACACACATATACCCATGCATACACCTCATTTACGTATACATGGAGAGGGGGCATTGGAGGGCATAACTGGGAATTGTGTGTATGTGTGTGGGTGGGTGTGCATACGCGTGTGATGGAGAGCGGCGATTTATTAAATTGCTGTCACTTTTGACAAATTTGTGCAACTCAAGTTGAAAGGGTTAGGCTGCACAGCATCTCTGTTTTCCCTCTGTTCTTTTAGACAATAATACCTTCAGACTAAAACCCAGGTAACCCCACGGTTATACCCATGACTGCCATCAGTCTGCATGGGCCGAGAGGTGTCGCCTGACCTGGCCTTATGTCCCTGCTCTGCACCGGGGTTTAACACAGGTCTGGCACTGAATGACTTTGATGTCAAAGGGTGAACGTGGGTTTCTATAATAACTGTATGATCCCTATAAAATTATATAGGATTACAAAATGTTCTTTCTGTTTCAACCATATTTTTTACTCTTCTCAATCTCAGGGTCATTTGACTGTGGATTGTACAGTTCAAGTTGTTGTATTAATATGAGGTGACATAAAAAAAAATGTATCCTATACAGTCATGTTGAATATAGCAGCAACCTCTTTGAATGAAGTGAAACACAATAACACTGTTAGGTAGAAAGATACATTTATACATGATCTTGTATAATTGCTTTTTTGAGGCAATGTGTTTGGTTAACCAAGTCTTTGGTGAACAACATTGACCACGTGTAGTATCAGTCTGGGACCCATAAATGGATCATAAGAAGGTTTACCACATCTTCATTATCCTGTGTGATACACATGGCTTTAAGTGTGGGTCTCTGTGTATGTGTGTGTTTGAAGGCCCGTCAGAAAAGGAAGGATTCATCACCTACAGTATGCATCTCTGCACGGCATGATGGCCAGGTGGGTGTGTGGTCTCCAAAGATGACTTAATTTAGGTACATAGTAGGTATAATGATAAAAAAAAAAGAATAATAATAATAATACTAATAATAGTGTTTGTGTTTGCAGTTTTCAACCTACCTCCTCTTGAAGTCAGTGTGTAATCTCCTATCTGACGCTCTTGGTGTAGGCTGGCTGAGTTAAGGAATTGTTGCTGTGGTTCAGATGGTGGGGCATACTTCCTGTTCCTCTGGTTGTCGAATGGCAGCAAACAACAAAAAGTTAAATGTCAAAAAGGTCACAGTTAAACTCAGGTTAGTCATTAGTAAAATATAAAACAGTGGTTAGGATGAGCATGAATCCATACTGCAGACAATTTTATCTAACACAAAAACAACACAAAATATACTGACAAGACAAAGGGGAAAACTGGCAGGCCTGAAATTGTGACTTGGTTAGCTGCTAATGTGAGTTGGTCAATTTGCAGCAGCTTGTTCTTCATTTCAGCTCCTTCAGCAAACACACCCTCCGTGTTTCTCAGTAGAAAGCACTAATAATTTTTCACAATTTTGAAACCTAATTTAATATACTTGGCTTTTTTTTTAATCATTCAAATTTGGCTGGGTATCCGGTGACACATTTTTCTGTAGTGAGACAAACTTATAACACAAATTTACTTTTGCTTTACTTGGACATTAAAAAAATTCTATTTAGTTATTTGATTGCAGTGGGACACAAGACTAAAGAGGGTTGGAGTGATGAGAAAACTGGGTGGTCTTATATTATACTGTAGTCAGGGAAAGTATTGTGTGAGACAGATCAAACAGAGGGTTAATAACAGTGCTTCACACGCACGCACGCATGCACACACACACACACACACACACACACGATTGAGTGGATTAGCCTGTGAGTGGTGATGAGGTTGTAGCCAAGTGTTTTAGCACAGACATACACGCACACACACACACACACACACACACACACACACACATATACATACACAATTCCTAATTAAAACTAATAAAAGCTTTGAAATAAAGCAGGAAGAGACTGTTTATAATAAACCCGGTCTGAAGCAGTCTTACAATAATCTCCTGGCATATACACATTAGTTTTTGTAACAAGGATGTGTCCATTTGCTGCTTAATGTCGCATGAATTTGCCTGTGATTGTGTTGAGTAAATACAATATACATGTGTCCACTCATGTATGCTTTCACAAGAGTGTATTCCTTAGTGTATATGACAGAAAAAAAACATTTATCAAACACTTCTGGTGTTTTTGTGTGTGGGATTGTGAATGCTTTTGTAGTCATGTTGTGTGAGTGTGTGTGTGTGTATGTGTGTGTGTGTGTGTGTGTGTGTGTGTGTGTGTGTGTATCTGCATGTATTATGTGTCTGCGTAGTATGCTTACAATGTGCCAGCGGGGAGTCTGATGACCTCGTGTTGGTGAAGCTGATTCTGGGCCTCCTCTAGGTGTGTGTAAGAGGTCTGCAGACGTAACGTCAGGTCAGGACAATGCACGCGCTGCTCCCACACTTCCCCCGGCTCTCTGAGCAGACCCTGGAATAATCACAACCACCAACACACACACAGACACACACAAGAATCAGATAATGATCACTGTATCTTTCCATTTCAACCCCCCCACCCCTTTCTTTCTGTGATCCCTCTCCCACAGGTAGTGATGGCTTACAGCTAAAACCAGAGGCCAATCCTCTTCATCTCTTCTCCTGTGACACAGAGTCCAAGAGAGAAGCAGAGAGGGAAAGAAAAAGAGAATGAAGAAAATGATATCAGGTGAGAGAAAGTGGAGACAAGGAGATGAGGAAACCAAGCACGCCAGAGTAAAAGTGAGACACACACAGTGTGTAAGATAATGAAAAGAGAGGGAAAACATACACACTTAGCTGCACATCAACTAGTCTGATTAGTCTCAAATAAACTTAAGGTTTAATCAGACTTTATCTTCCCCAGTTCCCAATGATTATCCTTCACTGTCTTTTTCCCCCCACAATGTTCTCCATTCATTTATCATGTCTTTGGGATTTGTTTCATGTGCTCAGGCAATATTGTGACAGCACTGAAGCCTTTGAAAAAACAATTTCTGAAAAGAAAAGATAACTTCACTGACACTGACATCTAACTTTGTCATCAGTGTGTGAAATCAATATGATGGGACAAATATAAAAGATACTAAATAAGATACTAAAGCATACAATGAAAAGACAGCCCTACAGGGCACTGTTAGGCTGTCTTGGCTGACACGCCTGTTCAGTGTCGCATGGAGGTCGGTATGGTGCCTGCAGAGTGGCAGACCGGGGTGATGTTCCCCATCTTCAAAAAAGGGGACCAGAGGGTGTGCTCCAACTATCAGGGTATCACACTGCTCAGTGACCCGGGTAAAGTTTACTCCAGGGTGCTGGAAACGAGGCTCTGACCGATTGTCGAACCTCAGATTCAGGAGGAGCAATGCAGATTCCATCCTGGCCGCGGAACAGTGGACCAGCTCTGAGAGTCAGTACCTCCAAGTCTGAGGCCATGGTCCTCTGTCGGAAACTGGTGGTTTGCCCTCTCCAGGTTGGGGGAGAGTTATTGCCTCAAGCAAGGGAGTTCAAGTATCTTGAGTGAGGGTAGACTGGAGCGTGAGATGGATCGGCGGGTCGGTGCCGCTTCTGCAGTGATACGGGTGCTGCGCCGGTACGTCGTGGTGAAGAGGGAGCTGAGCCAGAAAGCAAAGCTTTCAATTTACTGGTCCATCTATACGTCCCAACTCTAACCTATGGTCATGAACTCTGGGTAGTGACCGAAGAATGAGATCGCGGATACAAGCGGTGGAAATTAGTTTCCTCCGTGGGGTGGCTGGGCTCAGCCTTAGAGATAGGGTGAGGAGCTTGGACATCCAGAGGGAGCTCGGAGTAGAGCCACTGTTCCTTCGCGTTGAAAGGGGTCAGCTGGGGTGGCTCGGGCATCTGATCAGGATGCCTCCTGGGCGCCTCCCGCTGGAGGTGTTCTGGGCACGTCCCACTGGTAGGAGGCCCCAGGCGGACCCAGAATACGCTGGAGGGATTACATATCTCGTCTGGCCTGGGAAAGCCTTGGGGTCCCCCAGGAGGAGCTGGAAAGTGTTGCTGGGGAGAAGGATGTCTGGGGTGCTTTGCTCAGCCTGCTGCCCCCACAACCCAGCCACAGATAAGCGGATGAAAATGGATGGATGGATGGATGGATGGATGGATGGATGGATGGATGGACGGACAAAAATAATATGTTTTTTAAAGTAAAGAAAAACACGTTTTCAAGACAAAATATGACAATACTACAACTCACTATGTTTTAAATGGTATATGGTAAACGGACTTGCACTTGTGTAGCACCTTTCTAGTGTTCTGACCACTCAAAACACTTTACACTACAGAAACACATTCACCCATTCACACACTGGCGACTGAGGCTACCATACAACACGCAACCTTCTACTCAGTTTAAAGTAGTGAGCATATGACTGGATAAAGGAGATTTGGATTATACTGCACAAGTTGAGTGAGAGTTTGTAAACATACAGTATTTTTGATACTGTTTTGTTTTTGTTAGACACCATCCCTGCTTACTTCAATTGACCCTCCGATAAACCCCGCCCCTTTGTGATGGTCCGACAAGCTGTCGGAGTAAGCATGGAGCCCACGCTGTAACTAACTGCACTCCCTGAAGAAATATTATCATATTTTTGGAAAAACAAAATAGTGATTCCAGAGAGAACCAGACAGAGGAGTCTAAAAAATGCTATTGAAGGATATATCCAGGATGACAAACTGACTCAGCAGCAACAACAGGTTAAAAATATAAAGATAGTTAGAAGCTAAAGCCGAACTATAGGCTACAGATCACAGAGTAAAAGTGAACCACCACATCACTGCAGATTGCCACAGAAAACAATGAATATAAAGGGAAACTTCACCAATATTGAACCAGCTTTGTGGCATCGCACTGTGTGCAGATGAGCAGTGTTTGGCTTCGCACCCGTGCCATTGCTCGCATCCGGACCTCCACCACCAGATGAGCAGGGATCTCCAGGGGAAGTCAAACAACGTTCATCCACGCACAATGTGATGACACATAGCTGGTTGAATATCAGCAAAGTTTCCCTGTTTCCCTTCACTGGTTCCTGTACAGCAGGTTTCAGTCTTTTTTTTCACTGTTAAAAAGCAAAAGCATCATGTGTATACATTCAGTAGGCTATATCGTCAGTAGCTAGCTCGCTAACCCTACACTTTACAGGGTTTGATTTTGGTTTTGGAACAGGGAAGAAACGTACATATCTTTTTCCAACCTCTCCAGGTAATGAGTATCATCAATACATGATGTGCCCCAAGCACAACATTTAGCTCCAAATCCACAAAACCAGCCTGAAAATGAAGGAAATCTGAAACGATTACATTAAAGACAACGGAGCACAGCTGTGTTGTTGTTAAACAAGCCAGCCTGATGCTATGTAATGATTGGCCAGTCTGCTTCTAGGGGCGGGACTAAGTGAAGGGTCATTTCATGGAGACTGTTAGCCTTTTTTGAATTCTCCTTTCATTGTGGAGTCATACACGATGAACAAAGTCAAAAATTCAAGGTAAAATGTGGTCACTAAGTAATATTCAAATGGTCATTGTACAGGTGAAAGGCTCCTTTTACAGTTTTTGGCATGAATTAAGATCTATATAATGGATGCATATGCTATACCAGAATTAAGCTTCACAGACAATGCCTCTAGCAGATTAAATTCATTGTTGTTTTGAGATTTTTCTGAGGATTTTTATAAATATAAAAAAAGAAAAAGATAGAGGAATGCCATCATTATCTTTAATTCCTTCTTAAACTGCTTGAAAAATATATATCCTCTTCTCACTCTAACATCCACACAGCTTTTTAGCACCAAATCTTGTGCTACAAACAAGTCAGTGAAACTTTAAACAGCTGTCTGTCAATTTCATTCCTTGTGCCTCTTCTTGACATTGTGGCTCCTACCCTGGAGTGATGGGTCTCTGATGTCTACTGACATATCAAAGTTGCAAAGAAAAGAAATGTTGTTTTTAGAAACAAATTTTTGTGGCGTTCCCTGTCTAACCTCACATCGCTCCTTACATTGCCTTAAGACTTCATCATGCGCATCACATCACTACAGGCATCAAATACACTTGAAACATATGCAACAGAATGGTTACTGTCTTAACATGTAAAAAGTGATCTTATTAAAAAAACAAATCTTAACGGGTTATATTTTTCATGAGGCAGCTTTTATGAAGATGAAAGGAGGTAAAATAAGATTAATGGTTAAATTTCTTGTCATGTTTCTTTACACAATATGCAAAATATGTTGGGGAAAATGTAGTCTGTAGTGAGCAAATAGCAGAGATGCTGTTTCCAATATCCATAGGTAGTATTAGTAGTTTTAGTGTGAAATGTTGACAGTTCAGCATGCAAGGACATTTTTCAGTTACTAATACTAAACAAATGTTAAAACTTATATGTGTCTGGCTGAAGAATAACAGAGTGCAACCTCTAAACATGCATGACTATGTAACTCGTAAAGTGTATATGCTCTTCTCTGCATGTAAACTTTGCGCAGTGTAGATTAACTTAAATGTTGTTGCTTTGTTTGAGGTGACCTTCAGTTGTTGTTTGGTGTTAAAAAAGGAGGGAGGATGACGGGGGAGAGATAGAGGGAGGGACAGGGACCCTGTCCTTGCTCCTATCGCCACGGGATCGGTGGCCTGGCCTGACCACTTCCACAGCCAGCACCTCAACCTTATCCATCACCACTAGATAGTTATCACACCAGGGAGGGAGGGGGAGTGGGGTGTTGGGGTGAGTGCAAAAGAAAGAAAGGGGTACTTCCTGCACTAATCACACACACACACACACACACAGAACAGAGAGGGAGGCAGAGACAGAGGAAGACAGACAAGTATAGATATATAATGTATTCTTCTCCATGTCAGCAACAAGAGACTTTCCTGACACCATTAATGAACTCAGCATACCTACAGCCAGCTGGAGACATGTCTGTGTGTGTGTGTGTGTGTGTGTGTGTGTGTGTGTCTGTCTGTCTGTCTGTCTGTCTGTTAAGTGCAGCTAATAAAATGAAACAGATCCACGCCTCATTTCTGCTCACTTATGTTTTACATTACTAGAAACTAATAATAGGAAAAGTGCCTTGCCATAAAGACCTACAGAGCGTAAATAACACAAATGCTGAAATGGCTCTCATTAAATAATCAACATACACACTGATATGCATGCGCACTAGTGTTGTTAATATACTGGAATATCTAACATCAATATAATACCTTACAAAATATGGATATTCAATACTATTTTAATACCACTGGGTAAAAATGAAGTTGAGGGTATATCATTTCAAATTTCTTCCAAAAGATAAACATAACAAAATTAGAACATGACAATGACTACTTATTTTTTCTTCATTAGTAGAAGAGACCAGCAGAGTGAATCTCACTCTAAGATAGAGTGAGAAAGTGCAGCTGGTGCTGGTGTATCGATACTGCAGAAAATGAGTACTGAAAACATGTTAAACTGTACTTGAATAAATTCTCAAGAAAGAAAACTCCAATGGGATGCCCATGTTTCTTTGCCAAATTGAACTCCCTGGATCAATAACTCATAAGCGAAACATTGATAAAACACAAACGACGCATCTTTACAACAGAGACAAAGAGCTACATTTCATCAAAATGATCCATCCTCCTAACTGGACAGATGACGTTGCTTTATGTGTGAACTATTTCATAAAATTCACCCTTATACACTGTAGTGTAACCAAATATTAACGTCAATCTCAGAAAAAATGTTTTTTATGTGCCTATTGTTTTAAAATTCAAGAAAAGACAAAATGATGAGGTAAGTCCTAACATTTGTCTAATTTCAAACAAAGTTATGATTTTATCAGTTTTGTCAGCTCTCAAATTATTGACCCTTACACTATTTCAATAAATCTTGTCATACATGATGTCAAGTGTTTCTTTCTATGCCATACAGGTGTTAAAAAGATAGAATGCATGTGTTCTGGGATGGATGAAGCATGGGGGCTCAAGGAGAATGATGAGAGGCAATACAGGCACACTGTATTTAAATTTACTTAACGTCTATTTAAGGTGGAGCTTTTAGTTCTAATACACCGGTGATAAGTTAAATAAATAATAAGACATCATAACGTAATTGTAATATTTCATGAGTAAAATCTGAATCTGCAGTGTAACCAGTAACATGTCTCTCTCAGGTAAATGAATAGGACTATGTTTTCCCCTTAAGGAGAAGTACACAGTAAGTAGTATACCATTGAGTCATTTATTTTGTGCTTTGGCTGACTTTTGTAACTCATTTTTTGGGGGAGAATGAGTAAAGATAGCAACATAATTTAATTTTTCATATCTTAAATCATGATGATTCTATAGCTTATTGGGTCCAGGTGTGTTGCTCAGGAGCCAAAGAAACACACTGTTGAGTGTGAAGTTGTTTGAATGAGTGTTCTGGAGAAAGCTGCAAGCAGCAATATCACAGGCCAAACAATTATAGTTCCTGTTCTGAACAGGCAGGTTTTGAGTGGGCACTGCACTAGTTCAAATAAATCTACAAATAAATCCAGTTGAAAGGTCATACAAATCAAGCTGGGACTTACCCATAAAATTGTTTATAATGAGGTCCCCAAGTATCCATCCAACTACTTAAATCGCCTCAGAGACAATCACAACTATTCAACAAGAGGAAGCCCAACAGATTTTATTCTTTTTAGATTTAAGATTTCAGAGGGCAAAAAGATTTTATACACGTATGCAGTTGAATGGAATGACCTTCCAGTATCTGTGAAACTTAAGCACAGAGAAATGAAGAGTGGCTATGAAGAAATGGCTAGCAAATAGTCTCTCAGAATAAGGACCTTGCACACGTGAACTCAGTGTTGTCTGTGTGTTATTTCTTTTACTCCTTGACGTGATAAAAGGGATATTACGTTGAATATCCCCCCTTTTGGACAAGCCACATTGAAATGATGAGGAACACAAATGAGAGCTCTTTATGGGACCGGAACCCCCTTTCAATGTATGTACAGACACAGTGCAGTACAAAAACATTTGACAGTGACACATAGCCACACAGTCACACTTACAGTACTCAATGAAATACAGACACTAAACGATTCTGTGCAGCAGTAGCCCCCAAGAGAGGTGTCTGCCATGCTTTAATGATGTCATTCTTCTTTAAAAGGAGTTTTAAAGGATCTCTGCTTTCATCAAGAGCCATCTCCAATGGGACAAGAAGGGGATGTTGGGGGTCTTAAATAATTAGTATGACACCTTGTAAAACTATTACTCTCTTTCAGCCCTTATGCATGCTCTATTGCTTTCTTTTTTCTCACTGTTCCCTCTTTTGGTCTGCGTCTCTTTTATATTCTCTTTTACATTGCATTCTGTTTCTCTACCTCCACCTGTTCATGTCTGTCATGGTCTGAGCTTTACCATCTCACCTGCTGTTTCTTGCTGGCGATGGGGGGCAGTATGGGCCTTAAGGAACAGCAGGATCTAGCGGTTTCGATCCATGGAGATCCAAGAGTCCCAGGGAAACTGGGGGCTGTTGGGCCAGCCGTGCCTAGGGGATAAGCCTTGCCTCTGGGGGCCAGCCTGGTGGGGAGTTGGTACTTGACCTGCCTCAGCAGTAGTTCCATCTCATGGGGGACTGGCCTGAATGGAGAGTTGAAGACCCCTGGGCACTGAATGAAGAGAGACGGAGAGAGAAGTTAACACCTATATCACAGAGAAAGTGAGAGATTGAGAGAGGCACAGAGTATCAATATGAGCAATGTGATATGGTTAGATGCATACATACAGCCACTGAGCATACATCAGATGTATTTCTGACTGGCTATGAGGATAATACTTGTACTCAATGTTCCTGCTTTCTTCTTAAATAACAGTGTAGTTGAACTGAAAATATCTTGGAAAAGATGAGCACGGTTGAGGGGACGACATGCATCAGAGGTCCCCACGCCAATTCAAACCAAGGACGTTGCAGTTGGATTACACTTCACGGGTTCTGAGGCACCAGGATGTTCTCCTGGGTGTTTTACTCCCCAAACACTATAATGTAATAAAATCCATTTGGAGTTTGGGAAAATCAAAAAGTTGTTTTGTTTATCAGGGGGACCATCAAATAATAGAACAGCCACCTCCTGGGACATCTTAAAATGAAACCAACAACTGTTAGTCATTTAAACTATTACAGGCAATATTCTGAGGTAATGTGAAACATCAGTTTTGTTAATAACTTTTTCAAATAGCTTTTCATCAAAGTTTTGCCTTTTATTGCCCTTCATATCATCCATATTAACCTAAACTTTGTGAAATTCATCATACTGCGTCCCTGCTGACAACAGTTGTTGATCTTCATTGCCTCAAATGTATACATCATGGCTCCGGGCCAAACAAATGTTGCCAGGTTAAACATTCAGCCATGTGTGCACTTCACACCAACTGATAGACAGATAACAACAAATTACTACGGGGACAACCTAGCTGCATTTGTGTCAAATGTAGCACAATACAAGACTTGAATCTAGTTTTTTACTCAAACAACACACACACAAATACACACATACAAAACGTTGCCTCCCCTGTTCTGAAGTGGGGTGAGATTTGCCACAGACAGCCTCAGTAATAATTATTCAAATCACAGTGATCCTTTTGCCTGTGTGTTAATTACCAGACCAAAGCTTTGAGTTGGAGGACTCTGTATCTACTCTATATGCTAATAACACCGCTTGCTATTTAGGCCACTCTAAAAGACTGGGACAACGGAGGGAGAGGAGAGAGAAAGGGCATAAGTGGGAAATTGCTCCAACTATATCGACCCAAACCTCACTCTTTTTAACATAACATATTAACAGGCTGGTTAATTAGTAAACGTTTCATTATTACACCATGAGTACTTTTGATTGTTAATGTCAAGTGATTCAGAGTAAGTAGAGAGAGATTAATTTAACTCCACTGACCCTAATTTCTTTAACCACGGGTTGTAGACACAACTGCATCACAGCAGATCTTTAAGTGATGGGTCCCTATTTTGGTGCAGTTTTTTTACACATTTATTTTCATTGGGTCCAAATAAATGTACCAACTCTTAAAAATGAAGTTATTGTCATGACTCAAGTAAGCAAAGGCATGCATGCTTCAAATCATAATTTTAATGTAATTAGGCCAGATTCACAATTGGTTGAGGTTAATTTTTTACAATAATGCCATCAACAGCTATTTGCGGAATGTGTAAGGTCCTTTCCTTTCAGGTTGTATATGAAAGCAAGAATCTAATTATTAAAAGAAGTTCTCAGTTTATATAATCATGTAAGCAGTAGGGATGTGACGATCCATCGATGTGGATCGATGTATCGATTCAATGATCAACGATTCAATGAGCATCGATGGAAATTGAAAACATCAGTCCATTTAATCATCTTTAGGGTACACCTTTATTTTGAAAGTCTGTGTCACTGTCAAAAAGCAGCGGGGAGATGGCAAGCAGCCGAGATAAAGACTGTGAGGATGTCTTTTACAGTGCTTGGTAATAAATCAGCCGTGTGGAATTATTTTCGATTATGGAGAAAATATGGGTCAACAGACGAAGCACATGCTGTATGTAAACAATGCTATTACGAGATAAAGCACAACCTATCTGCCGGGTTGGGCATCTCAATCATATCGATCATAGGCCCCTGAATTGCATTGCTCAAAATCGTATCACGGCAGACTATTTTGATATTGGCAAATATTGTATCAGTGTCCAAAGAATCAATATAATACTGTATCATGATAAAACTGGTGCTTTACACCAGTAGTAAGCAGCCAGACCATTGGTGATAAATATTTGCAGTTGCAGCATCATTTAGACATGTATACCCAAATATGACTATATGCAATGAAATCTTTTAAATCCATACATAAAATGAATATAAACAATTTGCTACATTTTACTAAAATTAAATGTATTTGCCTTCTCGTCTTCTAAAATCACTTCTAACTCAGTGTTTACTCATGCATAAATTTAGCTTTAAAAATGACACATTTTTCCTTGACAGATCATTTTGGGTGCTGTATATCTGAGCCACCAGAGAACCATTACTGAAGCTTGCACCAACTCTGCGTGCTGACACTGTATTCCTCATATGAATGTATCACTACACTACTAAAGCAGCACTGCACTTGTTCCTATACATTAACACTGTCCTTTAAGAATAAAGAAATAAAGGTCCTGACCCTTAAAATAATCACAATGACAAAATGGCAAACAAGAAGAGATTTGACTTTTATTAGCGTTTTAAGTGTTTAAGAGTGTGTTGACTGAATAGAATGTACTCTCAAAGTTTTTTAAACAATAGACCACTCAGGATCATCTTAAGAAGTGGCACTCAAAATCCTCAATATCAGGATTTTCTGTGTGTTTAAAGACATTTCTTTAGTGTTCAGTATCAGCCTATAAAATGCATTCGGGATGAGTGTACACACCTAACTCACACAGGAAGGGAAAGAAGGCAGGGGACACACAAACACATACACAAACATAGTTCTCAGCTCTCCTAAAGATACACACCATACACACAAACACACACATGCGCACATGCAAGCCCAAAAGTACCAACCTAGCTACGGGAAGAGCAATGATGTTGACCCCAGGAACACACCATCTCTGTCTCTGTCATGGGGACTTGGGGCCTTTTGGTAAGCTGTGTGTGTGAGTATGTGTGAGTGTGTGTGCGTATGTGTGTGTGGGCTGGGGTCCGAGAAGTGAGGAAGGATGAACTGTGTGGGAGAGCCATCTATTCACTGCTGACAAGGTCAAAGCTACGAAGGGAAAGAGTCCCCTGCCATATGCAGAGAAAGAGAGAGAAAGATATAGAGAGGAAGAGATGGACAGAGGGCGGGGAAGAGCAGGCAAACTTTTCTTCTTGCTTTCTTTCTTTCTCGCTTATTCATAAAATGCACATTATAGTTTTATATTTAATGATGAAAACAATAAACATATGGGTATAAAAAACAGCCAGTCCAAGGAATTTAGGATGTCAAACATAATCTAACAAAACTCAAACTCCACTGTACGGCAACTTCATAATAAAATGTTAAGAAGTTGTGTTGTGTACGTTAGCATCTTAGGTGAACATGGACTACCTGCAGGAAGTCGGCAGTAAACCAGATGATGACGATGCTGGTTGCACAGGCATGAAGGAGAGAGGGAGAGCAACAGAGAGAAAGAGGGGAGTAGTGGTGCTGAATCAACAGTGACCAGTGTGCTTTGTCTTCATTATGATCCCAGTGGGGAGCCACAGAGATGCGTGGATGCCACACACACACACACACACACACACACACACACACACACACGCGCGCACACCTGTGCCAGGGGAAGCACTAAAATACTCCACTCAGCACATCAGAAGAGCCATGAGGACACATACTTACTCATACACGCATACAGACAACTCAACTCTACACAGCCCACCTGTGTTAGACTTTTTCTCTCTCTGCAGCCTGTTACTGAAGGAACTCCCTATCTGAAACTCATATCCCATTGCTTATGTGAGACCCTGCATCTTTAGCTGTGCATGTGCCAAGGGGTATTGCCAGGTCTGAGAAGGTAACCAATGCAAGCAGAGGGAGACTCCGCTGGTCGCAAAAAGAAGTCCAACTGTATACAAGTCCATGGAAAAATGTAGGGAAAATTACCCAACTTCTGACTTGATTTGTTACCTCAGTAAATATTTTTATAATGAGGTTACAGTCTAAATCACTAGTTCAAGTCTTCTTTAATACAGCATGATGTTCATTTTGTAAAATATGCTCCAATTTAGAGTAAAACAGACGTAAAGCAGGGCATGCTTCAGGGCATCACATTGTGACTGAAAAAGTCGCTACCACAGCGGTGTCCTAAGGTTTTCAATCAGCTCCACCCTCCGCCCATGTGCATACATGTGTATGGGTACACATAAGCTTCATAGTACAAAGTTCCTAGTGAGACGCTACCTGTATAGTTTTTCCACATACATATCAGACAGACACAATGACACTAGATAACTACACATTTGCTTTAAATATAAATGGGTTAACAGTGTGGGTTTTTTTTTAATGTGGCTTTCTTACATGTTTTTCATGCGTACAACCTTAGTCAAGGTCACTGTGGGTCTCTAACGAGAGTACTGCACTACCTAAATTAACCTGAATTACTATATGATTACTATACTTATTGGAAATGTTACTTTATGTCTGGGTAAAGCAAAAATAAATATGTGTAAGTTTGTCACATCACAGAATAATGTTACGTTAACCATCCATCCATCCATCCATCCATCCATCCATCCATCCATCTTCTAACCGCTTCTTCCTCTTGAGGGTCATGGGGGGGCTGAAGCCTATCCCAGCTGACATTGGGTGAGAGGCAGGGTACACCCTGGACAGATCGCCAGACTATCGCAGGGCTGACACATAGAGACAGACAACCATTCACGCTCACATTATTATCAATTAACCTAATCCCCAATCTGCATGTCTTTGGACTTTGGGAGGAAGCCAGAGTGCCCAGAGAGAGCCCACGCTGACACGAGGAGAACATGCAAACTCCGCACAGAAGAGCTCCCACACCCGGAATCGAACCGGGAACCCTCTTGCTGTGAGGCAACAGTGCTAACCAACACACCAACGTGCCGCCCTTGTTATGTTAACCCCCCATTCAAATTTGAATGATTAAAAAAAAAAAGAAAAAAAAAAAAAAAAAGAGCAGTATTCTCTGCTCTGAGATGCTGGGGGTACAAAAAAGGAAGACAGAGCCACTGCCAGGCCACTGCAAGCTATAGACTCTCGTTAGGAGCTAAGCCTGCAGCACAGTAACATACATGTTGGGAATAAGCCACTGTGTTGTATCAGACTCTCGTTAGCAGCTAAATCAGTAGCACACAGCACACATATCCCCCAAGCCAAAGAACAAGCTAGTCCGCTGTGATAGCCTCTTAGCAGCTAAGCCAGTGGGACACACAGACTATGGTTGCAACAAACACACCTTAAGAAGCAGGGAACAAGAGCCACTGCATGGCGATAGCCTCTCATTCATCAACTATCAACAGCTAATGTTAGCACAAAGCACACATCCACATCTGTGAACAGTAACTGCTGGCAGGACAGGTAGCCAATTTGGGCTGATAAACTGAAAGGTACGTTAGTGACAGCTACTTTACTTATATTCATATGATTGTGGCATTTCACAGAGATGTAATTCATGTATTTATCAGTCTGAAAGAGCTCAGAGAGCTCACGGAACATAGCTAACTCACCTCTACAACACACTAGCTACATGAAACGTCACGGGTGATGTGTGCTGTGCTCTAACATAATGTTTGTAGTTACGTAGTATTTATAAAGTAGGTGAGGGGTTACAATGAGGTTTGCTCTGTTGCATCATACCGCATGTTTTTACGCTCACCCAAAAAAGTCCTAGACACAGAAATGGTGTAAACAGTTTAATGGTTTAACACCACAATGCAGTAACAGTTCCCAGTCTGTTTGCATGTTTTCAACAAGAATACAATGTGTTTAGAAAGAGGTCAGTGATTTTGCTTGACCCAGACTTTAACCCTATGCGCCCTAGGCGTTTTTGGGGTATTTTTACTGCCTTTACTTTTAAGCTCATATCACAGTCATTATTAAGGCTGCATACACATGCTATATCTTGTTTTTTTTTCAGGACAATCTGGGCTAACCAGACTTGCCATCATTTCATGTCCTACTATGTGCCTGTATTTTATATTAATTTTTATATTAATCAAAAAAACAAATCCGTGTAACTAAATTCTTACATTTTTATGATGTATCTCACCATAGCAAGTTGGAAAAAGACATATTCTGCCATATCTGAAGAGGGGAGACTCTCTGGAATCTGGCAATATAAGAACCATGATGGTGGGACATTCTGTCACTTCACAGCTGTCCAAAACATGTGGTTTGTGCCAGGCGGACATGATTGCCAGTATTTTTTCATTATTGCAAGAAATTCCATTGACTCATTCACAAGTCAAAAATGTGTTTTATCCGAAAGAAACATGCAATATTTACATCTAAGATCATAGAAAAATAGTCAACCAAGTGCAATGATGTCCTTATGTCCTGGGCAATATGGAGATATTTGCATCTTGAAAGCTGGACTACAAATGTGGAGAGACAGGGAGAAACACACACAAGTCTAAGACATGGTAAGGTACGATATTCCTCACTATATGAAGTGACTGATAACAAGATCTGTATAATGGATTATAAAGAAATTTGTCAGGTTTTTATATTGTAGACAATTAATCTGGATTTATAGCATGATGGGATGACAGCACAATGATGTGTGTGGTATCACTGGAAAGCTCTGCTCCTGCGCTTTCATGTGATATGTGTGGCATTTCTGTGCAACCCTGCATTCGCGAGTAATCCATCCAAGAGTAATGTGTGTGCAGAGCTGTATGAAAGCTCTGTTATACATAATTTTAGTGTAAGTTTATCATTTTTTTTTCGCTGTGAAAACATTGGACTACTGACAAGTGCTTGGTCTTGTCGGAAAGCTATGATTCCGCTGTTTTATGTGATATGCGTGGCTTCTCGCTATGACGCACGGTCGTGGAGAAAATCCACAGAGAAGAACAGGTGTGAAATTGGATGCACTATGCGTCGTTCGGGCCCATAGGGTTAATTACTGATCATTAGTACAGTTATACCAGTACTATATTTACCTATTGCTGATACTGATAGTGTGTCAAAGAATTTCAACCATAAATGTGCTCTTTTCAAACTTACATGTCTCAGAGATAATGTCCATACAGGACGATAGAGTGCTTAACATGTGATAAAATTTAAAAGGTGAAACTTTATCCCTGTGCTATTTGCCATGTTGAATCTGAAGTTTTAAAAAATAAAATGTGTTTTAAGAAAGAGTGTTAAGAAAGTTTATTAACCTGAGATTAATCAATTACCTGCCATTAAATTGGCATCACTTTTTCCACTTTAAAGGATCAACAGCTGATCTGCCAAAGCATCACCCACTACCCACTCCATCACATAACAGACCACAAACATCCCACTGCTAACGTACTACTGGTAACTACTTTATACTGGACAGTGGTTGCTATCTGAAAACATAAGTCTGTTGCTGCTACTGTTATTATTTTGACACTTGGTGCAAGTGCTGGTGTAAAGTCCTGTTATATCATGCTGGTTTGTGTTACAGCCTGAGGTTTGTTTTTTTTTTACATGCTCAATATGACACTGCTTTCTGATTGTAAATAAAGGTTGCTTTGACTTTATGTAGCTGTGGTTATGAAGGTATCACAATTTAATCTTGGCCTCTGGTCAAATATTAGTCTTTTATCATAATCATTTATGTGTGTTTGTGTTCCCATAGACTAACCTGCTTTGTACTGAGGAGGTGGTGTAACCGGTGAGCTTGGTAGACCTTGGCTGTCTGCTCTTTCACCATCTCCAAGCAGTCTCTCTTTCTCTTCTGGAGCTTCTCAAGTTCATCCAGCTCCATCCTACAGGGCACACACATCATTCACAGATAGTTTAGAAATTTAAAATCCAAACTTCCATTTTATTCATCTCCATGATGGGTATTTGACGGGGATCAATGTCAAACATAAATACAGCAGATTGAAAATACACTGTAAGTATAATTTCATGGTTTCTTCAAAAGTCAAATCAATCTAATAATACAGCAGCTCATGTATGTTTGCTGAATTACAATAACTGGATTCCTCCTAAACTTCATCCATCGTAACTCTATATACTTGCTTTTCCTGACCAAATGAACCTGTTATGCTACACATAATTATCTAAAGATTAAGCTGACCTTATAATTTTAACACTATATAATGTGCACAATGTAAACTTCATGCAAGTACATCTGTGCATGTGTGACTGTGTATCTAAAACACGGTCTTCTGTAAGCTGACAGTGTCCTGAAGTGTCCTTCAGATGTATGAAAAACTGCCTAATGATAAGAGAGACTGGGACAGACACTGAAATACAGAGGAGCTGCGGGAGAAAAACAGGAGAATGAGACTGCATGGAAGGAAAAAAGCAAAGTAAGAGCGCAAGAGGCTATAAGTGGGAGGATGATGGATATATTTCATCACCGCAGCCAGGACAGGTCTGTCTGTGACATCTGTTAAGCGAAGCTGGCTAAATGGGATGCATTAAAAGCCCATACACAGCAATTTCATTCCGCAATCACACAGCCTTATTGTTACAAGGGGGTAATAACTTAAAAAGGGAATTGGAAACAATTACTAAAACACACATGCCATGGTGGTGTGAAAATACACACACCGACACACAGCTAAGAGTAAAGCCAATCTAATTCCACTACAGAAATACCAATAAGAGTTTAGCCATAGCTCATCAACAATCCTTCGTCTCTTTTTTTATCCCTCCTTTTTTCCTCTCCTTCGTCTCTGTTTCTTTCTCTGCCCAACTTCTGTTTTCAATTACAAGCCTCCACAGAGGAATCAGAATATTCATAGTGTGTCTGTAATGTGAGGTTAACACATTCTGCGGCTACTGACATTTAAAAAGAAATCACAACACCGTTCCCGTTGCCTTTGCATTCTCATTCCTTCCTCAGCACCAGATTAAATTACAAAATAAATGAAATATGCAGAGCACTGTGTGTGTGTGTGTGTGTGTGTGTGTGTGTGTGTGTGTGTGTGTGTGTGTGTGTGTTTGTGTGTTTATACATGTGTTGTGGATGAAACCAAGTCTAAATGTGTCTGTGCGTGTTTATGCAATGCAATACTAAGCGTAGTAATTTAAGACCGCGTGTATATGTGTGGCGGTATGTCTATATGTGCTTTTGTGTGTGTGTGTGTGTGTGTGTGTGTGTGTGTGTGTGTGTGTGTGTTAATATAGAGGTTACATGGCCTCTATTTGTCCATCTGGCTAACAGGAATATTAGTTATTAATGTAAAATATAAAGTTTTGGTTTATTGTGGGACAGTCTGGTTCACAAACCATTTGGTGCATGTGTATGTTGACAGTATGTGTGTTTATTTCTGCTCGTTCATGCATTAATAACGCCTTAAAAACTGACTGGCTATGTTTTGGGAGGTCAGGACCTGTTCTCACATATCTGTGTGTGTCTGAGTTGACAGCATATAAGTGCAACTGTATCAGTGTGGGTGTATCAGCAATATGTGTGTGTGTATCAATGTTCATACTATGTGTTCACACACTTTTGCTTGTATGTGTGTCCACACATCTGTGTCCTCAAGTGTGTGTGTGTGTGTGTGTGTGTGTGTGTCAGGCTGAATGGGTGACCTTTGCTTCCCTGCCCCCAGCCCCAGTGTTATTAATTGCTGTGTAGTGGACAAAAGCCAAACAGATTTGTAACGGCTGAAGGCACCTCGATCTGTGTCGACCCAACCAGCCGCCACAACATACAACCCTCATTAGCCCTGTTCGGCACACAGCACGTGCCCTGAGTGTGTGCGTGTGTGTGTGTGTGTGTGTGAGGGAGAGTGCATGTGTGTGAGACAAACCACTGGCTTGGAATTCATTATATATATTGTTGTTATATCGGGTTTATAAAACATAAGCTTGATCATCTCGGTCAAAGTAACTTCACTTCTGTATATGAAATTATACAGGGACTAAAATACAAATTTGGTGTATTTTGGCTTTTATTTGGAGAGTACACTGTGCGTGATTGTTACGGTTTAGGGTGGAACGTTTTCATCAAGATTTTACTTACCATTAATTATATACCAAGAATACAGAGGCCGATAAAGTCATGATTGTATGTCCCTTGAGTAAGACAGTTGGAAAGCCAAATTTAAATGTACATCATGTGTATAATCATTGGAAACATTATTTAAAAAACACATATTCCTGCTACCACAACACCTCAATAAACTTTTCTTTAAGCCTATTACTGTATCTCAACGACAATCAATGCTATTTAATCTGAAGCTAATATGAGACTTAAGCATTCTGAGTTGCTGTCTTTTGGTATGAAACACACTCTTTGTGTTTCTTTGGACAGTGTGTCTTTATCAAGTTGCAGTAGACAGTCACAAAAAGAGGGAGTTTATATTGCATTACATCTTTGCAAGGAAGGAGGACTGCGGATTTAGTCCCCCACCCTTCACACTGAAAACGTATAAGGAAATTATCTCCGTATGGCCAATATGAACAGGAGGAGTGATTACAAAGAGCGAAACCTGTTTCAATGCACACATGGGCACTCATTTTTGAAAATAAAGCTATTTTTAATGCGTTTTGGCTACTGGAAAAGATATTTAAAGTTGTTTAATTTTACTTGATAATCATTCAATTGTAAGGCAATGGTATTACTACTAATGTGCTCCAGTTGTGCTATCATGTCAGTTCAATACATTAAATATTCATTTGTTACTTATACAGTTGTGCAATCAAATTGTCATTTGATATATAAATCACAGTTGTATTTATTTTGCACATTATAGTATTTTTGATTATTGCATATACTCCATTATAATGATCAATGGATGGTTATAATGTGCTTAGCATGCCGTTTAACGCAGTACAAGCACTCTGACTTCAGACTACTTTTGATAGCGGCTGAACTGTTGGACAAGCTAATCAAGCATACCTCAACTACTTTCAAATAACTGAAACACATACTGACATTTTCACCCTGGACTGTTCACTTATTTAAATGGCTAATATAGTACAGCTAAATGTCTCACTTGATCCTACATTATTTACTACCTGGTTCACAACGGGGCATCAGGGGCTGATGGGATATCAGAGAGCGAGGCATTGTGGGACGGCAGGACACACCTGCGGTCTTCCAGGCCAGCACCAGAGCAGCTAATTGGCCAGGTTCTAAATATTTAATGGAGGCTTGACCTGATTGGCTGTTTTAATTGCTCCAATTAAATGATTCAATAGCTGGCGAGGAGGGGGTAGTTAGCCAGTCAATTTAGACAGTGACCAGTTCGATGTATTGAGCGTTCAACACCCTCATAACACAGTGTTTCCATTTAAGTGACTGACTGATTGATTAACTAATTCACTAAAGTGATAAAACTGATGTTGCAAAAATATGTGAAAGCAAATCATGACTTTTTGTTGGAATAATCTCCAATCAATATTCATAATATTTAAAAAATGGAAAAAAAAAACCAGTTTTATACATTTTACTTTCCCCATTGTTTTACTCTCTAAAGTAATCTCCTAAAGAAGCAGGAAGAGCACAGAACCCAGATTATACTTCCACACACACACACACACACACACACACACTCTCACACAATACACAAATCCAATCAGACTGAAGGAGTGAACTTGTCTCCACCCAAACTGGATCAGAAAGAAAGAGCAGCAAAAGAAAGACTGATGCATAGAAGCGGAGAGTGATCGCAGGGCAGGCGTGCAGGCAGGCCGGCACTCTCTCCACCATAGCAGCTCTCCTTTCATGAATGTCCTTGAGAGGGACACAAGAAAGGGAGGAACGAAGAAGGCTGGAGTAAAGAGAGACAGGAGAAAAGTAGAGAGCAGTAGAGGGACAGCGTAGCACCAGTGGAGAAGAAATTAAAAAAAACACACTACTGCTGCTCAGCCTAGCAACACAAGTCCATAAATTCTCCCTTGTTCTCTTTAGGATAAGTTAAAAGATTTTGCCATGTTGTTGCAACATCACAGGGAGAATTATTTATCTGATTATGGCAGTAATAATTACCCAGCTGTTTATTGCAGATAGAGGAATAATTCATGCAGTCAACAGGCCGTGTTGGTGGCGGCAGCGATGACACCAGCACATTTAGTAAATATGCAAAGCGGGCTTGCTCCGCTTTCCTAATTGCCCCCATCGTCCCACTGCATGCCCTTATTAAAGCCCAGGAACTTTAAGTGTCTCCCTGACAAAGTGATAAATTGTTGGGGTATCAAGGAAAACTGTGGCAGAGTGGGGACTGCGCCGGGGTCCTGACTTCATTAGGCTATGCAGAAGGAGAGGAAGGATGAATGAGGATGGACAGTGAAGCACAGTGAACCGGTGGCAGAGAGAGGGAGAGAAAAGATACGGAGCAAAATAGATTGAGAAAGAGAAGGAGAAAGAGAGAGGCAGAGATTGAAGGAGGGAGGCGGAGTGAGGGCAGGGGATAGAGGAGGGTGGCGTAAGTAGCGTGTATTAGCTGGATGCTGTACCTAATGAAATGACACAGATGGTTTTGTGCAGGGGAGATCTGTCATGAGAGAGAAAGAGGGACTAAAACAGAGAGTCAGAGAGAAGAGAGAGAGAGGTTCAGCAGTCTATGTATTACTCCTATATCATTACCATGCACAGCGATCAGCCTGCACTAAATGGGGACCATTAGTCCAACTTTGAATAATTTATGCAGCAGGTTGGACAGACAGACAGACGTACAAGAGGGAGGGAGCATGCTGGTGGATTAAAAAGCGGACCTTTGCGGGGTGAGTGATCAGGCAGCGTGCGATCCGAGGGCTCCACGGCTAACACAGAAAGGATATTTTAAATAAATGCCGGCATGGCGTTAATTGATCGTGACCCCTGCAGCACTAAATAAACATGTGATTAACTGGAGAGAAAGTGACCTCAACACCCCAAACCACTGTGGAGGAGGGGCTGTGTGTGTGTGTGTATGAGGAGACTGGGGATGTCACAGAGTTGATAATGACACAGTAAGACCAAACCAAGGTAAAATGACATCACATCTTGTCCTCATTGAATGTATTTTTCCTTACTTCCAATTATCTCTCATCTAATCTGCCCTTTATATTTAATTTCTAGTCTAGTCTATGACAGTCTAACAATATTTTGTTTCAACATTGGGGTGGACACATATGAAACGGGGGGTTGGAGGTTCTCTGCCATCAAATTTTGAGCATCAAATACTTGATTTCGTGCATGCTGGTGAATTTTTTTGCAACAATTTGTGCAATTTCTACATCAATTTAGGCTGGAAATGTTTTTAATTTCATCAAAATAATAATAAGTCATCTGATACTTTCATGTTTTATTGGGGAGGGCAAATGTACATGTTCTATATTATGAAGGAGACTTGTCCCTTGTGTCCCCCCTGAAATTTACATCTATGCTAAGCAGGGTCCAAAACAATGCAAAATACAAATGTTACTAATATGAGCTTCAATATGTGAACTAATCTGATCCAGCCTGACGAAGGTTAAGACAAACATTAGTTGCTGATTTTGTTAGTTTTCATATTATCTTTCATGTTAAGTCATAAGTCAGTCACAAGCTGTGTAACCTTTGATCGAATTACAAACTACAACTAAATTGTCTCCATGACACATCTAACTATACAAAAGCACAGTTTTACTATTTTTACTTTTTTGTTACTGGAATCGTGTCAAAACACTTGACAAAGTTGTGTGTGTTTGTGTCAAGTCTATTTGTGTGATATAACACTAGTGGCAACACTCTTAATGGACTTTAACAGCCTAGTTCCCCCCTACCTCTAAAAGGGGCAAGGAGTGTGGAGGAAAGGTGGAATGCTGGTGGGGACGTGAGGGGGAAAGTCAGTGATCCAAGGAGCACTTTAACAAATTTACATTTAATTTTAGCTGAAGCCTAAAGATATTTTCTGGTAAAATATATTAGCAACATTAAAAATGTGACTATTAGCTAAACGTGATGGTTTTTTTTGTCAAAAATAAAAGATGGCGTATCTCTAGCAGTAAGCCCCGGAGCACAGGATGTTTTATTAATGCGCGAGCTGCGGTTCAAATCAGAGGCTAATTTTTAATTTCTTCACATCGTTCACTTCTCTCTCTTAGCCTCGAGCACTTTAGGGGACTTCTTTCTCTCTCTCTCTCTCTCTCTGCTTTCCTCTCTATCTCTTCGTCGCTCTGTCTCTTTCATTCCTTCACTCTTCCCTTACTCTTCCCCTGTCCCTGTTCTCTTCCTCTAAGGTAACAACTGTGCAAGTACAGATCTTACACCTTTCTCTCTCTCCCTCTCTTACACGTATACACACACGCTCTCACACATTTTAAGGTTACGGGTACACAAGTGCACCTTTAACCAACTGCCTTTACACTAATCAATTCAATTCATCTTGACTGACGTGTACCAGCTGACTCCCTTACTGGTCCTGTATTGTTCCCTGGGCAAAAATATATTTTACCACAACACATAAATGGTACAAAAACACAGCGAGACAGATAGTGAGACAGAGGAGAGAAGTGGGAAAATACAGAAGAAGCAATGAAGTTTCAAATTGTAGACCTTTAGAAAAAGACACACCTTGCTTATTTCTTGTCGCTGAGGCAACTGTCGTATTGTGCTGTACGTGTACCATTCATTCAAACTGTCTGCTCTCTTGAGCCTCATTTATACCACTTTTATTTTCCGTCTTTTTTTACCTGACAAGTTCATTTTTCCTGGTAAGTCCTTCCAGATAGTGCTTGCGTGCATAGAAGTTATGAATGTACTTCCTCACAAAGAATCCTCTCCATCTCCGCTGGATCTGTGAGGGATTAAAGCATGGCAGAGGTTGTCTTCAGATGTTTTCCAACAACATGAGGAAATGTGGGTACAGAAAATGTAGTATGGCAACTTTGATGCTTAATTTTTAACAAATATGAAAGAAAACACTAACACTAAATAGGGTTGCTCCTCACAAACGGCAAGAAAAAGTGTTAGGTATGTTCTATCATGCTCATATTATTGTTTTGTTTTTTTTTGTTGTTTTTTTTTTGCTCTTCCATCATATACAACGTCCAAAAATTGGCAGTCAAATACGAAGTCACAGAGACGAAGACATTGTTATGTGTCTAAATACAGTCTTGCCACTAATTTTTCTTATTACTTAAACTTGCAGAGGGCACTTAAAAAGCATAAATCAACATATGAAAATGATACAGATGTTGGTATTAATACATGTAGGAGGGTACGTTTCAAACCCTGTATAACCATGCATGCAGTTGTTTCAGCTGCAGTGATGAAGGGACAATCCAAGGGAGGACAGACAGCTGTCACAACTCCATACGTTTAACTGTATCAGTCCACATTGATTGTGGAGGCAGCAGATAGCTAGGCACACACACACACCCACACACACCAGTGGACCGTTTTAAAGCAAGGGGGCGGATGTCCTTCAGACTAATTAGGAGATTAAAACAATGGCAGGTAAAAGAATAATCACACTATGAGAAGAGAGAAGGGGAGAGAAGAGGTGGAGTGGAGGATGGGGGAAAAACAACAAAGAGCAAAATGAGAATTAGCATTGATCTGCCAGTCAATAGATAATTTTAAATAAAGTAATTGCCGCCTCCCGAGTTCTTGCTGACCTTTGTTGACTAGTGAAATCGATGCTGTTGAATCTAATACAAATCCGAGGTGCGGCATGTAAACACTGGTTTCTATTACGGCCCTAATACATTATCCTCTGTTAGCTACCACGCCGTGATAAAGACAACAGGAGGGGAGAGAAAAAAGAAAAGACTTGAAATTGATTCAAAGGAAGTGTCACAAGGGGATTTTGAGATGATTGTTTCTCCCTTTATGTCCCTCTTTTTCGATTTCCCTATTTCTCTCTATTTACAGACAGAATATTTACTTAGTAAAAGATGATCTGTCATTCATTTCTGCACAGGGTCTCTATATTTCAGTTTTATACATATGAACATATATATATGCTTCATTCTGTCCAAAAGGCCGATGAATCAGAAGAAAATAGGAGATAATAGTTTAGTGCTCACAGTAACGGCAGTATTTTGCAGGACAGAAGCAATACAAGAAATCGTAGTTTGTCTTTACATCTGGTACACACTTTAAAAATTGTTAATCTAAGCTTCTTTCATCTTTCAACAGGTGGCACCAGAAGCTAGATCCAGTCTACTTTCACAATATCCTTTTAATATTTACTCTTTCTAACCTGCTGAAATATGACTTTACACATTACCCATGACATATCCTTAGAAGGAGACAGTGCAATGCTCAGTGACAACTCCACCGCTGAGGCCAAAGCCTCTGTCAAGGGCGATGGTAGGAGGGTTTCTAATACCTTCACGTATGTCTTTAATGGCGGGAGAAACCGAAGCACTCAGAGAAAACCCAGACGGACAAACACAATAAAATGCACATGCTACACAGAAAAGCCTAATTTGGCCCTTGTGGGCTTCAAACCCAGTACCTTCTTAAATTGTAAACCACTGAGTCACTTTGCTGCACATTCACATACATTTCATTTTCCATTAAAATTCCTATTGCTTCCTTTAGGAAACTTTGGGTATTTTATATGGCTAATAAAGGCCTCTTTTCTCCAACTTCAGAAGCTTCTGCTCCCTTCTACATGGTGACATCACCCCTAACCTTTCACCCTGTGACCCAAAACAGCTGGGTCAAACACTACTCCTGGATCTATATCTCTCTTATTATGTGACATTTATTGAATCAAGAGGGTGGTCAGCTTTATTTGTTTGGGTTTCTATTAGGTGTAAAACTTGAAGCCCTCAATTTCCAGGCTTTTCCACTAATATGAAAATACTGCAACCACCTCTGTCCAGCTGGACGGCAACACACCTCTTCAATAAACACTAGTGGATTTTTTGTTGGCCTATAAAACCCTTTTAATGGTTTAGGCAGAGTGAAACTGTTAGCCAAAAGAGGAGGCTATATGGAATTGTAAAAATATAAGGTTTCTGTGCAATATCCTCATGTAAAAGTGCCAAAGCATCACTCACAGCCACAGTGTTATGATTTATGAGTTGAACAGTAGTACCAGTAGGGGGGATATAGGGAACATTTGATGGGTTTGAGCAGTGACAGAAAATTTTTAAATAAATTAATGTTGCTACAACTGAGATACAAGCCAGATAAAGGGATAGCATTCACAGGACAGGGCCTCTTACCAAGCACTGTGCATAAATAAAATAAGGTTCAGTATAAGTGATGCACATGGACCAACTGTTGAGAAATCATTAGGATAAATGGTCTGATTTTTCTTTACTGTGTATTATACCTGATTCTAATAGGCCTAAATGATGCATAAAACAAATTGTACAGGAATGTCAACTCATTGAGAAAAAAAGAAAAGAAGAAAAGTCGCTATGATGAACATTTTCTGAAGTGGTGTGATGAAGTGCTTACAGGCTGCTTATTCACGGGGCCTCCCATTCACAGCACACACAAAGAAACAGAGTGTCCCCCCACCACGACACTCCATTTGCTAAAACAAGACACTGTGGTGATATTTACCCTGACCGCCATCTCCTCGTAGAAATTCATCTTCATGATAAAATATGCCGCCTGTGAACACAAAGGAAAAGATGGCGTTACATCTTGTCTCCCAGCCCTCTGATCTGTCCACAGCAGGCGTCAAAGATAAAGAGCTCTTTATACATAATACATTGCACAGAGGCAGCACAGATAGGGCCACTGTAGAGGGGAGGGAGGAGGGAAGGGGGCAGAAAAGGAGAGAGGGAAAGCAAGGGAGACAAGAGTAACAAGAGAAGAAGTCGGGGGGATGGAGAGAGAGAGAGAGAGAGAGAGAGAGAGAGAGAGTGGTTAGTGGGACTTTGTATCAAGGGGAGAACGGTACTCTCTTAATACACCAACGCAGACAAGGGCCAAGAAAATCTATGGTAGTCAAGCAGCGAGCTAATGGAGATGTATGATGGCCAAACGCTCTCCTCTGGATTTCATAATCAATGACAGCACTGCCAGAAGTGACAAACAAAAGGCCAGAGAATATTCAGCGGCGCGCTCAACGAGCCGTCGCACACCAAACGTGCAGCCGACCACTGGGGGCACATTTCAGGAGCAAACTGGAGAGTCGGCCATAAAAGGGATTCATATCTCAACACGTCTTTTTTAATAATGACAGGGAAGAGAGGGAGGAGAGGGAAGCGGAAGGAAGACAAAGACTTGAAAGGAGGTTGTAAATTCAGCTTGATGTTTTGAGATGAGGCTTTGTGCACGTCACATTACACATGATAAGGTCCGCGGGAGTGAGACAGAGGAAGACGACAGAGAAAGAAGAAGAGAGGAAGACGAGAATCTCTCAGGGCTAATTCAAAATAGTGCACTGTGGCAATTTTGAGTGATTCAAATTAGTGCTCGTCTGTTTCCAAATGAGACCAAACAGCCTCCTTTTAGCCCATATGTGTGTTGTGACACATCCTTCATCGTTTATTTCAACACCCCTCAACCCCACCCCTGCTATCCACCCCCACCCCCCCACCCCCCCCCTTTCCATTTCTTGAACGCCTCCCAAACGGCGGCTGGCAGTTATGCTTTAGCAAACAGTCAATTTACAGGCATGATAAATAGCTTGTTGTGATACGTTTACAAAACTCAATCCAGGGGAAAATTATACGTGAGAGCGCTGGGTATTGGATCCGGTATCAACAATCTGTTCAATTAAGAAGCAGTTGGAGGCAATATGCTGAAAATGGGGCCTTGTTTTACTAAAGCACACACACACACACACACACACACACACACACACACACTTCTCTACTCTTTCCTTCTCTTTATTCCTCTCCATGCTTTTTCTATTTACATCCCAGGAGTTGTGATATAGATGAAATTCCTTATCATATTGCATCATATTTCCTAAGTGCTAATTTCCCAATGTGTAATGAGTGAATTATATTTCTTAAGGTCAGACGCAGGGACTTAGCAATATCGCAATTGAATTCTAATGCATGCTATCATAACATAATCAATATATCTATACCCGTTCCAGGCGCTGGCTTACCTTCACCATTTGTCTGAAACGTGCCCTTGCTGTGAAGCCCCGCCATATCTTCTGTATAATGATTGCCTTCTTGTGCAGATGGCTGTAAAAAAAGTCAATTTGGGGAGAGGATTGGCGGACATGTATTTTATAGTGGTTGAAACACACTGAAAAAAGTTATGCAGCTGCACATGGGAGGAAATTTAATTGTGGATTTCTTTGTTTGATTTTCACTTAGGCTATTTATGCTCAGAAATGATTACAAAATGAGTACAAAACAAAAACAATTCAAACCCTCTGGATATATGAGGGAGCTGCAACCAACAAAAAATCCTAAAAGCTTGGTATAAAAACTGCATTCCTGTATATTATGCAGTTTAATTAATTAAATCACAAAATTCCCTAAAATCACAAAAAAAATGTGAACTCTGTTTTTTTTCTGAAACAGAAACAGCGCTTTTGTTCTCTGCATGCAAACTTTCAGCTGTAAAGGACTTCAATTAAAAGGTCAGGGAAACATTAAGCTTACAAACACACGCTCTCAAGACACACAAACACACACACACACACACACACACACACACACACAGAACATTTCTGCTTCTCCAGGCTTTTCGATCATGTCCGATGAGCCTTTCACCCCCTTTAGTCGGCGGCGCACATTTGTATTCATCTTCAAACATACTCTAAATGCGAGTCCACTGCGATTCTCTGCTTCCAATGAGGCCATCAATTTCCAAAAGGCCATTCATATGCCCAGAAAATCAATGCCTGTAGTGGGGATAGCACAACCCCAGAGTTGCACTTAGGCAGCTAAAATTGTTGCTAATTATCCACTTAACGCATTGATCAATTAACTAAAGTAATCTGAATTAACCTACTGTCTGGAAGTTTGTCTGCTGACCCTGCAGAATGGTGCTGGGGTCACAGTATAGGAACAAGCACAGACATAGGCACATTCATTTTTCTGTGTGCAAAAGGAGCATAGAGTGCAAGCGACATTTATTCCTCCAGGCCATTTGCAAAGCTCTAGAAGTGGGATAATTATGAGGGTGAGCTAGTATCAGGGTTTCCCTTGAAATTAACTCTTACAGTCCTGCCTGAATGTTTTTCAACCCCTGAGGGAAAAGGCAAACCTTAAATTGGTATATAAAATATTAAGGCTTGTGTGCGTTTTTTAGCCTATGGCATATAAAGGAGAACCAAAAATCTCTGGTTTACAGATTTACATTGGACGAACACACTCTCACCACACACACACACACACCATACCTGAGGTAAGCCCGCACCTTGCAGGCTCTGAAGCAACTCTGAATCCGAGTGGCGGCCTGGTTTTCCCTCTGTCTGTTCTCATCGGCTTGGCTAAGGTACACAGACACATGGAAATAACAGTGTCAGAGTCAGAATAAGGTTTATTGCCAAGCAGGTTTTCACTGAAAGGAATTTGCTTTGGTTTTTGGTGCATAGATTGAACATAAAACAAATATATTGAGAGAAAATAAAAATACGGCAAAGCACTGCAACACTACAGAACATAAATAGATAAAACCGTAACAATAGAAATATGTAAAAAAGACACTTTGAAAAGTACTATAGCATAAAAAATGTGTACAAAACAGCAGTTTCAGAACCAAAAAAGTGTACAGTTGTGCAGGATCTGCAAAAATGTTAGTCATGGGATGTGCAAAAGTTGACAGTAGAGCAAATGTGTTAATGTAAGGCATATAGTTAGAGTCTATGGGGAGGGGGGGGGGGGGAATAGGAGTCCATGTCTAAGGGGGCCCGCTGCAGTCGATAAGAAACTGTATTTGTGGGGTGAGGCTTTGGTGCTGATGGACCGCAGCCTGCTGCCAGAGAAGGGTGTAACAGAGTTTGTGTCCAGGGTGGGATGGGTCGGCCACTATCTCTCCTGCCAGCCTTAGGTACCTGGAGGTGTACGGGACCTGGAGGGACGGAATACTCCTATCTGCACTTACAAGTACGTAGCTAGACTTTCCTGTGCTATATGGGTCCCGTGCGTTGTTTGCTTCGCAGGTGCTTCTGAGTTTCATTGCTTTCGTTATGGCACCCAAAGTATTGGTTGAAGCACCGTATTTACTAAAACATGACAAAAATATCAAGTCTCCGTTTCTGTAGCGAGAAACGGCTGTTTGTGTAGCGTCAAAAAAGACAGCTAAAGCTTGAAGCTGAGCTAGCACAAACATGACATGCTAACTGTCAAAGTTAACTGAGGACAGCACGACGCTTTGTTGACACAACGTTACCGGGTAATGTTAAAGTTAACAGGTGTAGCTTAAATTGTCAACCATTTAACAACAGTCGTAATTATCTTTCACATCTTAATGAATCGTAAGCTACTCTTAAACATGAAATATACCGGTTTCTGTTGAAATATTCCTTCTTAAACTCTTCAACTTCACTGCTAATTTTCAGCAGCTCCGCCATGTTTAACGTCACTCTGGTAACAGTTTGCTTGTTGTCATGACGACGCGACGGTTTCCCACAAGGTGGTGGAGATTAAGATGTGTTGCGTTCAAAGCACCTAGAGAGTCGGGTACTTTTACCGATAACCTTTTGAAAAGTAGGATATCCGCCTTCTGTTGAGGTAAAAAGGCACCTGCTTATTTTATGTAACCAGTCAGGGTGGAGTCCTAATATGTAAATTCAGCCTTTTATTATTGTTATTTATATTTTCTTATTTATTATAGATAGATAGATAGATAGATAGATAATTCAGAAAGTTTAGAAAATTTATAATAACATATATTTCTAAGAATTAGGTCAGCATGTCCCAGCTGGCAAATGACCGACTTTCAGCTTTTGAAATTATGTCAGTTATTTCAGCATTAAAACAACATTTAAACAATGTTTGATTCTGAAGTTTTTAAAAAGATTAATAATCAACACTGAAATTTCACAAAGATCTGTTGTTGTTGTTGTTGTTGTTGTTGTTGTTGTTGGTTTTTTTTCACAATTTTGAAACAACATTTAAAGTTTGTAAAACAGCATTGCAAAATCAACATTGGTTCATCTTTCAAAATCAAAACTTAATTCAACAGTGATTCAGTCATGGTGTAGGACATTGGTTTAATAGTGAATAAACATTACAGTGCCAGCTGGGACTATATATTCTAATCTTTTTATAGAAAGGCCTAGATAATATTTGTAGAAAAATGCCTTATCCATTACCCATGTGCCAGTCACCATAATAAATTGTAAACACCAAAACTAAAGACAGACTTTGGTGTCCTCACTAGTTTAGATATTAACCTGCCATCCACTCTCTCCATCTTATCCAGTGTGCTGAAGCAGAAATATGGTGTAAATAATAAAAGAACAGGGGGGAAAAAATATCCCAGAAGCAACATTTTAAAAATGCCTGCTCTGTGGATGCAGATTGTTGATCTGAGTATTGATCTGTTAGCTGCCTCACTTCTTCATCCATCCTTCCATCCATTCCCCTCCTTTCCTGACGTTATCACCCTTCATCATACAGTTATCTGTTCATTTCTCCCCACTCTTCCTTGCTTATTTCCCCTCCTCGTCACTCCTCCATTCCTCTTCAGCCATATTCACCTGTCAAAATGATCACCTCAGCGGGGTGTGTGTGTGTGTGTGTGTGTGTGTGTGTGTGTGTGTGTGTGCGCTTGTGTATCTGTGCGAGGAAAGACATCTGTCTGGCCAATGGTCAGAGGAAAAGACTGTCTGTATTATAAATTACTCCTGAGAGACAGACAAATAGTGAAAGTGAATGAGCGTGTGTGTATCTGTCTCCACGCTCTTTCATGTCTGCACCAGCATTCCTGCCTCTCTGTGAGCAGGACACTGTGCTTGTTTAAGTATCTTTTTCTGTCTCTCTGTCTTTCTCTCAGGCCAATTTGCTGTCTGAGGGCCGCCACAGTGGTGAAGAGCAGTAGGCAGATGTCCTAGGTAGAGTTATGGCTGGAGGGGCGAACCCATGGTGGCTCAGCCCATCCATCGAGGGGCGGCAGGAGGGCGGCCACCCTGGTAATTACCGGAGAAATGTTGTTGTGACAAGACGGTATGAGCGGCGTGTGTGAGTGAGAGAGACAGAGAGATTTTTAGGGAAGTGTTGTTTTTGACGAGACTGTAAGGACGGCTGGAAGCCATTCGTCCTGCCACAACACTGATTAGGTGTCACCAGGAGTGTATCTGTGAGAGAACGACACAAAAAAGGAGAGTGAGAGCACTTCATAAAAAGACATGCTGTTTACACACTGTCTAATGACCCACTTCTAGACCCAGCCAGACCATCATCCTCTCTACATCCCTCTACTCTGGAAATACACTCTTCCATCAGCTTCCCCTGTTTCTTATCTCTTCCTCTGTACTTTCACCTGCTCGCTCCACTTCTATGCTCTCTTTTTGCTGCTCAGCGAGGCAATGATTCCCTATCCAGGATTACCCATGTATACCCTCACTCTCTCCCTCTCTCTTTCTCTCCTGCTCCATCTCTCCATACGGGGCATGTCATTTAACATGCCTCCAGTCACCTCTCACAGTCAGGAAGCTCATCCAACCAGTCATTCTCCATGCCCATTGTTCCTAAATGAGGGCCATATGCGCTGTGGCCAGCTCTGGTCATAAAGACACACACACAGACACGCACACACACATGTCAGTGGTGATACCAGTGTCTGTGGGTGAACGTGTGTGTGTGAGACTGTCACACATTACTCTGCACAGCGCATGTGTATGAATCATTATTGTGTGTGTCAGTGTATGAGTGATTATATGTGAGTGTCTGTGTATGTGGGCCTGACTCTCCGTGTGTGTGTGTGTCTGTGCATGTGTGCTCCTACAGTCACAGTGGGGTGCGGCGGATGGAATGTGTGTTTCTCGGCAGGACCAGTTCGGCCATTATTATTAAACATCTGTCCGCAGCACATTAATTCCCCCACTCTGACGCATCCCTCTCTGCCCAGGGATCACTTAATTGAAATCCATAATGACTCTTTCTTCTCCTCTTGCCCACACTGAGCAAAGTGAAGCTGGAAAATATATTTGAGACCAAAAAAGGAGTTTTTTTTATCAGCTTTTATCAAATCACCACTGTCATATTTTTAGCAGCACTTTTCATGTGGCACTAGAAACCATGATTTTGTGTAAAACAAAGAAATGACAGTGAATGTATTTCCAATATTTTACTGATAAACCAAATTAATGTGTTGAATTGTGTGTTTTTGCTGGTCAAATAGTCCCTATACAGTTTAAATAATTAAGTAAATTACATAGAAAATAACAAAACAAATTAAATACATAGCTGAGAAAAGATTCATGATTAAAATTTGTCTGAGAATCAGAGAGCATTCAGATATATGACTGCATGATGGATGATGGTAAGATATTTCAGTCCAGACCAACTCATCAGAGAGCAAGGAAAAAGCCACATGTTTGCAAAGAATCTGTCCCAAATCAGTGAAGATACAAACACTGTCTGGGCTGTAGGGGCTTTCTTTTTATCTTGGGGTATTCAATTCAATAACTTAATACTTTTATTTAAGCTATGGAAACATTTTTAAATAGGGAAAAGAGCTAATTAGAAAAAAATAATTAAAAGAACACCTATTTTGTTATGTATTCTCCCTTGGTGCACATATTCTCAATAGGAAAGTTTTTTTGGAAGGTCGCAGTGAGAAACCTGTCCCAAAGCCCGCTCAAGTTAAATATATGTGAATCATTCGATAAACTAAATGTTCATTTTAGACTTTAAGACAAGGACGAATACAAAAGAGGGTAACAAAATGTTTGATTCTCCAAAATGAGTTTAGCCTTTTCTAAACTCATTTTCATCAGAGCTTTATTGAATCTTCTTTATGGGATAATTCACAGTATTTTCACCTTAGGCCTTATTTCCCCAGTTTTTGTCATCGAGATAATTAAAATTCCCAATCACATGCACACGGCTAACTCCAAAAAGTGATTAAAACACTTCGAGTTTGAGCTGATGTCATCTGTGTGTGATTGAAAATGCAGAGGGGGGCCCTCAAACCAGAGGCTCACCTAGGGCCTGAAAAGGCCCGAGGCTGGCCCTGGTCTTCTTAGCAAAACTATGCAAATTGCTCCCTAATATTTGCTACCTGGGGCTGCTGTTACTTTTTACAGCGGCAATGCTTTTAAACCAATTTGAAGCCATCTCTTCCCCTCTCCATCCCATCCCCTCCCTCCCACCTTTCCTCATTCCCAATCCTAATATCCTACTAATGGATAAAAACTATGATTGTGCCGGTAGAGGAGAAATATCATACCTTTATTAGCTCACCTATACCCATAGAGAGAGGCAGAGAGAGAGGGAGAAGTAATGAATTGAGCATTGTGTAAAATAGTTTAATGCAGGGGTGGTTCATCATTATTTGTGGCGGATTGCGTACAGACAGGGGTGATCCATTAGTGTGGTCGTTTCCATCTGTGTATGCGTGTCTCAGTGTGTGTATGCTGGTGTGTCAGTGTGTGTGTGTGTGTGTGTGTGTGTGTGTGTGTGTGTGTGTATGTCCCACCCAGAAGGACATTCGCTGCTGCCGGCCCCACTGTCACAATGAGAGATTCATCACCACACACACACGCATACACACACACACACGGGCTACAGTACACATGTGGCATTATTGTTCCATCATTACTCATCTCATTCTTTTTTTTAACAATTTGTCATTTTGCTGCCTGTGTTGACACACACTTGCACATACACACAGATTCATATGGCAGCTTGTTTCTGTGCAGACCGTCAGGGCCAGAATTGCAACATTCAGTTGGGTCTGACAAAATCTAAATGTTGTTATCCAAAAATATAAATCATCATAAATTAAATCTCTTCCATTTTTTTTTACTATCATTGGGCTGCAACTTAACTCGGAGTGAGAAAATTCTTCTAATGTGTATTAGCTATCCCACTATTTATTTTTTTTTTTTTTAACTGCAAAGTCTGTCAGACTTATTAAAACTATATCTAATGTTAATTAGAGTTACAGTGATGTAGAAAGGGTCTTAAGATAGATAGATTGATACTTTATTCATCCCTATGATGGAAATTCTTGTATCCATTTGCTCACAAAAAAACACATAAGCACAAAAAGTCACATAAAATACACAACAACAATAAACAAGGTGCCAACAGAAATAAATGAAAGTAAAAAGGTTATTGCACTTTACTTTCAAATGTATGGAAAATTTAGAAACCTATACGTCAATCCTATAATACAGAGTGCATTTCAAATGGCAGACAAACTGCCCTTCTAAACTAGGCTGAATAATTACAGGCACAGCATGTGTCAGAAACAAAGCCTTAGTGAATGATGTGGCCGCAAGAGTTTCTCATAAGTTTCTCTTATTTGCTAGCTTTTTTTTTTCATCACAGTCATTACGCTTTTAACACAAAGGAGGGGAAAAGAAAACAGAGCAGGAATCAAAGAGGAGAGGGAGAGAGTTAAGATAAGGGGAGACATTTTTAGTTGCGTGATTGCCACATCTGATGGCCATTCTTTTACCCCGACACATCCACACCCACAATCACATTTCCCTTTCAAAATAAAACCCTCAGTAGTTTAATGGAATGTAGATTTTTTTTCCTTCCAGGGACTCAATATTGGAGAGGGAAAATAAATCATCCAGTGCATACTCTGATCATGGCAGGGTGTAGGCATGCATCTGAGGATTCTCTGTCTTCTCCCTCTCTGTAGCACTTTAGCACTTACACTTCACTTGTTCTTTTCATCTGCCCAAACTATTACTATTACACTCATGTCTTGCTCTCTTGTTCTGATTTGCGTCTGTCTTGAGCTCGCTGTCTTTGGTTCGCATTTGTTGTCCACACGTTTGTTTATTTTGTTTTTTACTTTTTGCACAATCGTCTCCTTCTTCTTGTCTCTGTTTCTTCAACATCATCCTCTTTCTCAGTTGTTTTTTTCTGAGCACACACACTTCCTACTTCTGTGTGAAGTATAACAAACCTATAGCATGCCTGTGTGTGTGTGTGTGTGTATATATATATATATATATATATGTCCTGCCACCACAGGAGCTCGTCTATTTCTCTTTGCTCACAGCTAATTGGTTGGACCGTGAGAGAGAGGTGGCCAGATCTGACAGTGAGTGTGTGAGCATGTGTGTGTGTGTCAGATGTCCTCTGGCATGCCTCAGAGAGCTAATCATAACCACACTGCAGAGATTAATGAAGTCAAGAGCAATCAGCCCTGACACACAAACAGGGACACACACATGCACACACACTCACATACATGCACGCACACAGGAATGTATAGTAGTTCTGGCTCAGATACGTTGGACCTTGTTTAGTTGAGGCAGTGACATGTGGAGTGACTTAATGATTAATTGAATCTCTTCTCATGTGAACATCTGTACCTACATATGTTGCTATTGTCAAAGTTCCTCTTTGCATGCTTGCTTAACTTGTGCTCAGCCCCTCTGGAGAAGTTTTTTTGTTTAATTCCTGTGGAATTAATGCGAGTTATACTGTATGTAGAGTAGACATGCAGAGGATTTCTACCATAGCTACAGTACACAGTATAATGCTGGGTTAAAGAACATATGCTTTAATATAAAAGCAGGGCGGACTGATGTCTATGTTTGCTTTTATTATTCATCTAATTGAATACAGCTCATCCCTTTCCTGATGCATGTGGTGGCTCTGCAGAACTCAAACTGGATGGGACATAAGTGTAGCTGTGTTACCTTCAGCCTCTGTGAAGCCTCTTTAGAGTGAACTTGAGCAAGGAACACAGTGGCTGATTTACCAATAAATCTCTCAACTGTCATTAAAGCCATGAGCAGTGAAAACATTGTTATTGTTTCCTGGTAGTGAGCGGGACAAAAAATCTCCCAACACTCTGTCTGTCCAACACAGCCTCACTCCCAACTCGCCAAATACTGATGCTTGGTCAATGGCTGTCAGTGTCAGATACCGACCGAGGCACCCTTTAGCGGTATTATGAGATGACACTAGGTAGCATCATTTTTTGATGCTCCAGGTAACTGCCATAGTAGAAAAAGCAAGAAAGTCTGCATAGAGTAGGTCAGAGTTGAAATGAATGAGTCAAATAAACTCCAAACTAGACTATACTAATAGTCGGGGGAGGGCTGTTTGTTTTCTGTGTAAAACCCAAAGTCAAGTGAGTTTTAATAAAAATGTAGAATGCTGATATGTATAGCATACTACACTAGCGATGTATTTCAAACAAACGTGCTGATGCTGCGCTCTATTTACCTCAGATGTCGGCTGAGAGTGACATCACACCTGAACTAATTGTGCTCCAGTACAACAAGTCAAAAAAACAAGATGTTGTTAGCAACCAATTCTAGCCAGATTAGCCATTGTTAGCAATATCGGTTGCTAACCACACATTACGCTGCATTTTGCATGTACAAACACCAAAGCAACATATCCACAGATAAAAATTGGACAGTACTGTGTGTATGACTGTTTTAATGAGAGAAAATAAGACAGTGTTAATAAACAGTATATTTAATTACTGTTGATGTGCAGAGCAGACATCTTGAATTTTGAGGTCTGGGCAAGGAACTCAGAAATTCTAATTTCCCGGTGGAAATGGAATGTATCATTATTTGAAGCCAGACCATAATGTTTTTTTTCTAAACCTAGCCATGTGCTTTTGTTGCCTAAAACTAACCATGCAATGTTACTGCCTAAACTTAAGGAAGTAAACCTAAAAACAAGGTGTTTTTTTTTAATCTACGTTCTAAGTTTATTATGAAAAGACACTGTTTAGATTTTACCAGCAGAAACTTTACATTTTCTGTGATTTATTTTGAAATGTCACAATGGATGTAACAAGAGTAAACTGACACACCATCCTGACCATCCAGAACTGCGCAGGAGGCTTACCAAAGAGTCATAGTTTGATGTGTGGGACCACTGGCCATGCGTCAGCATTTGACAAGTTGGGTGTGAGAATGTGTTGGTCTGTCACATGTTAACAGACAAAACAGGGGAGAGAAGTTAGCTGTGGTCACCAGTCGGACACTTTAATTTACTTAAATGCCTGCTGGCTCTGCTATGTCCACTGATCTGGACTGAAGAGACTGGTCAATACCAAGAAGCTGAGAATGAAGCACCACCAGACATGTCAACCACCTCACATTAGTTTTAAGTCTGGGCTTCAGGCAGGTGTTAATGGCAGTGGACTTATCTAGCTGGGGGTGCACCTGCCTTTGGGCCAAGAGGTTCCCCAGACACTGACTCTCCCCCCGCCCAATTACACACTTTTTAGGGGTTGGCTGTGAGTCCTGCCTTGGGGACTTCAGAACCACAGCCACCATCTGCAGACCCTGCTCCTAACTGTCAGCCACAATGATGACATCATCTGCGTAGGCTGCAGAAACACCTTGTGGTGAAGATATTTTTCCAGACTCTCTCTATGCCTCCCCATCTTTCAAAGGTAGGACCATGCAGGCAGAACTACAGCTGGGTACACTTTCTTTTGGAACACAAAGGGAGTTGCACACCCTAAATCATCAACACACAAACATGCTGTCCAAGAGAACACTAAATTAACACTAGCCACATAAAGGACTTCACTTTTCAGTTACTTGTGTCTGGGTCCAGGAGGTTTACTGACAACATGAGTGATCAGAGGAAGACTGATGTCCAGCCTCTCTGTGAAACAGATAAATTGAGCACTAATTACCAACCGAGGGCAGCTGCGTCTGTAACAGCCACTGCCTCAAATTTTAGACTGCTCCAGACTGATACCAAAACAACACCCTACTGCCAGAACAACCATCATCCCTGTGGATCGATAAAGCTTTTTCCTTCCTGAAATATCTTGTAATTGCTCAGTTCGTCTCTGACCTGAGAGAGAGAAACAAAAAAGAAAAGGAGGGGGCAAACAGTACATTACATTCTTCTGTTTCACAGCAAGGGGCTTTCGCCTCCTCATAAAGACCTTGACCTTTGGCCCCTGTGGGCCTCTGTGCATGATTCACGGGCCACAGAGGCCCCTGATCCCATTTATCTGTTTGTGGTGTGTGTGGGTGGGGTTGTGGTGTGTGCACATGTGGGAGTGTTTGCTCTTAAGTGTGTATCTAATGTTTGTATGTGTGCTCAGGTAGATCCAGTTTCAGTTAACTCCCCCCAGTGTCTGGCACACAGAGCTTACAGTAATAAACTTTTCATACTAGACATAAACATAAAAACACTTATAATCCATAAGCAGGGAAAAACCTGAAGAGCAACAAAATGTTGTAATCCGTAGATGTAGGATGCATCATTTAAATGATGACATGGTAACTGCAAAGCAACCATCTTTGGCAGTTTAATATAGGATTTTTGAGGCAGTGTATAGTAAACTTTGGTGGTCACACATTTGCTTTTCCACAGTCTGTACAGGACTCAGACCATGCTTTGAATGTGAAGTACTTACTGGTTGCCGGTGACCACACTATAACACGCATCAACACACTTGCATTTGTGGTTCACTGTGTGTGTCCAAGGAACTTTGACTGGGTTTGGCCTTTGTCCATTATCCTCTCTGATAGATTTATTTCTCCACTCCTATTTACCACTAACTGACTGCCATTATTGGACTATTACTTTAAAATGTTTTTGTAAAGTGTGTTGTTTAAATGTAAAGGTGGTTGTCTGGACTACTTCAAATAAAATAAATATATAAAATAAAGAAATAATTACTTAATATGCCATTTTCAATTTGTTTTGCAGGTAAAAATACTATGAAAAAAGAAACTTTTCCCCACAACGTATAACACCAGTACTCCAACTTTTGAATGGCATTCTTTATCTTTTCTTTACAGGAACTACAAAAACATAGGGAATGTGGTGTAATCAGATTACTGTAATAGAGTTAAAATATATAGTCCATTATATTCTCACTGTGCCTACTCACATACAAAAGCCTCATTCATCACAGAAGCAATCTAACTTTTAAATCAACAGAAATCAGCCCCGGCCACAGGTGACTGGCCTGGCCAAATAGCCTTTTACATGTGTGTGTGTGTGTGTGTGTGTGTGTGTGTGTTTTGCCTGTGTCTTTTGTTGTGGATTAGATGTTTTAGATAGAGGGCAGTGGGCTCCAACACTGAAGGTCCTATGAATACACTTTGTAAAGTAGCCTACGTTTCTTGTTTTACTGTTCCCATATTATTTCCCACCCAAATAGGTGTCGTAAAATTTTTGTGGAAATATCCTTTATTTATAAGAATTTATATGTCATAAGGAAAAACTTAACAGAGGACCCTACAAAATGGACACTATAAACACCATAGTTGTGAAAGACAGCTTAATATGAGCCTGGAGGGGATCATGCATTTGTTCGCGTGTGTGCGTGTGTGAGTCTGTGTATCTGTCTGTCCTCAGCTAATCTCACAAACTACTAGACCAATCAGTCTAATATTTTGTGTGCACATTTATGACTGAATGCTGGAGGCATGAAAAACCTGTTTTACTGACTTTTATACCATCATTAACTGCTGATTAGTATGGATCGTAAGCTTTCCTGAAATCAACTTGGCTAAAAGCAACAAGCCTTCCTATTTGTTGCACACCAAAATTAGGTCTTTGTTGTGGTTCGGAAAATGACATCCACAGAAAAGTTTGGCCTCATGTTGAACAGGAGCATCTGCAGATTCATTCCATACCTGATATGTTATGATCCATTAAAGTTCCACAGGGCGCAGCTCTCTGAGGTCTGCATGTAACCTGGTTTTGTTCCATCTGCCACACGGTGTCATACTACACTGGGAGCATATCAGAGGCTGTATGATTTTGTAGACTTTGTAGATGATTTTATTGATTTAGTATTTTTTTCTTGATAATTTTATGTTTACTTTAAGTAAGTATGCAGGCTATGTAGCTAAATTGTTTCCTTTTTTAAGTGTGTTTATTGTTGTTATTTCCTACTTTGTTGTGCTGGAGCCTACACACAAAGTTAATACTGTCGAAGTCCACTTATGAGTGGCATGGACCAAAGATTTGTGGCTGTGTTTCAGTTATTATTATGATTATAAAGCATATACATTTTGCATACAGTGTCTGCTTTACAGCTTCTGAAACCTGCTGTGGCACTTGTGCTAAAATTTCAAGAATTGTCCAGAGTGACCATGATCAGCATGGGTGGCCACCAGGTGGTGAGCAAGTTGTTGTTACAAGGGTTACAACTGTGTATGATTAAAAATGTGACTCAGTGCTACATATGGCAGCAGTAGATGATGAAAAATACATAGACAGTATATGTAAACAAAATAAAGAAATGGATGCAAACCAATTTACGCCAATTGGAAAAAAAATGATATAGAAACACACAGTGACACTAAAAGAGACAAAAACAGTAAAAACTCAAACACCTCAAAAGACCAAGACAAAGACACCTACCTCATGAGCTAGACAGAGCAGAAACCAAGCAGTTGATCTGAAGGCAAACAGTACATCATTTACAGGCATTACCATACCAACTGATAGCAGTGTGAATGTGTAAACCTGATGATGATGGGCTTGTCTCTTCACATGTCAGAGGCAGCAGCAAAGGTCACTGAGCACTGAGGAAGTATGAAGCTTTTAGGGAGGAGGAAAACACTAAATACTCCTAATCCCCCGTTTATTTGCCGCATGGATGGTTAAAAGCTACTCTCAGCCTCATAAAATTAAAACCAGGTGTGCACCGAACTGTGGAGAAGAGGCACGGATATAGAACGATAGCAAGAAGAGAAGGGAAGGGAAAAAGACTTAGATGATGAGGCGAGAACGATAGTGAGATGGAGAGAGAAAGAGAGAGGGAGGCGGAGAAAATGTGAAGAAGAAAGGGGAATTGAGAAGCGGTGATGTGCAGCTCCAAAACATTCTTTAGCAGAATGAGCTGTCACCTGTACCTCCTTTGCCTGGCGATCTATGGTTCACACCGGCTGCTTTTGATTAATACATCCCACCTAAATCATCGAAAGTTCCCCTTTCCTTCTTCCCCATAAAATGCAATACACAACACAAATCAGCCCCTTAAACAGTGAAGCCGGATAACAATCGGAAAATAATGCATCTTACCTGGGCCATCCCGATAAATTGTTCCTTATAACACCCTCCCTTAAACCAAAATCAATTCATCCGCCTCCAATTTTTATTAAAATCCCCAGTAATAAATCTTCCCCCAATGTTTGTTCATCTGTTTTTTGATACATTTATATCACTTTCAGTTCTGCTCCAGTGTTTCCCCTGCCTCTACAGCGTAAAATGGGAAAATCTATTTGGGGCCAATAGAATAGTTAAAGGGGTGTTATGGGTGCCTGTTCTCGTGGTGAAAATGGGTGTCAATGTGTGTGTGTGTGTGTGTGTGTGTGTGTGTGTGTGTGTGTGTGTGTGTGTATCAAGTCCATTTTAAACTGCCTTTGTCTTTCCTTAAAACTTTCAGAGTACATGCACAGCCATGTTTACAGTTGTGAGTGTGGTTGTGTTTGAGTGCAATGTTGAGCTTGGACAGTTTTGTGTTTGTGAGTGTGTGTCTGAGTATGTGTTAGTAGGCTACTGACCATTTTATGTAGCAGCACTCATCTTTTTCCTGCAGTGTTTTACTGGCAGTGCTCCTTAATACTGCACTGGGATGCTGATATAAACAAGAGAAATTAAGTTTCAAACTCCATTTCAATCTGATACTCACTGAAAAACAGGATAACGGTGATGCTGCAGGGCTAAACACAAAACATAGAATGAAAGAAAATGACACAGTGATATATACGGAGTGTTAGTAGCTAAAGAGAATACAGCAATTCCATGAAAAATCAGCACTTACCATGTTGCCTTTTGTCTGACGTCACCCAAAATGCATCAATCTATTTTACCTTTCATTACGTTCCACCTTCAAATAACATTATTTTCTGTACATCAACATCATCCTTATACTCATGCAAGGTCACACCTTCAGTTGGAGTGGCAACACTGCTGAGTTACATTAAGTTTTAAGGGTAAAGTGTACACTTTGCACATATTAGGGGCTTTTCATATTGGATTGTTTTCTTGTTAATGTCATTGTTTTACCCTAGTTTCCATTAAAGTACATCATCAAACGCTGACTGTTATTTCATTCTAAAAAAATTCACTGACTGCACATATTGCAAAAAACTTAGCAGTAATGCAATTGATATTTATAACAGTATCTTTATTTTTATATTTTGTCATTTGTTTTAGTAGACACGCTTTAGCCAAAGGGGGCAAGGTGCATCTTTATAAACAATCGTACTCTGCTTGTATTTTCTTTGCTTGTCACGTTTATGGGCATGTACCCCCAGAGTGCTCAGGAGAGGTCAGGGCTTTATAAAAAGGTAGCGTCCAGGTGCCAGATCGTAAGCAGCAGGCGTCCAAGAGACACAGCGCCAAAACACACAAATATAAGGAGGCTAAATGCCAAGCGAGAGAATCTAGGATGGGCTTTCACTTTCACTTTCACTGGCGAGTGTGTTTACAAACAGTCACCAGTATACCCTTAACAACAGTAGACAGAAACTAAAGGCTAACATGATCTCACTTATCATGGTGACTCTATTATTTGAGTCTTGACTTAGTAAAAATGGGTCTGAAATGTGAAACACAGAACTTTTTTTTTTTTCAAGATATTTTTTGGGGCAGTTTTGCCTTTAATTGATAGGAAAGTCAAGTGTGAAGGAGGGAGAGAGAGAGGTAATGACATGCAGCAAAGGGCCACAGGCTGGAGCCGAACCCGGGCCGCTGCGGCAACAGCCTTGTACATGGGGTGCCTGTTCTATCCACTAAGCCACCGCACCCCATGAAACACAGAACTTTATCATCTGTTAACGGAATAATTATTTTTAGGTATATGAACCTTTAATGGTTATTCAAATGAAACCATCTAAGACATTTTAAGGGTAAATGTCTCTTTGGTTGAACTGCTAACAACTCGGAAGAAATGAACGTATCACATTTTCAACATTCTTTCACAGCAGTCTGAGAACATTCCCCTTTTTTCCTCCATGTTTGATTTGCTTTTTTTCTTATTTATTTTAATTGATTGTTGGCATTTATATGACTATATATTTCCTTTTGGTTTTAATTTTCTTGTGTTCCTCTGAAGCACATTGTATGTCTTTGGAATGAAAAATGCAAGATAAATAAAGTTGTGCCTCCATGCTCACTGTCCGGCTATTCATGAACTTTGTCTTTATTTCTTTTAACGCGTTCTAATCACAATCTATCTGTTTATGGCAGGGTAATGATGGACGATGTAAGAAGTCAGACAGCAGAATACAATAGGAATACAATACAATAAGCCTCATCGCCCTGCATTGTCTCATTTGTTCAGTGATCAATGAATGCTTCGCAGAGTGCTGGATCAGTTGGTGCTGAGAAATGGAGAGATGTGCTGTGATTTATTCTAGGTGTTAAAAAATAATTTGTTTGGATTGATTAACGTTAATTAATTATGCTAATTGAGCAGGATGAAAACAGATGTCGAAAGTGCCCTCCTACTCATCCCTCGGTAAAACTGGTCCTTTAATTACAGATGCTATTGGTTTATCTAAAAATAACTCATAATACATGCAAATGTTTGCACACAGTATACACATGGACACAGACACACACATGCACCCTCTCCAGCATGCATGCTTACATGTTCACATAAAACAGAGTACAGTGCACATGATAAGTTTAGTTCTGATTTGATGAGCTGGGAAAACAGCATAATCTTGTTTTTCTTTTTTCTTTTTTTTTTTTTTTTCCTGTTATTCAAACGTTATTCCAGTCCATTTCAGATTGGAGGTGATATACTGTTGTATGTTTTTTGTTTGTTTCACCCATAGACTGTAAAAATAATGGACCACATTGACATCACCCATTGATTTGTGGACTCCCGTTCCAAAGCCTTGAGTTCAGTATTGTGGTTGTCACCATTCTGGTATTTTGGAGCCAGAAGTATCACTGAGTATCACTTCTGTATCACTGATGAAGAGGAAATACAGTGAAAGCTCGAAGGAGCAGTGAGCAACAACCCAGCCTACATCTAAGATTACTTTCTGAGGTGCGAACCCTAAACAGATCTGAAGTCTAGGTAGAAGTCTGTAGGGGTTAGTTTTGGTTCTTAAGATACTATATTGAAGGTTTTAGGTGGAAATGGGGCTTAAGGGGATTGACTAGCTTCTGGAGCCAGCCTCAAGTGGCCATTTAAAGGACTGCAGTTTTTTTGCTACAACCGTGTTGGCTTCATTTTTCAACCCTAGAGGCTGCCGCATGTTTCCTTAGTTTAAATCTACCTAGTTAAATTGTTGAAAACTGGCTTATGTAGAAATTGCCTTTTCGGACTGTAAGACACAATGGCAGACAGCAAAACATAACAGTGATGGAAAAAACCCAAGATTGTCTTGGGTTTTTTCCATCCAAAGTAACCCTGCCAAGACATTTTTATGACTCCAATCACTGCAACAAAATAATTGTTTTTGTTTGTTTTCATGATGTTGAACCCCTCAGTACCTGTGTACAGGACATTTTACAGTGTTCTTTCCAGCATCCTTTAAGCATGCATCCAACTGTGTTTGGGTGTACCAAGCAGCAACCTCCAGGACTGAAAAATGAAGCCAAGGTGGAAGTACCAAAAACTACAGCTCCTCTAATGGCAACTTGAGGCTGGCTCCAGAAGCCAGTCAATCCCCATAGAGCCCCATGTTAAAATGCCCACCTTTACAACAGAATTGTGTTTGTTTACAGCCTTGTTTTATATAACTCAACTATTTACATTTCATTCATTACTTCTTGTCCAAATATGGTCACTTCTGGTTCCAAAAAACCAAGATGATGATGGCCAGAATGCCAGACTACAGGCTTCAAAACGGGAGTCCACAAACCAATAGGCAAGGTCACAGGGGTATGTCCATTATTTAATATAGTTTACAGTGTGTACCTGTGTAAAACTGACAGGGAGGCTGATATTATAGTCATAAATTAAAATTTGATTTGAAGATATTATTATATTGCAATGGAATGTTCTCACTGCTGAACATGTGTGCACTTATGTGTATATGTGTGTGCACACCTGTGTGTTTGTTCTGTGATCAACCAGATTGAGTTGCTACCTTTTTCAACCAAACCCTTTGTATGTGTGTGTGCGTGTGTGTGTGTGCACGCACATGTGTGTGTGAGAATATGTGTAAGTATCTGTGAGCTCGGATGGGGCAAGAGGCTGCACTGAGTCGCATGGATTTGCTGCTAAAGTTTGAACAGTTTTAAATTAAAATGTATTGCCCATTCTCAATGTATTGATCTCAGGCCCAGCTGTGTCAATACGCCGCCCCGGCTATTTTTCCAATAACTTATAAAGATCTGCCAGCCAGGCATAAATTCATTACATAGCTCTGAGTTTATATTCTCTCGCTCTTTTTTTCTCCATCTCTTCCATCTCTTTTTTCCCTCCCCTGCTCTCTTTCCACCATCTCTCTCTTTCCCCCGCTACCTTTTCTTCCCCGTCTTCCTCTTATTTTTCTCGTTGTCACAACCCTTATTCCTCTGCTTAAGTGTTAACTCAGGAGGCTGTTTTTGCTGCTGTTTCAGGTGTGATGGTTATCGACCAGCAGCACTCCCTGCTGGGATTATGTTGTTGTTATGTAGCCCAAACGGACTCACCCAACACTAAACCCAAGGTGAAAACAAACAGTGATCATTGCTGTTTCAGCTCATTTTAAAGGATTGAGTGTCCCATCATTCTTTAGTGTGTCAGAATCATTGTGATTTGCTGCTTTACATTTATAAGGTGCTTTAGTTTAAGTGACCTTTCTTTAAAAGTGAGAGGACTTTTTTCACAATATCAAAAAGCTAAAATTATTATATTTGTCAGTGAATAAAAGTGAAATTAACTTTAAAAAAAAGTCCTCAAAAAGAACTGATTTCAGTGCCTTTCACTACACAAAGCTACATCATTTGAATCTCTAAAAGCTCACATCATCATTAACTCTTCTCTTTTCTTGCTCCTCTACTTCAGCCAAGATTACATTTACTCTCACCCTGCTCTCCTCTTCCTTTCTTCAGTCACTTTTTTCCTCTTTTCTTGCCATTCTTTCCCATTCCTGTTTCATCTCTTGCCACCTTCTCGTCTCATCTCCTCTCCTCCGCTCTGCTCTTCTCCCGCCTCCTTCCTCTACTCTTTCCATCTCTCTCCCTAATCTCCCTCCACCTCCTCTCATTGTCAATACCTATCTAATTCCACTTTAGCACCAGTAATTGGCTGATGGATAGAAGCTATGGATTGGCCTCTTCCTGATGACTGCATGACATTTTTCCCCCTCCCCTACAGCTGGTAATACTAATAGAATTCCAAATCCGCGGCACTGGGATCCTGTCATGAGTAGGTCAACCACTGTGTCAAGGTCCTATTGGAAAGCCGGCATCCAACATCTTAATTTAGACTTAGCCTTTTTTCTCTCTCTCTCTCCCCCTCAGCCTTGCCGAATGATCACTGCATGTTACCGTGTCTCTGTTTTTTGGAGTTGTTGCCTGCTATGGGACTCTGGTAGTTTTTCTTTGTATGTCTCATCAAGAAGTCATGCTAATATTTTTTTATTTTATTTTATTTTATTTTTTTCATAATACATTTGCTTCAGTTAGCTGTTATTTAAGGATTTTTTTTACATTTAAAAAGTTTCCATAAAGTTTACTTGACAGTTGGATGGAAATGTAGAATATGTTTGTCATGAACAATATGCATTACATGTAGAACTTTATTTGTGGTTTTCATTCAGTTCATTTTACAAATGAACATTATCCACTTGCTAACATGTGAAAACCAACCAGTCATGCATCTGATCTTGTTTGTTACAATGACACGTCACTGTAATTCAGTTTCCAATACTTTAGCTCTCTGGCTCCCTTATTTCTTTCAGCTGCAGAACTCCATCCATGTTATTTCTGTTGTCTAACATGCCACTGCTTTTGTCTTTCACTTTGACACTCATAAGCTGTGTCCCAAATTATCAGTATATACTAATTTTATAAAGAATGTAATGTACCACGTGCTTTTAGCACAAAAATATCAATGTATTTTGCCATTTAAACTGACGTGAAATCGTGCAATAAATGTGACATCCGATGCCTATCAAACCAACTGTGAAAAATACTGTTAAACTTTAAAGACTGTGCCCTTACTTATTTTCAGCTGTGAGCTGCTGCTGCTGCTTTGTGCTTTGCATTGTGGGAGAGTTGTGTGCACTCACTATTTAGAATGTGCAGTGTCTGATTTCAGTATACTTCATTTTGTCATCTTTATAGTGTGAATATTCCATATAGTAAAATATTATGGAGTATTGATTTGTGCAATGCAGTCTGAGTCCAAAGTCATTGAAAACCACCGCTTGGTCAGTTATTGATTAACGGCGCCCAGAGGAAACTCGGCAGGACAACAGTGAAAGTGAATGCAGCAGAAGTTTGAGTAGGGCGGCTAGGAGGGGTGGAGGATGCGTCCACTAACCACAACTTTCACCCAGGAGGTAGGTGTTCACTTCCTGTAGTATTGTAAAGCCATACCCTGTTATTTTTTTCCTAAACACTGTGTGCACTTTTGTTGCTTAAACCAAACCATGTGCGTTTGTTGTTAAAGGAAAAAAAGGTCAATTTGCGGCGTTTTACCGACATAGTGCATTTATTTTGAAAGAGACCGTATGTAAATTGTACATTTCCTGTAAAAATAGAAGTGTATTTTGAAAACAGACAAGTAACAAGTGCATGTAACAGGCAGAAGCTGTCATGGCGTCCCAGAACGTCAACAACCAACACACCCAGGGTACCTTGCACATCATTTGTGGACGTGGAAAGTCCATGACCAAATGTTGATATGTGATGAGCTCGGAGTGAGAATGAGTTCATGTGGGACACAGCGTTAGTCTCTGTCAGTTTGAAAGGTAGAGTCGTTAGAGGCTGTACCTCATCATAGCACAGCCTCCAAACTCTCAAGTGATGCAAAAGGGTTTTTGCTCTGCTTTGGATATACATATATCAGAGGATAGAAGTCACGGGTGAGGGAAAATTAAGCATTATTTTCAAAATGCTGTTTTGAAAGCACCACCACCACCAAAGAAGAAGAAGCCCACAGTACTCCTTCACTGGTTTGCTCAGTTGTTGCTTATGACAAATCTCTTGAAAAGCAGCTTTTAAGTTTATTTGCAGTGAAACCAGACTTAAGATATGATAAAACATTTTGTGCATTAGCGGATTTTATGTACGTAAAGCCCCACAAAACAGCAACCTACTTGCTTTTTGGATATTTTTTTCTTTTATGCAAATCACAATTTTTGAAAAGCCCAAAATCAAGACATTAAAAAAAAAGTCAATAATACCTACTGCATTTACCTTTCTGAAGATATTGATATCTCAACCTCTCAACCAATGGTTTCTGTGTGTGTGTGTGTGTGTGTGTGTGTGTGTGTGTGTGTGTTTTGCTTTTGAAGGATGTGACTGATGTTATCTATTTGATGTTTTGTTGTCTCTTCTGAGTCGTACCCTGCTGATCGCTTTGTTCAAACACACAAAGGCACTTGTTTGTGAGCGTGTATGTGTGCACAAGTATGTATATACTGTATCAAGGCGTACGCACCATTGGCAGCACAGCTCATTTATATCTGTCTATAGATTTTGAATTGAATTTCTGGTCAATGAGGAGGACATCTCCTTCCCCTTCTCTCTCCTGTCTCTATAGGCTATGAACTTCAGCAGCTGCCAACAAACGCAGAAAGTTTATTGGATTAAATACCTCTGGGCATGAGGTACCTTTGTGCTGTTCGCATCTATCTATCTATCTATCTATCTATCTATCTATCTATCTTACAATTTTAGTTCCAATTACAATTACATTTGTGGACTATAGCAGCCCACTGTATTGTGTGTGTGTGTGTATGTGTGTGTGCATGTGTTATAGTGATGAATTGGGGAAAAGAGGTTGGCTAAATCGGGTTGTCATGCTAATTCAGTCAGCTGACTGCATAATGCAATGCATCAGGGAGACGGACTGAACTTGACCCTGTTAAACCTGACCTTGGCCTCCGTCTTTCTCTTTCCCCTCTCCCTCACATATGTGGGTGCAGGGGTCGGCACATTAAGCCAATAAATCTGTTTTGTGTGTTTGGAGCTTCTAGGGTAGCATAGTGAATTTCACGGTATAAAAAAAGGTATAGAAGGCAGCACGACTGCCACACACATATTAAAATTAGACAAGACTGAATATTTCATTCACAGTGGACTCGTTATGTTCTTTATAAAGTGTTATTGTTTTAAGTGTTTTTTTCTTTGTTTTGTTGCTAAAAGTATTTACAGCTGTTTATTACCTTGTTTGTGAGGCAATACCGCCCAGTTGAACAGCATTGTCTATGTACAGTGAGTAAGTAGGTTTACTCTGATGAATGGCCGACTGATTTTGTTGACTTGGCATTTTGTTTTGCATGTCTTTAGCTGCTCCTTTGGCTGACATGTTAAATGAAGCACATCAATGAACTGCCATTTAGTCATCAGTAATGTCTGTATTTGCTGGGCAAGAATTGATTCTGTTAACAGACTGAAAAAAAGAACAGTTTGGTATTTTAGTTGGTCGAAGGTTCCTTCAGGAGCTTTACTGCTCATTCAAAAGGTAAGTACGTTAAGTAAATTATACATTTTGTTTCATGGCTTCACATAATATCATCTCATACATATAGTAGACCTAAAATCCCTTGGTGATTCTCAGAAGTGGGAGTAAGTAATTACAAGTACTCACATTACTGTACTTGTTCATGTACTTGTACTTTTTTGAGTATTTTTTAAAGTCAGTAATTTTATTTTTACTCAAGTATGGTTTAAGTGAAGTAACGTACATTTGTACACCCATCTGTTAATGAGTGAAAAATGCATTTATTTTTGCTTAACAAACGGACTTGGACCAGACGCCAATCAAATGCGTCACATCAAAAACAGGCCAGTCAGATAAAAATGTCATGCATTGCGCCAAAACAGTGGTGCCACCGCCAGTTAATTTTCATTCAACTAGTCCGGTCTAAAGATGGAGAGCTCCAGCTACCATCACAGACACGCCATGAATGGGACATGAAAAGTCAGAGGAAACAACAAGTTCATCCAGTTCTGACAGTGAGGATGGAAATCCCTGGCCTCATCTATCAGAGATATTGATATTATATTATTATGCAGTGTAACTGTACGTTCAAACCAGAAGCTTCCAAGGAGGCAAAGTCTCTCGGGGATGCCCAAGAAGCACAACTGTCAAAAATATTTGTGGCAGCTTTGGTCGCTCTAGTTGCTCATTACATGAATCACTGAATGTTTGATTGTGCTTGTCATTTTAAAGGAGCCGCAAAGCGGACTACTGGCTTGAAAGCAGAGTAGTTGCTGCTTGCTGTTGTCCAGTCAAAAAGCTCATAGTAGGCCTACAGAAAGTTATGTTTTGTCAGTGAAAACAGAAAACGTAAGTCAGCCCATTCAAACCAAGCAAGGAAGACTTGCATGCTACGTCGTAACATTAGCCTGCAATTCTCTCCTCTGTTACTAACATTACACGCTTTAAAACTCACCTGACCAACCAACTACCGCCGGGACGTGGTCCCAAGCCTCATTCTCTGTAACCGAACAACGACACATTATAAAGGACTGAGTGGGCATGAACGCAAGTAATAAACTTCTCGATATCCATTGTCAGAACAAGTGTGCTGTAGGAACCAAAGATACATGGCTTGTTCTCTGGGAGCCGCTTCATTGAAGCACATCAGCATTCCAATTGGTTGTCACCGAACCGCGTCAGAGTTCATTACCATAAAGTTAAATGAGTTTTAACTCCCCTCCAGACCCACTCTGGTCGCTTTGGTTACCCAAGACGCGCGGCTAATGACCAGGTTGCCCAAGTCGCCCAAGTCGCCAGGCTCTCATTGAAAAAGGAATGATCTCTGCCGTTTTGGAAGCTCCAGTCGCTGTTGGTTTGAACGTACAGTAAGCTTTGCCTACCCAGGGTCATGGATGTGGCTGCTTATAAAAATTCTGCATTGAACTTGGGGTAAGATGACTTTTACAACTAGCAGCTGTTATGTTAGCCAAAAATTAATAGGCCCAAAGATGTTATACAGGGAGACATAGCGGCACAGTGTGCTAGCCATAGCTGGGGCCGTAGGCTAGCCACACACGTGCACACACACACACACACACACACACACACACACACACACACACACACCTGAGACATTTTATAATGTTTAATGGGTTACGTTTGGGAGTGGGGGAAAAATAGATTCTTGATCACTGATCCTTTCAGATTTTGTTCATGTAGATCCAGAAAAAGTGAAAATAGTATGTCCAGTTCATTAAAGTAATTACACTTGTCCAACACATAATGAGCACATCTCTCTGCCTTTGACCTTCAGGCCTGCAAAGACTGACTTTGTTAGGAAAAAACAAATTACTCTGTTGAATATCTTATACTCCAGATAAAAACTCCTTCATGTATGAAAAACCAAATGAAATGATAAATAACTTAAAAAATAATAAAACTTGAAGAAACACACGAGCAACAAATGGTTTGAATCAGCCATTCACCTGAAGTCAAGAGAAACATTTGTTTATTTTAGCTTGCTGTTAGAAGGTGAGGTTACAAGCCTGTGTGGAATGTCCCTTTAAATTATTCAAAGCCCAATCAGGTGTCTTTTTCTCCTCTGATCTAAAGATGGGTATCAGAGGTCATTCATTCTTCCTTCCAGGGTCACCTTTCCCACTTTTCCTTTTAGCACTGACACTCTCACGCACTCCCTATCTCTTTCACTAATGTTATCTAGGACGTCGTCATGGTCACATGCTGGTACATATGTGCATGCACGCTGACATTAAGAAACAAAGCAGCTGTGTGCATACACGCGCATGCATAGACCTCTCACACACATGGCACGCACACACCTGCACACACACACACACACACACACACACACACACACACACACACATTGAGAGGGCCATCCCGGCTCCCCTGCAGTGAGCTCTATGGTGTGTCAGGACATTGTTCATTCTCCTCCTGTGTTTCCATGTATCTGAATACCTCCCGACCTTCTCATGCACTGCAAGGATGTAAAGCATTATTGCTCTTCATGCAACTTGCTTTTATGTGGTACCAACAATAGGTGACGGCAGACTGTGGAGAGGCAGGAGGGAGACAGGGAGGAGGTAAGGATACTGTTAAGATACTGTTTAGCTTTTTGACTTGCATCTTAACATGATAATATTCTTTTTTAAATCAGTAGCAAATGCACCACACATGCTGTGTTGTGAGTGAGTAGTCTGTATGACAAGTAAGCATCACTTTTTAAAAAAAAAAACAGAGGACACAAGAAGGGTGCTTTCTTCTAAAAATGTGGCAACTTTCTCTTTGCATTGATGTTCACGTGCAAAATGACTGCCGTCACCTCCACATGCATAAGCATGTACAGTTCCTTGCTGTTGTCTGTGCATACTTTTGCATAATACAAGTGACTCCTGGCTCGTGTGTGAGATCCTACGTACAGTATGTGTGTTTGTGTATGCATGCTCACCGCTGGGGGCTTGTTGTCAGAGCTTCTCTCGACTGGCCAATTAATTATGATGGCCTACTTATGATGTGTAATGGGATGATTTATTAGTAAACACACAAACAGAGAGAGCAGGGACACAGACAGTCAGGTAGCAGCGCTGCATTCTGTGGTCTGGGATCACATACTGGGGCAAGATCACAAGCCACCTCTGGCTGTGTCCTACTGGATCAGAGTGAAGCACACTGGAGGAGCTACGCGTCTTCACAAAGTCTTACTGATCTATAGGCTGTTGTAGTATGACTGCTAACTGTGTATAGAGTCACTTTTTCTCTTTATCTTTTCAATCTTGGAAAGTCAAATGAGGATGATGCTCTTATCAAGCAATGCCCTGCTTTAAAGAAAGTATGCTCACATGCACACAAGAAACCAGGTTATTCAGAGGAATCAGGTTACAGAGGTAACTTGAGTTTACTCACTGACTGAACATCTCAGTATGATGCAGTAGGTCACTCATACCCTGGCTGTATTTTAAGACCAAGGTTTTCTAATTATAAATACATTTTAGTGTGTGTTTCCCCTAACATTATGAATGTGTCTGGATTTTCTAGGAGTCTTTGAACTGAATTATTTTTAATACAAGGATATTTACCAATGTGTCATGATCATCCTGCTTCTCTCTGTCATATCAATACTTTCCTGACATACAGTAAAGGTCTGGTGTGTAGGATTGCAACTTACTGAAACTTCTCCCATGTGCCAAGTGTGTAGAGGAACTACTGAGGCTGATGTGAAAATGTGAATGGTCCTATCTAGAGCCAGAGTTTGGTTTGTCCACTCAGGGCTACCGTAGAAACAACATGGTGGACTCTGTGGAAGAGGACCCGCTCCATATGTAGATACAAACAGCTCATTCTGAGGTAATGAAAACACAGTAATTCTTAGTTTCAGGTGATTGTAAACTAATGAAGAAAAAACATACCAATTCAGGCACCCCTAAACCCTACACACTGGACCTTTAAAGATGGAGTCAGTGATTCTGGAGAAAGATTGTTGATTGTGATTCAGCACCCAAACAAATACACCCCTCCCATCAATCCCATCTCTCACCCCCACTGCCTGTCTCTTTATACATCCATGGCCTTTCTCCTGTCCTGTGCATAACTACGAATGCACCCTGTTGCTAATTGGCTCAAATAGTGTTGCGTGGCTTGGTCTGAGCTGCTTTGTTTCCTAGTTACAGAGCCAGGGCTGTGTATGAACATCAAAACATTTTTTCAGAGCACACACAGAACACACAGCTGATCGACAATGTGGAGATATTTGCTCAATTTGACAAAAAGTGTATTAGTTAATTGCTGACTGCACCTTTAAACATCCTGAATGTAGGATTTAGTGATGAGGTAGGTGAACTGAAACTTCTTTTCTGCACCAAGAATGTGGGAGAACTACGGTGGCCACCAAGAAAATGCAAAAATGCAAATGGCCCTATCTATCACCAGTGTTTGATTCTTCTATTCTGGCAACCCGTTCTCACTCCAAATTTGTCAAATACTACTGCTTGGTCAGTGATTTCAGTGTCAGACACTTACAAGAAAAGTCATCCTTTCAGGAGCGGTGGTGGATGGGTTCAGCAAACAGAAGACTTAGATCAGGAAGCCCAGGTTTCCCTTTTCATATGAATGTTGACCTAACCATGTGCTTATGTTGCCCAGACTACCAGGTATGTTTGTTGCACAAGGACATTAAAGTAATATGAGTTGTTTTATTGACACTGTAAGTATGCTTAAAAAAAAGAGCGTATGCATCTACGGTGCAGAAACTATACATATCCTTTGAAAACAGAAGTGTATGTTGAAAAGACACAATGCATGTAAAATGCATAAATTAGCATGCATCTCAGAACCTCAACAACAGACACACCAAGGATACATAGCACGTCATATGCAGACATCAAAAGCCCACCAAACAAACAGCAATGTGTAACAAGTTTGGAGTGAGAACATGTTGGTTCTGGGTACTGTAGAACAACATGGTTGACTTTGTGGGAGACGACATGCTCCATATTTCACTCCTACAAATGGCTCATTTTAAAGTAATGAAAACACTAGGATTCTAATTTTGAGATGATAATAAACTGATGAAAACATAGTTATGAATATTATTTATCATAGAAGTCCCTAAATTCTACACACTGGACCTTTAGGTCTACAATGAGAATCCTGGCAACCTGTACGTGTGGCTACTTCATTCAACCAGTCTTCAACTGCCAGCCCTTGAGCATTGTCAGTGCCTTGCTGATGGGCAGGTTGGCTGTAGTTGCTGACCATTAACTCCATCAGCACTGAGTCAAACAGTTATTAGTCAGCTTCTTTTACTTCTGGGCCGCCTCAGACCAAAGCATAACTTCACTCTTTCTGCTTCTTTCTGTCCTTTTCTTTACAGATGGTTTTGAAAGTTACCCTCCTCCACCATCTTCTAATCCCACCACTCCTTTTGTCTCCCGTCATCTTAAAATATTAATCAATACATGTTTGTGTGGACTTACATTGAGAATGAATCATCTCTCTTTTGCAGGCTGTTTTTTCTTCTGTTGTATGAAATCTAAAAGATTTTGCACTGAAGTATGTGTTTGCTCGTTTGAGAGTGTTAAGCCAGTGCATAGACAGGTACAAGTTATAGTGCTCGTGTGTGTGTGTGTGTGTGTGTGTGTGTGTGGGCAGCATAAGGTGTGGCTTGTGTAGGTGCAGCAGGTCTGTCCTGGTAGCGAGGAGAGCTATTTTTTTTCCTTGGCTAGCTGTCTGACTAGCTGGGTGGGTGTCCTATTTCTGGATGACACACACACATACACACCAAACCCCGTGCCCCCTCTACCATACGTTGTGGGACATAATTTATGATGGCTCGGTAACATATGGACTTTTCATCACTCAATGGCAACAAAGTCTCTCTTCTCGGTGTTACAGCATATTGTCTCCCTGCTCTTTCTCGTGTGTTTCCCCTCATCACTGTCTCTCTTTTTTATTTGAGTTCTTCTCTTCTCTGTTTTTATTTCTTTTTCTTTCTCTGTCAGAGGTCTTTGTCTCATTTCAAAACTTGCTCTGTCTGAGAAGTCAATTTCTTTCCCTCGGTTCGGCCTTTCATTACACCTGGAATTTAAATCGAATTAGAGATAAACAGCTTCTTGCCTGTTTAAGGTTATGTAATATTTCAGCTGCTGTAATTTTAAAATGTTCAGTAATAAGTGATTTAAGCAGAATAGAAGACGTAATTAAAAAGAAGATAAAATAAATAAAATTTGTCATTTTCATTTGAAATGTGGAACCACTTGAAAACTCCTCTCGTCTCTGCTCTGTGAGTGGCAAAATACTTCCTCTCCTTCTGTCTGTCTCCTTTGTACTCTATTTGTCTATTAAGACTGTTTTTCTACTTGGAGACATTTTATTTATTTACAGTGACCCTGACATTATGGCCTCCTTTTTTGGTTGCCTTTTATTTTGGTGATCAAGGAGCTGAGACATTGTCTGATGTATGTGTGTTTGTGCTGCTGTAAATTTACTGTGATTATTAGTTGTGACAGTGTGTGTGTTTCCTTTATGTTCTGACTGCCTAATGATTTGATGCGGTCTGGTGTGGTGTTTGTGCGCCTGTGTGCTGGCATGTTGACACCTCATCGTCATGCAACGACCATGTCGCCATGGTGATTATAATAAAACACTTGCTAAGTGCATAAAGGCTGGGATCGTTACAGTTTTATTAGCAAACACACACACACACACGCGCACAACCACATCATGGAATGTGAGTTAGACATCATATATGAACCCAACACACACGCACACACATACACACAAACACACAGTGGAAATGTCCCCATTTTAGATTTATCATGCAGTCCGCTAAAAATTCTATAAAGAGCAAAGGTGGTGATTACAATGTTGACTAATGTTGATTTTTCCAGAATAAGTCTATTTATCACTGAGCCAGCTGTGTTGTTAGTATGTCACTAACAGTGTGTGTGTGTGTGTGTGTGTGTGTGTGTGTGTGTGCATGCATGTGTGTACTGTTAGACTAAAGGGGTACAGAGATGAACAACAGGAACATTATAGTTTAAGCCTATATATTAGTATTTAAAGATCAAATGCACAACAATGATCAGGCACAACATCCACATTTGAACCCTCATATTTTTGTAATTTATTAAGATATATGTTTAATGTTGGTGTCGCCAACTGCATGTATTTTGGGGCTCCTGAATTATGTTGCATTAAAATATAACAAACCATACTTTTGTGAAGCTTTATCATCTTCAGTTTGTCAGAGTTGTAGAAGTCTGCTGTCTTTTCTGACACTTTGGTTTGTGCTGATAAACTATGTTATATTACAAGCTGATTCTAAAAATGAAAACACATAGATTTTTCTGTTATAAATTAGGTGGACAAAACATTACATACACATTTAAAGTACTGCAAATCCCATAAATCAATATCACAAAACGCAGCCACAAAAGTTACCAAAGAAATGAGTCAACAAACATTAAAATATCACTAAAATAAACTCATCACACAAAGTATGTCCTTCGTATTTTCTTTTGTATTTAAATACAGTAACATGTCTTTCCCCATCCCTGTGTGCTGTCTTCTATTTTAAAAAGTTTACAAAAGCACACACCTCCAGACAATATGAAAGAAAATGTGAAATACAACAAAATAGAGTCCACACAATAGAAAATGCTCCTATGAACATATACTAATTTTTATATCGAGTGTCAAGCTCCTCTTCAAATGAAACAAATGAGTCAACACACATGATTAAAATAAAGTTGTCATGTGGCACAATAAAGTATTTATCTTATCTCCTTTGTATTTTTGTTCTTGTATCTCCATAACTCTCCCATCCCTGTCGCCTTCCTTCTCTTCTATTCTTAACCAACATGCTGGCACTCTCTCTGTAACTATTGATGCTACTTTGTCCTAGTGATGAAGCAAGCAGGCCGTTGTTGGGTCGATGTGTGTCATTGTTATATTGATGTGAGGACAGACCCCTGGGGCCTGCAGGCTTCTACTCCCCTGAAAGCAATAAATCTATGGCCTACTGTTCCCTGTACTGTACCCGGCATAGCTTCACTCACACACACACACACACACACACATTCAATATTCTGTATATATAGAAAAGGAGACATACGAAAACTTTGTGGCCTTCTGTTCTAGACTCTAAGCAGCATAATCTCATACGCAAAGAGGGTATTTGCATTTTAAATCTCACGCCTATTTTGTGCCTTGTGTGTGCAGGGTGTTTGTGGTTAAGCGGCCCTGCGTTCAGTTTCTATGAATCATTTTAATTCCCTTCAGTCAGCCAGTAGAGGCCACTCACAGCATTCAGTACAGACAGACAGCACACACACACACACACACGAGCACACACACAGACGACAGCTGTCCATTACAAAGCAGGGGAGAGGCTGGACAAGTGAGAGCGCAGGAGGCGGCAGCAGAAAGAGGACGAGAGACGTAGGGGATGGGAGGAAGAATAAAGTAGGCGAAATATTATACTATAAAAATGGGAAAAAAAGAGAGAGAAGGGTGAATAGAAAAAAGTGGGGATGACAGACATAAAAAGAAAGGTAGAGACAGCGCTGATGATGGTGTGTCTTATTTTGTTTGTCCCTGTTTATTCCTATCAACTCAGCTTTACTCACAATCACAGTTTTTGACTGAGGCAGAGAGAAGAATTGGTGAGAAATTGGAATTGACACTCATCCAGTTTTCCCTGTGAGGAGTGAACAGGGGAGTTTAGTTTCCTGCCGTCTGTAATAACACGCAAAGACACTGCTGTTGCTGTACAGTCACACTACTGTTATATATATATATCAGTCACACTACTGTTATATATATATATACATATATATATCAGTCACACTACTGTTATATATATATATATATATATATATATGGTATATACACACAACTATTTACAAGTAGGTGTGCGTGCTGGGAACTACTGCAGAGTTTTAACACACTCAGCTGTCAGGCTGTGTGTCCTGCATCTCTTCTGTTTCTATTTTTAATTAGTCATTCTCCATAAATATTATTTAATGATAATTCAAAAAAGTATGCTTTCATTTGGATACATAAAACCTACTTTTTCCAGCTTCTGTTTTTTGTAAAAATAAATTAAACATGTCAGCTACAGAACTGAATATTATAAAAGACAATAGCATAACACTGAACATTGTGTAAAATAGAAAATGCAGTATAATAGTCGAAAGATACAAAAAAAGGGAGAATGAAGCAAATTAAAGAATGAATATACACATTCATTAATCCATCAGTTTGAAGAATGTTAATAAGTGTTCAAAGATGAATTGTTAAATGTTTCACATTAATTTTTTTGGTGGGCTGACACACGTTTGCCCGCGGTGTGTTCAAGTCAATGCATACAACTGATGAGGAACTTTACTGGGAGCGAAGCAAAGGGGTGTGTGTGTGTGTGTGTGTGTGTGTAATCTGGGGGTTTAAGGGTGAAGTCGCAGAGGATAGTTAATGAAATCATCTTAATCCTACTAGCTGCTCGCTTCTCTCCCAACAGAGAAATCTTTATTTCTGTGTCCTCCTTTCCCCTCTCCTCTGTTCTTTCTTTCTTTCTTTCTTTCTTTCCTTTTATTTTCTTGCTCTCCCTCACAGTCATCTTTCCCTCTCTTTCTCTCCTCCACAGTCACTAATTATTTCATCTTGAGCGTGGAAAGGAGACGCCAAATCAATAAGTCTCCTCTGTGGAAGCTGAGGGGAGGAAGGATGGGGGGAGGAGGAGAAGGTGAAGAGGAGGGCTGCCAAAAGAGACTCACTAAATGCTAGAAATGTTTTTGTTTATTTACATTAAAAATATGGAAAAGGCCTTCCTGTATTTAATTTACTTTACAGCTGTACAGACAAATAAAACAAAATAATTTAATTCATTTCATGCTAAATGAGAATTGTTTATGCTTAATAATATTTCATCATATTTTCTTGAAACAGCCATGGCAGAGGCAGTTCTCCTGCCGTGGTGACTCTCCTGGAGACATGACTCTGATAGTGCCACAAAGGCAAATACATATTCTGTAGGAGCTCTTTAGCATTAAGGAGTTCCTTTTCTTTCACTTGTGATCATTTGACAGTCAGGATGGTTTTAAAAAGTCCTAACCAACATTAAAGTGCAAAATAATCCAGCATTAGTGAAACAGGAAGCCTGACAGTGAGGACATAAAAAGAGCACAATAGGAAAAAGTGAAAAAATGCACAGGGATGTATAAACTGGAAGATGACCTTCATGAGGCAGAAAGGACAGAGAAGTTTGGAGGATTACTGCTTCAATATTCTTTTGGTTATATTCCTTTCTGGGTGGGGGAGTGAGTGGAGATTCCTCGCTGTGACTAATGTGATGTTTGTCGAATCCAAACTTTCTCCTGCTGCCCCCCCACCTGCTCACAGCCCTCACATGGACAAGTTCTTTCTCTCTTTTCTTGATTCACTCTTTTTTTTATTGTTTGTTTTGTTTGGCTGTTTTCTCCTGACCGGCCCACCTGCAGGTAAACAGGCAATTGTATTCTTGTGACCAGCGTCTGTGTGTGTGTGTGTGTGTGTGTGTGTGTGTGTGTGTAACTGTGTGTGTGTGTGTTTGTGTTTGCATGTCTCCAGTTCATTGCTCCTCCCAGTCCAAATGTGGTTTGTGATATTATATTTGTGTGCGTGTGTGTGTGTGTGTGTGTGTGTGTGTGTGTGTGTGTGTGTGTGAGTGAGAGAGAGAGAGAGAGAGTGTGTGTGTGCCTGTGGAGGTGCTATCTGTGCTCAGATAAGACTGTAAACCAGATTAATCTGGCGTGGAAGAGCTTGTCAGCAGGACCACTGAGCGTGCATGTGTGTGTGTGAGTGTTTGTGTGTGAGTGTTGGTCTCCTCCCTCCATCTCAGCCAGCCCATCAGGTGAGCCATTGGTTCCTATATTGTCTGTGTGTGCACGCATGTGTGTGTGTTTGTGTGTGTGTGAAGGAAATCAACAGAGAACGCTGTATAAGTGAATGAGTGTGTAGGGTCCAGCGCTAGATAATGTGATCACGGCTCCATGTAACACAGCATGACAACCGCTTGTGTGTTTGAGTGTGTCCCTGTGTTTGTGTGTGTGTGAAACACGCCATGACAACAGTGTCTCTCCATACCACTGTGGAGAGAATGGATTACTCTGCTCTCCGACTCGAAACGCCAACACACACACACACACACACACTCACTCAGAAACACACATTCCTCATCTCACCACCTACTTCTGATATACACACCTACATATGCCTGTATGTAATGTACACAAACTGTACTGAGGGCATTCATACAGAGAGAAATATGCACGGAATAAAAAACTTAATGAAGGTTTCAGGAAAAATATAATTCAGACTCAAAGTTTAACATCAAAACAATCCCAACATAAAAAGTATATTATCAGAAAAGGTCACCAGAGTCAATGTTTGTGTTGCTGCTTAAGAGCAGTTTTCTGAATATCATTTTGATTGAGTTAAGAGTGTGTGATGTGACAAGACATGTTCAGAGGTAAGATGTTTTTTGAGAAATTTAAAAAAATAAATAAAAGTAAATCTTGGTATCACCTTTGTTCCCTCCACCTACACATGGAATACACACATAGCTAGATGCATAAAGCTCAGGTTTATTCTCTAAGAGTTCACCAAAAGTTGAAACACTAAGTGAAGTTGACAGATGAATGCGGAGAGATTTTTTATGACCCCACCATTACAACAAAAAAGTTTCCGAGTCAAGATTTCATCCAAGTTTCTTTGTAGTTCAGTATCAAATGTATTTTATGTTGCCAAGATTGAACTTATAAAATATATCTGGACTGGAGCGACTTTTCTCTAAAGGGTAATGGCAAAGTTATATTTAAGTGACAAAGCCCTCTAGTGGCTGTATTAACTATGGCTCTTGTCCATTGGAGCATAGTGGAGATTTCAGGAGGGGTGCTCGGGAGTAAAGACAGAAGTTAGGTGTCATTTAGTCTCGCCGCCAGACAATCAGAGATCTCTGCCTTCTGATAGTCTGGGGACACTCCTTTCTAAAGTGTGTTTAACACACCGGCGAAAACGGCCGGCAACAAAGCAACGCCTCTTGCATTTTTGAAAAGGACACGCCTTTTCGGAAATGTGCGCTCCCCCTTTTCTCGTCTGCAAGGAAACAAACACACAGAGAGCTTGAAAATGGATGCCAAGAGATTTAACTCCATTTTATCAAACGTGTGCTCATCCGTCAAGAAAATATTTTTTCCAGCGGATGTCTTAGTTACAACATTATTGAGCTAACTGGAGTAGTTTCATGTCGTAACCGACAACGGGAGAGTCGTCCTGATGTTAGCTTTGCTGCTAGTGTTAGCTGTCCCTGTCAGCTGCAGCCACTGATGCTTTCTAGACATTGTGATTTCCTAAAACTGAATAAATACCACACATAGCAACACAAAACTGCTTTGCTAGCTCAATCATGTTGTAACTAAGATATCCGCTGGAAAAGATATTTTGTTCATGGACCATTTAATGAGTTATTACCTATTAATGACACTGCTAACGGCTAACAGGGCTAACAGCTAACGGTTAGCCCAGCTATATATATGTAGCTAAAAGCTCTGCTGGTTTTCTACCCGGAAGTATTTGTAAACAACAAGGCGATTCCCTCTAACGTTATAGTCCGGCCGGGCAGATGAGTCATGGTCTTGTAAAAGATTATGTTTGTTTCTTTTAGTTGGCGAGAATGTGTCACCGCAAACGCGACAAACATCCACTAACTTTGACAGCGTTTTCTGCGAGCGCGACTGAGCCATTTTGTACCGCTACACATGTTTCTAGTGGGACTATGTTTACAAGCACAAGAGTTCAGCGAGCCACCGAACAACCACCCTGCAGATTTACTATTGGTTCTGCAACGTAGGGAGTTTTTTTTAAACTCTGAAATTGTATCTAAACACAAAATCAGGGAGAAAGTCATCAGTCTTTAGTTAAGCAAAGCGTCTAAAGACTGACTTGTGAGTCTAGGTGTCATTATTATAGAGCAGTGGTTTGCCATGATGCCATTCCAGGTGATTTGGTGATAACCACACATTATTATTGCAGTATTCAACTGGGCCTATACAAAAAGTTATGAATGCATTTCTAATTGACTACATCAGTATGTTGTGTGCACCTGTTTCCTAATAAAGAGGCAAACTCTGTAATGTAATTTAGTTTAAAACAACCTTCAAGAGGAACCTATTTGTCACTGTTTGTGCATGGGAATTCTAAGTGTGTGACACATCACAACCCTTGATTGGCAGCCAGTGTGAGGTTTAATTACATTTAAAACGAGAAAGCCATGAGTGGGACAATGGATCACTTTATTGTATGGGGCAGATTACAACAAAGTACCAGTGAGGACGACCTACCACTGAAAGAAAAGAGTAGAAACAAAAAAGTCAGTAGACAGTATCACAAAAACTACCTGTCTTATTTTTTTATTCTTATTGTCTTATGTTACGATACAAGTGCTAACACACTTTATAGAATTTATTGTGCACAGATATCAATAGAGGTGTGCCTTGAGGTTTTGGCTTGCCCTTTGGTGTGACTTGAGCACAAAAAGTTTGAAAACCACTGGTATAGAGCGACAAAGTGCACATCGGGAGGAGGTCAGGGTAGATCAGTGGATCCACAAAATGTCACGGGAGAGCTCTGTTTATTTCATGTTTCCCTCCAACAGTCAGCGTTGGCTTTTTTTCACCTTAAACCTAATTAATCTCTAATCCTAACCAAGTCATTTTTGTTCCTTAACCTAACCAAACCTTAATCATAGTGGTGTCAGATTGGAAAACAATTTTGTAAATTGCTGACAAAAGATATCGTCTGGCAAGGCTGTAAGCATGGAGTAAACACTGAGGGGGGGAAGCACATCTGCCAGGGCATATAGGGATTCCCAGAAAAATTCTTCTTTCATTTCCTTTAATATTATAATGGTTAGCATTAGCAAGTACAGTTATACACTATACTATACCAATATGCAATATAGGAAAGCTTCTGTCTACATAAATTACACATGCAGTGTAACGTAACATGTAAAACTCAAGTTACGTTTTAGTTTTCTACTTTTTAATACATTTGAAAGTAATAAAACAGAGAGACAGAACAGTGATTGAAATTGTTTGTACCGATCCACAGCAGTCATGCAACACACTCTGCTGGGGTACGGCAACACTACATGGACAAACTGAAATAATGTTAGAACTGGTTGTAATAATAACAGCAATTTTTTAAGTATATCTATGACTACATTTTCTTATGATTATTTTGTACAGCAGTGTGCGGTTGCCTGAAGTAGCATAGCAACATATTAATGATAATAATTTTTATAAATATATTGGGGGGTATATTTTGAGCGTATTACTCCCATGTCATCCTGTTGAATGGAGCATCAGATCAGAAAACACTAATATTTGTAGTTCTGGAGGGGAGTTACAAACACATCCTTTAATTTGAAGGGTTTGTCAGGATAAGAGTGTAAAGTTATGTGGATTTGAACAATGTTTGGCCACTCAACATGCCTTTGTAATAAAGACTTTCCACTCAACAATAGCAGTTTAAGAAGTTAGAATTTATCCTAATTTACTGTAAACCAGTGAGGTGAAATAGGTTTCTCTGCATTCCCTTCTATCACATTCACTGCTCTCTATACATTTGCATTTCATCAGAGATGCTGGAGGCCACCTGCAGTGCAGCTTGGGACTGTGTGTCTTATTCAAGGGCATTGCTGGTGAGAACTTTAGAAGTAATACCAGCATCCTCCAGCTGCCAGCTCACAGCCAGAAAACACCCCTGTCTGTGGCGGGGATCAACCCAACAACCTTTAGGTTATTAGTCAGCCTCTACATCCAGGCCAACCTAGGGAGAGGTGGTGGGTGGGCGGGTGTGGGATGGAAGCCAAATGTGTGTGCGTGTGTGAGTGTGTGTGTGGTTGAGTGGGTGGGGGTGTTGCTTCCCCAGTGTAAGGAGCACACTGCATCTTCCCCGACCACTCTCTGACAGGCCTACATACATCACCACCCCCAACACCTCTGTTTCTCTCTCCTCTCCCTCTTCATCATCCCTATTCCCTCTCTCCCTCTCTCCATCCATCCACCTCTCCTCCCACCCTCCCTCTCACCTGCTCCCATCTCTCATGAGTGCTGGTGTCTCTCTCAGCTGCCCACATCTCTCTCTTTTTCTCTCTTTCACCTGCTCACAGCCCCCCCACACCTCTCTCCAGGCCTCCCTGAGTATCATTTACATCGATGATGCCTCATCATTACCCCTGCCCTACTTTATCTATCACCCAGCAGCTCTGCCATAGGGCCTATTCCTGCACCGTAGGCCTTATTCCTATAGTCTATCACAGTACATCTCAACCACTGAAGCGAGGTGTGAAAACAACTGACTGTTGTTTTCACAGAGTCAGTGTGAAGTTTGGCTTTGAGATGGAGTAGAAACTACAGGAATGTCACACTCTAGTTTAATACAGACAACAAATGCAACATAATTTTGACCACAGCATGTGTTTATTTTCTGCAAAGGCAATTTGTTCATCGAAACCATAACCAAAAAAAGATCATTGCTTTGAATGCATTATCAGTATATCAGGTTTTATGCTTGTATGCATTGAGGTGCTTCAGACAAGCGATCTGTCTGCTTTAAGATTTTGTTTTTTGTTCGTTTTGTTTCTATGGGGCACAATCAGATCAACAGAGGAGAGAAGCGTCCACTAGCCAATAATACTTTACAAATTACATAAACCAACTCTTTACATTTAGATTTTTTATTACCAACAAATCGTCATTTTGACCGACAGGGTCGTAAAAATCCGGTCATAATCTATTTTTACCGGTCATTTTAATTTTCATTTTTAAATGATAATAAAGATATTCAAAGACATTTAGTTTTCATTCGTTCGTTTTTAATAAATCCACCAAGCATGTTATAAAGTGTGCATTAATAAGGACATGAATGAAAAGATGAATAGACATCCACATACCCGTGCCATTAGGCTTCGCCCTGGACACACCAGATGGCACTAACGCGTCTGGTGTGTCCAGGGCATTATGTAGTTATGCCTGTAGGCTCGGTGACACAAAATTAAAATTGTAATTAAGTGAACAGGGTATTGAAAAATGTGTTCGGTTATGCACTGTTGTGTTTTTTTAAATTCTAAACACGGTATTTTCTCCTCACGTTCCTCAGTGCGTGCTGTTGTTATTTTATTTTGAAAATTGGCCGGATTCTCTTGTCTTTTCTGTGTCCGACTGCTGGACGCTGCGCTTCGGTTCCGCATCCGGTGTGTCCAGGCCGTTATGTCAACAACGCTACATGAAGCAGATGAATGACTTTTTCCCTGCAGTGTGAAAATGGCAGCCACTTAAACCACTGGCTGTGCACTCCGCCGCCAAGTGGGCAGGGGTGGTAACTGCAACCGGTCAAAATGACCGACGGCCTTCAGATTTTCCAGTCACTGTTGTTAAAAACGGTCAATGACCGAGAATATCCGGTTAACGCGACCCCTAGTCCAACCAATAAAATCACATTGGTCTTTTGTTTCTACCCTCTAATAGGACACGTGTGTTTCCTAAATTAGCTCACTTAAGTGAAGGTTGTTCTCTATAATACACCAAAATGTGTATATCCCACATAATCATGAGCTAGTTATTCATGCATTACCCATGTATTTAGGAGGGCTGCCATCATGTAACCAATGTGCCAATGGGAGTATATAAGAAAGCAGTTCCGCAGGTAAGGAAGGTGTATAGGTAAAAAAACACAGGACTTTCACCAAGCAGACCAGCATTCAGAACTGTGCAAACTCTGATTGACTTAAAGTCATTTTATGGTACGTCCTCACAATGTTTGTTTCCCAAACCCAACCACAACTTAACTTACTTAAAACTAATCTCCGTAACAGAATTCTGATTTCTTAATTGTCATTGTACAAACATACAATGAAAGCACTAAAGGACCAGGCTCAGATGTAAAAATTAGTTATAGAATAAATAAATAAATAAATAAATAAATGCCTCCATTCAACTCACTTTCTTCACTTTTTTAGATCCACTTCATAATGCCAAATACAATCTGTTTTGAGTGCCTTTTCATAGGATGTCATTTTGTATGAGGATACTTTAACCTGTGGCAGTGAGAGCAGCATGTCTTCATACCTAAATGGCACGCTGTATAGGACCCTTACCAGTCCCAGTTTTTTAAATGGTTAATATTTTAGTTAGTGTACTTGGTTATGTTTAGAAAAAAGATTATTGTTTGTGTTCAAATAAGAATGTTTGTTACACTGCAGCTGGGAGCCATACGCCCAGAAATGTCCCGAACACAGCAATAAATAAATAAGAAAATAAGAAAAGACACGCAGAGGGCAGGGCCTCTGCTGATAAATACACAGCCACATACTGCTAGTTGATTTTTTTGTACTTTTTTTTTTTTAGTTTATTGGGGGTTTTTTTACCTTTGGTTTCACACTTGATATGAACAGGAGTTGCATGGGTCAAAATCCTCCTCCCTACATAGACTTGTTACTATTTATACTATATCCCCTGACTTATTCCTTAGCTCACGTTATAGTTACTAGAGTCACTAGAGGTCACCACCTAATATTAAACGTAAATAAGGGTTATAATAAGCTGCCTGTACAAATGGCCTATGTAGCTGTATTTTGAAGGGAAAAGGCTCAGATGCCTTCAGTTAATGAAGGTTAGAGCTGACATTTTGGCATCAATCAGTAAGAGAAAACTGTATTATACAGAGGGTTAAAACAACATATCAGCCATGATTCAACTACAGAACACGTGGCAAACAGAGACTGTACCACAGATGTTCCAAAGCACATATCTGTTATGTACCAATAGCCTATAAGAACCCTAAAAGAGCAAACCAGAGATGATGTCATTTCAGCTTGGCAACATTTCCTCACTGATGAGTAAATCCTTTGGATTAATTCATAATAAATGAATAAAAGTCTGCGATTACGAGAAACTAATATCGCCCTGCCAATGCATACTTGGACTGAATCCTTAAAGTATATATTCCATACAGTGACAGGTTTATAGTATGTTGTGCATTTAATGAGGCTAATTATGAAATATATGTTGGCAACATGTGGAAATAGGAATCTCATTACTTACTGTAACACTTTATCATGTGTATGATATCTACAGTCTATATGTGTGTGGTAAATAATGTTACCTGTAATGTGTCAGTATGTGTACACATTCTGTACGTACAAGTATTAAGGTATTCATTTATACATGCAATATGTTTATGTAAAAAAAAGTGTTATGCTAGAACAGATCAGAGAAAGACTACTGGATTTTTAGTGTAAATTCAAATAATGCAAGACTTCAGAGACTTGAGACTCTTGCATGGGGTCGGTTACACAAACAGGTAATGCTTTATTTTTGTCTGTAAATTCCTTATAATTTTCTTGTAATTTCCAAGGAAATTTCCTGGAAAGAGCCATGTGATTTGGCACAGAGTCCTTATTGTAACTGCAAGAGGCTTTAAGGAATAGCACACCATCAGTCAGGATAGAGCCACCATACCTCAAGCTACTTAAATAACTGCAAGCGCTCACTAAAGTATATTGACATACAAATTTCTCCTGGTGAGATTAGTAACATTACCTTGACCTTGGTATATTGATTTTTGCATCTTCTGCTCTTATTAAAAGAGGAATGGGATGTCCAGCTGGTATCACTCAACAGCAAAGTGTACTCAGGGAAAGTTGTGGTGGCTCAGTAGGCGAAGGACCTCACCGCTAAATGTGTTATGGGTTATACGTGTGGCTTCTGACCTCTGCTTGTCATTGACTTTTCTGTTAAGTTCAACCATCTATTATTGCAGCAATGACCTGAATAAAAGGGAAATATGCATTGAATAAGCATCCTTGTGGCTCAAGCTACTGTACATACTGTACTCACAGGTACAGCAATGGATTCAGTTTCAGCCTATGAACTTTGTGTCAGGTCATATTTTGCACATTTCTCATATTTCCTGTTATTCTCCCTCTGTATTAAACAAGCCCATGGCCAAAACTGTAGAAACTGTGATGAATAAACTTAAATAAAAATAAATTAAAAAAAAAATAATGTGAAAATTATGTGAAATCTGGTGTTGTAGACAACAACATGACAGCTAATATTAAGGAAAACTGTGAGTAAAGTAGAACGTTTGCAGTTAAAAGTTTCTACCAAACTCACTCTACCTCCAGAATTTTTCTCCGCTCCTCTCTCTGATTCACTTTCTGCTCTTACCTTTGCCCTCATATCTGCTTAAGCCACGAGAGATATCAGATCAGCCTGTGTGTGGATGGAGTGTGCAGGGCTCTCAGGGTTAAGTCCCTCACTGTTGCTTGGCGGCGCTAAACCAAAGGAATCACGCATGCAAGTGCAGTAGAGGAGGACTTAATAATATGAAAGAAAATTGATTTTCTGGAACGAGATTTCTCCTTTGATAAGGTATTAGCTAGGAGGGGAAAATGTTGTGAATCTTCATTAAGAGCCTCTGATATGCACTGGGATAATCGCAGGGAGAGGAGTACGAATGAAAAATGAACACAAAGGGAAAAAGAAGAGAGTCATACATTAGGGACAGATAGAGAGAAAGAAAGATACCAGGAGTGAGAGAAGGAGCAGAGAAAGGGAACAACCCACTCACCCACACGTATGCACACACTCAAATCAGAGACTTAAGCAGGAGTAGGCCTCCCTTAATAAGAGTGAAAATTGATTTCTTTCCACTTCCATAAGATGAGATCTAAAGATGATGAAGGTGAGGATTGGGCTGCAGTTCATTATGGGAAATTAGACTACATTCAAGCTAGCCATATATCCCTAATATATCTACCCCGGCTTTATCCAACACTTCTTCACACACGCTGAACAAACAGAGAGGAGAAGTTAAGGGGGGGGGGGCAGACAGAAGAGGAGCGATGGGGAAGATAGGATGTGGTGTATAGTAGAGTAAAGCTGAGATAATGAGACAGGGAGACAGAAAAAGCAAGATTTGTGGCGGCGGAAGACAGACGGACAATAAAAGTAAAGAAGCCAGTAAAAGTAAGGGAGATGAGAGCAGGGGAAGAGAAGAGTTTGCCAACAGGCTCTCTCCCACAGCAGCGTGTATTAGGTGGAGCTGAGGTGAGGATGAGCGCAGAGTTAGAGGGGATAACAGGCAGATGGACTGACTGCGGTGAGGAGAATTGAATAGAGCCTAACCTCAGCTAATACCACAGACAGAAATTTATGACAGACCAGCAGAAAACTATAGATCAACTGCAGTGAGGGATCCTTTTGTTGAGTCAGAAAAATTGCACCCACAAGACCAAACACAGAGCTGGACCGACAGAACGGGAAGTAAGCTGGAATTGGAGTGACATTAAAGTTCAGCTCAGAACACTAAAAGCACCGAGTCACTCATCTAGAAAATGAAAAAATAACCCTAATTAACAGCAACAAGTGAGCAGATCTGTGTTTGCTTGTGACTGACGACATGATTTTTGTGTCTATCTGCTCCTGTTTGCGCATGGCTGTGTCTGTACAAGCCTGTCATCATTATGAAATCTCTGAATGCAGCATTCAGACTGTGATGTTTCTGTTTCTGTGTGTGTGTGTGTGTGTGTGTGTGTGTGTGTGTGTCTTACTCTCTGTTTCAGCCTGCGGGCTGTCTGTTAATGTGTGAAAGCAGAAGGTGGAAAAGATCAAACCCAACTGACCTGAGAATAGTACTGACACCTTCTCACTCTCTACCTCACACGTCTGTCTGCGTGTGTGCTCATCCCTGCGTGTGTGTGTGTGTGTGTGTGTGTGTGTACGACTGAAACAGAGAGCAGAATACAGACAAGAAAATATCACAACAAGAAATATGGGAAACAATGAGCAAACAACTGACAAAGAGAAACTTTAGAGTAAAAACAGACGGCGGAAATAAAGACAGAATAACAGAGAGCGTGACAGAGGAAGACGGACAGAGAAATAGTGTGTGTGCGTGAGAGGAAGCCAGAAAGAGTGGCTCAGAGAGAGATGGGGGAAGGTGAGAGGTAGAGAACATTTATTATGCCGATGCTTCATCTACAGATACAAATCACGGGCTGTTATCACACTGAAGCAAACCCTGCTAGGACCCTACACTTGGATCCATCTCCACGATGACACACACACCTGCACCTCAACACACGCAGACGTGTGAGGTGTGTGTGTGTGTGTGTGTGTGTGTGTGTGTGCTCTTAGTGATAGGATTATAAATAGAGCCACGGACAGACTCTGTGAAAGGTGAGAACATCCAGTGGGCATTATCAGGGACAGACCAGCAGGTTTCTGTGTGAGTGTGTGTGTGTGTTTGTGTGTATTTGTTTCTCGCTTTAGCTTTTCGCATGAGTGTGTGTGTGCAGCAGAGTCTGTGCTTCTGTTTGAATATATTAATAAGACACAGGGGAGGGAAAACACACCTGTGTGAATTGTTGATGCTGCATTTTAGCACAATAAGAGCTGTCACTGCCAGATTTGAGTCGAGTTCCTAATTTGTGTGTGAGGGCAGCGTCTGCCTCGACAAACAGAGGAACTGATCAGAAGACAGCAAGTTTCTTTTCTTACTTACTCCAACCTTAACAAGCTTGTGTAAGAAGGTTGTGCACATAATATTTTTTAGTGTGCGGTTTTTATAGATGCACAAAAATGTTAGCCTTGTTTCACTCATATTTAGAACTTTTTTACGTGCAACTCTCCCAACATGAAGTCAGTTTCCTTACTGTCAGTTCAGTTCCTAAACATTTCAGCACCATGGACAGTGAACATGTTCTCACATGCATTCAGAGGCAGGAGTGACAAATCAGGCCCAAAATAAACTCAAGTCAAATTGTCACACTAATGATTATTTTCAAAGTTCATAATTGTATTCCATGCTTATTAGATAAGGGAAATTAAATCAAAGTCAAAACAACAATTTACAAACAAATAAACTAATGACCATGATAGAAATCCAATGTAGATAATCAATCATGTATTTTTTAATAACAGTTTAATTATTTATTCCTGAAAAATGGTCTTGAAGTGCATACAAATAGAAAATGTTAATGAAACAAATTTTGACTAATGACACTGAAACACTGGATTATTTCACAATGGACTTCGTCATTATAGTATGATAGGTGGTGTACTGGCAGCAATGCCAATATGCTTTGGAGGAAAATGTTCAAGCTCTTTGAGAAAAATGTACTGTTGCTCTCCCAAGGATGCTCTTTTCACATTTTATTTCATATAAAGTGCATATATTAAGTTCAAGTTTTACTATTTTTCAACCAAGACACTAATAAAGAGAGAAAACTCATTAGACTTGGACAGTCCACATTCAGAAGTCTAACAAAATCCTAGTAATACCTTGCTACTTCATGGGGGAAATAATTACTATGAACTATTATTTTGAATCAGTGTACCTTAATTGCACACAACTTACGCACATGATGTAAAGATCTTTTTTAGAACAGTATGTCTAAATTTATTGAGAGCTTACTGTGAAGTACATTTGTACTTTTGAAGGCCTGTACGACTGCACAACTTGACTGTGTTTCAGACATGTGAGAGGCTGTAAGTTCCATAATAATATAGCTATTAATGAGTTTGTGCTAGGCCAGGGGTCGGCAACCTTACTGTCAAAAGAGACATTTTTGACCAAAAATAATAATAATAATAATAATAATAAAAAATGTGTGTCACAGACAACATTTGCATGTGGGGCTAGTGTGGGTAGAAAATGGACTGTAAAATGGGCCCTATATGGGACTGTCCACAGGCCCCATGCCAATTTCCTACATGGATGGGTTTACCCAAATGGGCCATGCATAGGTTATGCTAAGGCTACCTGGGTACCAAGTGGGTATGGGCCCAACATGAGGATCTTATCTGGAGCCCATTTGGGTAAAATCAACCATGTGGGCGATTGGCATGGGACCATTGTAAGACCTGTGGACAATCCCTTATAGGGCCTATTTTTCAGCCCAGTTACTACCCAAATGTGCCCCACATAGAAATGTTAGCTGGGGTGGAGCCACAAAACAATCATTTCCTTTTTTTTTTTTTAACTTTTCTGTTTTTTTGTCAGAGCCACTGGAGAAGGGCTAAAGACCTCTGGAGCTGCAGTTTGTCTACCCGTGTGCTGGGCTCAATTGCAAATAATTAAACATCTTAATAAAGTCTTGGTTGATAACAGCCAACATTTTCTTTTTAAACATTAACAAATGTGTTATTAAAATTGCAATACACATAAAGCAGTAATGCAACACTCAGATATCCCATCTGATCAGTGACATTTATCAACGGGACTCATTTGTTCGTATAATTTACTGTAACATATCTGCACAACAGAAAGGTGCATGAGTCGATCCATTCATACACAGCAGAGCTCTCTGAGTTACAGTCAAATGTATTATACATCGACTGTTTAAAATGACTGCTGCCGAACCACCCACATGCTCGCCTCCCATTGCTAATGCCTTCATTTGTACTGCACATTGTATGTCCTGTTAAAATACTGTGACTTTGAAAATGCATTTAAAAGCTAAGGCACAGGCTCAAGGTGATTCATCTAATCACTTACCATGTTCTTGGGCGGGTGTTACCGCTCACACACACACACACACACACACACACACACACACACACACACACAAAGGCATATTATAACACACAAGTATTAACAGAGGGAGACCACCATACACCTGATTCCACTCACACTCACTAACACACACTTAAAAGCTCACGCTCTCCGGAGTGCCCAGTAGAATAATAGAAGACCTTTACCCGTCTATTCTATGTATTTATTATAAAACATAGGCCCCCAGTTTTGAAAACCAAAACAGCTTGACCTCTCCTCTCCGCCCCGTTCCTCCTTTACCTTCCTTCCCTCTTAACTAACTACCTATAGTATGTGGTTCCCCTCCCTCCTTCCCTCCTCCACCTCCACCACCAAAGTCGGCCCTCCCTCTCTGGGTTGGAGTGTATAATTCAGTGTCTAATAAGGGTGGATATGCGACGCCTCACTTTGGGGAGAGGGGATAAGGAGAGAGGAGAGGGGTGAGGAGAGGGGCAGGACTTCACCCCGTCTGCATTCAAAGAGGTGATACACACCAAGTCCGCCCCCCCCACCTCCCCACCCCCCACCCCCCCAACCACACACACACCTACCGCTATTTTACTCCCTTGCTTCCCCCTGCTCTTTTCTTTTACTCCATCGCTGCAGTCGTTAACAGGCCGCCCGCCACACTTTCCCGCTCTCGACCCCAGGCAAGTGTAAGGTTAAACACCTGAACTGAACTCTCTGAGACAGTGTGGGGGATGGGGAGAGGATTTTCTTTTCCCCATGATTTCTTTTTTTTCATGGTCTTTAGGATATTTAAACAATTTTCACATTTTGTAATTGAGATTTGCTGGTGTAAGGAAAAAGGAAAGCTTACAATTATAATACACTAAGACAAGAAAAAGTAAACGAACGAAATGTAAAAAGGCTACATGATGACACAGACATAGTTTAAAGGAATAAAAATCAATAAAAGATGTAAACCACAAAGTTTAAACAAAAAAATTCAGGATTTTTAAGTGCTTTTTGGTTATATAAATGAGTCATCCTTACTCAAAAAGGTGCTCTGACACCATTTCTGGTGTTCTTTAGGACCCTGGTTGTTTAGAGTGTAGATAACAGCTTTTGTTGATACTTCATTGGAGTAGAAGAGGTCAGGAGTACATTAGCTGAAATATATCTACTGTCAGAAAGAGAGAGAAAGAGAGGGAGATAGAGAAGGAGAGAGAGACCCTAGCTGGCAGCGGTGCTGTCTTTTCACCCCTAATTCTTTCCACCTTGTTAGGCACTCTGCCGTGGGCCGGGCAAATATAAACACCCTGGCAGGGGAGACAGGGATAGAGGGATAGAGGGATAGAGGGAGAGGGGGAGAGGCAGTCAATAGGGTGTATATGAATGGTAGAAGAGAGGGAGGGAGGAGAGAGGAGGAAAGTCAGAATGATGAAGGTATGGAGGGGCATAAAATAAAAGACAGAGGGGGGATTTCTAAATATATATTCTTCTATATGTGGAGGAAATGAAGGTAGAGAGCAAGAGGAGGAGGAAAGCAGTTGTGTGAAGGCTGTATATTCAGATAAATGGAGGAAGTCAGGAAAACAAGTCTCAGACATTTTTTTGCTTTGCTTCCCATGATCTTACCTTTATCAGAATTACTCATTTACAATAATAACCTAACTTAAAGTGCAATTCCACTGAATTAAAGCAATGTAATCAAGCTGAACTTGTGTAAAATCAACAGGATCTAGCTTGCGATTGTATCTTGCTCTGGGTTGTCCATAATCTTGAATGGTTGCAACTGACAGAAAATATTAGCTTAAAATAAAAAAGCAAAGCACACCAAGAATTATAATGAGGTGCTGATCACTAGCAGTAGACTTGATTGTAGAAAACATTCTGGCTCCATATGCATTTCTTTCAATTTCATGACATTTTGGCCTTTGGGCATCATCTTGAAGAAGGCCCAAAGGCCGAAGCGTCATAAAAAATAAGAGAAATGCGTATGGAGCCAGAGTGCGTGACCCTCATTTTCTACAATCACGAAAATGATAGCTACTGTTACTGAAGAAAATTCAGAAATCAAGACACAAGCCCTTTTTACACAGAGACCTAACACAATGGGCCTTTGCAAAGTCCTGTCTTTACACTGCCTTTGCTTTTTTTTTTTACACAGAACCAAACAACACAGGCATGATGTTGCCCCAGTGTGTCATTTTAAACAGCATACAAAAGAGGCATATACATGACATGCAACTCTAATGTAACATGTAACATATTTGTCAGCAGCACTTTTTTCCTTATTTGTGGACATTTTCAGCTGCTGTTCTTTCTCTTTGAGTTAGCTGCTAACTGCTTCTCGCTGCTTTTTAAATCTCCCAGCGGTGGGTTGCACACGTAGGGCTCTAGTTTCCCGGCGCAGCGCAGGATGGTGCAGGGTGGCAAACCCCGCGCAGAGCTAGTTTCGAGCAGTGCAACCCGAGGCGCACTCAGTTTGGTAGTTTGGCAGACCGAGGTGCGCTGAGATGGGTGTGGCGGCGCAGCAGGGGGAGGTGTCGACAGATCCAACTTGGCGCAGTGACAGTTTCATGCCAAAAGGCTTTGCCGAAGGTGCGCTAAAAGCTCGCCATCTGAAACCGGGTCTACTGTCAGCGCAGGTGGAGCGCAGCCAGTGGAAGTGGAAGTTTGGCTGACCGGCAGACAGTGCACACACGTCACCAAAACCTCACAGGCAGGTTTCCAGAATGTCAGGCACATTAACGATGCAATAAATACCCAAAAAACATTCGTTCTATTCATTGCAACTATCTGCAATCAGCACATAAATGTATCTCTATATCGACTGTCCTGTCACATCTGATGTTAGATCAAAGGGGATTGGCACCGTTTGGCACGTTTGGCACGTTTGGCACATGTAATGGAAACCCAACCTGATTTGATTAACACAGCTGCAAACTAATGAGTTCACATCCCTCTCAGCCAACCACAAACAGCCACAGCATCAGATAGGGAGTATATATTCAGCATCTGTCATCTTAGAAAAGTCAAAAGAAAAGAAAGAGTGAGACTGCGAGAGAGAAAGAGAGAGGGCGCGCACGCACGAGAGAAACGCAACATTGATTTACAATTGTGGTGACCTCCTCCCAGGCTACCTTTGCATCATCAGCCTGTGGAGGTCTGCTCACAGTTCCATATATTCGGACACTGCGAGCTTGGACCTCCCGGACCAAAACATCAGTTTCCTCCTGGGAGAAGTTTGGCCGTCTGACGCTGCTGCTCTCTTCTGCCATGGCGAATTGAGTAAACTCTCATTACGCCTTCGCGCGGCACATTTAAGGGCGAGGAGAGGGGCTCATTTGATTGGTGTGATGTGTGTAAAACCCACTCCACGCCTTCTCTCCTCCCTCTTTCCGACTTGTGCCGGTACGAGGGATGGAGGTGGGAAAGAGGAGTAGCTGCGCCAGGGCGCACGGTGTGCCAAACTTACAAAATCCGCCTGGCCACACCCAGTTGGCGAAGCGCAGGTGCGCTGCACCCCAGCCGTGCCCGGTCTGCGAAACTAGAGCCCATGGTGTCAAAACATTATACCTGCGGCTGTCCCTGTTTAGCAGTCATTAACTTGGCGCGGTTACTACCTCCACTGCAGACTCAAAGGAGAGACAGCTCTGTCCCCCTTTTCCAGGATTGTACCATTTATACAGAACGGTGAGGTGGCATAAAGGAACAACATTCCTGTCTTCATCAAGCAGTGGAACATTTGGGACCATTAATGCTCCAAATTCAAAACTTCATGGCAATCTATCGCACAAATGTAAAAGGGGCTGTAAGGAAGCTTTAAAGACTCCACCTGGGTCAGTCTTCAGTGTTCATAAATGTTTGTGGTCTGATATGAGCGTGTTGCTGGAACTTTATTCACATGAACTACTATTACTAAGAGAAGCACACAGAGCACACAATGTTTTTGCAGTTGTTGTCTACAAAAATGAGGCCCAATGCTGCATGTGACAAAATATTATCCATTGTGGTGCATGTGTGAAAAAAATTGGGATCTATCATTAGCTTTGTTTTTTTACCCGACGGCAATTTCCTGGATATGATCTCAATAAGTGTCACTTTTTTCAGACAGTTCTCAAAAGTAACAACAAACATGTACTTAAAGTCGCCATGCTCTTGATGCCATCAAAACAGAATTGGTAAGTTAGAATGTGATTACTCTGCATATTGATTAGTGATGATTTTTCCATGTAGTCAACCAAAACCAGGTTTCTCGTTAGCATCCGAACCAACAGAGAGAAAGAGACCGACATATGAACTCTTATGCTTGTATAATATTTTTTCTGTAACTGACTCTCACTTTCCCTCCCTCCCTTTCTCATTCTCTTTCTGTGCAACCCGTTGTTGCCCCCTGGTCGTGTGCTGGTTGTCGTGCAGACTTCGGCAGTATCGCCGTGGCGACACAGACAGGAGCAGATGTGACTCTGGTTGCCGGGCGTTTGGCAGGAGCACTCATCGTCACAGTGATGGAAATGCAGCTGGACGGCACATCATCTGTAGCTTTGCGAAGAGAGGGGTGTGTACGTGTGTGTGTGAGTGTGTATGGTTGAGGGGGGGATTGGCATTGGGTGAACTCCCCTCACCCACCAGCACACACACACACACACACACACTCACACAGAGTGACCCCACGTGCCCTAGAGGGACTGCAAGTGCACAGCCAGTAACCAGACAAGACGGGGGGTGATGTGTGTGTGTGTGTGTGTGTGTGCGCGCGCTCGCTCTAACTAGGCAGCAAAAAGTGCCGTCAAACATACAAGATGTTTTTTTCCTCCCTCTCTCCCCGCCTCTCTTCTTCATTTCTTGAGGTATTTTCTTCTATTATGGTCTCTGTCTGCTAAGTTGGAGACAAATGGCTGTTTGGGGGCTAAATGTTTGAACTTGAGCAAGGAGACCCAAATTGACACACTTAAGGAAAACTGAGTCCCGAGGATAGCAGAGAGAGAGGGAGAGAAGAGAGATTACAGATGGAGGCATTACTCAAGACATCTGTAATGTGTACACACCACCAAGAAAACAAACATAAGAACTGGCCAGCGGACACAAACTGCTGCTGTGCTCATCCCTCCATGCCATCTCTCCAGTTTCCCCTGCAACCCTCTTTTTTCTATCTCCGACTGCATTCTCATTGTCATTCGTTCCACAAACTACCACAAACTTTTAGGAACACCAATAAATACACAGTGATTAAAGGATACTTTCATGAAATTAAAGAGATATTTGAAGATCTGCATCAGCATTGTTTAAGGGCTTAAATAAAATCAGTGGTAGTCGACATGTTTCATGTAAAATTCAAATGTCCATTTATGCTTGTGTGTGTGTGTGTGTGTGTGTGTGTGTGTGCACCAAAATGTTTTAGGGAGAGTATGAATGTTTCCTTATGACATACTTTTTGCTTGTGTCTATGTGCGTGCATGTGAAAGAGAACAAGATGTAAAACTATGCCTGTGTGCAAACATGCAGTATGTGTTATCCCTCTGCATATACTGTGTGTGTATGTGTGTGTCCATTGGGGTGTTAGTGTGTGTGTGTGTGTGTGTGTGTATGTGCCTGTCAGGGGTGTGTACCACAGCGGTTTGGCAGTGGTCTGACATTTCCTGCTCTGACATCTTGTCTCAGTTCATCTCCCCTGCCAGTGGATGGACGGAAGCCCTGGAGGGACACACTAGCACCAGCGACGCAAACTTGTCTTTTCGTCAGCACCAGCGAAGAGCTCTCCAGTACATTAGTCACAGACACACACACACAAATGCACACATACATAAGTTTTTTTCTCCATACTCCTCCTTTTTGATGTGAAATGACACAGTGACTGTGAAGTGCAGACTGTCGGCTTTAATATCTGGCTATTTAATGATAAATTTAATGAACAGCTAAAGAACCAAAGCAGTTTCTTCCCACTTAAGTATGCTCACTTAAACATTTTAAAAATTAAATATATGTTTTAATGCCCATGCTTCATTAATTTTACATACATGAGAATATTAGAAACACCTCTCAATATAAAATCCAGTGACTACAGCCTTAAAATACTATAGAGTTCATTGAAAACATTTAGAAAGCGTCAACTAAAACTGAATCTAATAAGTTCTCAATCATGCACTGCTCGCATGTATACCTCCAAAGAGTAACGTAATTGAATTTGTATATAACCCATCTAATCATAATCCATAATTTATGTATAACCCACGTAATGGTGACAGCAACGATTATGTGCCACGACAGGAGTAAAGACAACATTTTATGAAGAGAAAAAGTCAGTGTAAGAAGGTGGGAGTTGGTCAAACAAACACATGACTTTCCCTCAGGAGACTGGTGTTTTTGTCCCCTATGAAACCAAGTGAACTCTGAGTTATTTTTGGACACATTGTCAGGTTGTGACATACGTTATGTAGGCTCTGTAATGTAACTAGGCTCAACCATTTATCTTTTTCTAAACCTAAGCTATGTATCTTTACTTTTTTTATAATTATTTATTTGATTTTGAAAACCATCTGTATATAGCACAATGTAAATGAACAACCAAAAATAAAATAACATGAAAACAAATGAACAAAAACAACCAAGACAAATGAACAAAACAAAAATTGTATGCTGTTTCACATGGTCAATAGAGAATTAAAGCATTCACCAATGAAGTATATGCAATTAAGTAAGGGTCACACAAACAAATGCAAATCTATCTTTACTTTTCTAACCCTAACCCTGACCCTAACCTATGTAACTTTGCATTAAGAAAGATGGCCTAACATGATGATGTCTAACCATATTGCTTTGCCTAAACCTAATCTACGTTACTTTACTTTCTTAACCCTAGTCTATGTATCTTTACATTAAGTATACAGTGTGAGAGTGCCCAACCATGATTCTCGTCCTAAACCTAACCTAAATAGTAGGGGCAAAAATTTGTTGCATGTTAATTTATTAGACATCGTACAAACTGTTGTTTGAGTATTTTTTTTTTAAATGATGTCAAAAAAAACTGCTGGATGACAATATGTTGAACCTTCATAAGTAAAGGATTTATAAAAGAGATGTCACTGTGTATTGCATTGGACTGTAGGCTAACTGGCTACTCACACATTACATATTGTCCTATAGAGGACAGTGTGATTTAAACATGTAGTTTAGAGTACATGAACATATAAGTCAATAAATCAGGCCTCCATATTAACCAATTCATTGCAACTTAACTGCTCAACAAGTATTAAATGCTTAGAATATTCCAGCAGAACTACAGCCAAGTTGGTGGCTAATGCTTCGAGCTAAAGGCTAAGGCGGTAAATGCTAACATGCTCACAATAACAGTGCTAGAGGGCACAATGTGTACCATGTTCGTTATCTTAGTGTAGTATGTTAGCATGCTAACATTTGCTAACTAGCACTTAACAAAAAGTACAGCTGAGGCAAACTGAAATGTCATTAGTTTTTTAAGTAATTCATTGAACACCAAAACATAGAAGATCACCAAAATTATTACACTTCATCATTAGGGGGACACACCTATTTACAGCAATTCTTCCAATAATTGCTGAGACATTTTACTCAAAGACAGAAATGTACACCTCATGATGAATGCTTAACAAAATGTCAGAGACTCACCAGAGTGATTACAATACATCGTTCAAGGACCATTAATGTCCCAAATGTTCAAAATTTCATGGTAATCCATCAAATACTTGTCAAGACATTTCAGTCTCGACCAGAGTGGTGGACCAACTGAACAACCAACAAACTGCCTGACTAACAGTGCCATCCTTAGAGCCACATCACTAGTGTTGCTAACATTCATCAATTTTAAAGCTTAAGTGATGATTTTTTGTCTCCCCCCTCTGGCAGTGGGAGTAAATACACAAAGACTTTCAACATACTTACGACATATGGCTGCAGGTGAGCTTGCCACATCTCCCCTGCTCCTAGGAGCTCTCTCTTCAAGTCAATTTTGACTTTAATCCTTCCTCTGAAGGACTGAGTCTGGTTTTCATTTGGAGCATCCACTCCAGAAACTTTTCTTGGACGTTTCTAAGGAAGTTTTCTGCCATAGTCCTAGCTGCTGCTCTTTTTCTGTGGTCTCTTGCCCCCTCCTGCCCCCTGCAGCTCTCACTGGTTGACAAGCGCTGGTACAGGAAGGTCAACACAGACACCAGACACCAGTAAACTCTGGTAAACAACAAAATACAGAAAGCTTTCCCTGGTGACGATAGACTTAATCAGCATTGTGTGAATTTGTTCAGCGAAGGCTTGAATTTAACAGATGTTTATATATATATATATATATAAAAGTCCAAAACTCCAGCTTTCAGCTCATTACCTTCACAAGCCGGACAAAAGTTGTGAGGCAAATACTGGACGTATATTTTCACTTTCCATTCCCCATTTCTGAGTCCTTTCTCTTAATTATACTTTATTCAAACTGATTTCCATTGACTTCATTGTACACATTATAATCAGTTGACATAGATGTGAGTGGCAGCACCAGACAAGTTGTCAGTAAGTCCAAACACAAAGACAGAATCCTGTGTTTTTACATCCGTGTTGGTTAAGTCTGACTCTCAGACTATTGCTATCTCTACCAGGTGTGCCATCGTCAATACCCCCCTCCTCTCCCCAGCTCTGCCATCTCTACCTCTGTTTCCCCATCTCCTGAGTCCCCTACAATCTTTACGAGGCTCAGGAGAGCTTTGACATTCCTAAATGAAAAGGCTCTCTTTGCGGCACTGCAACAGCTGACGATTTATGACAACGAGGCCTCGCTGGAATCTTAGCTGCTGTCAGCCAGCATAATGATGTTTTGATATAAAGATGATTGGTGGGGCTGCATGCGCCGCACTGTGCATCAGGCCTGCGTGTGTATGCGAATCTGTGTATGTGTGTGCGTGTGACTGGGTGATTTAAGGTGGACACTCACGCGTCGTTTACTTGTTGTTGTCTATTGTTTAGCTGTTTACTCCTTTGGTTGCTTTTTTTTATTATTTGCTTTTTTTTTTCAACTTGACATTTAGAGTCCCCTTCAGCTGGGCTCCTCTCCTCCTCTCTCAGTATAGCTTTCCCACCTTTGGTTCTCTGCCTCTCGCCACTATTTTCTTTCCAGCTCCTGCTTCCTCTTGTTGTTTTTCTCTGTGTAGCTGTGTTTTGTTTTGGATCATCCATGTCTGTCTCTGCCCTCATGCTGGTAATTTTTTTAACTTGCTCTTTTTTTCCCCATCTTTTCTCCTTCTACTTTCCTCCACACCACCCCAACACACATGCTCACACACACCTCCCCCACCCCCCGTCATAGGTGACAGGCGTATAGTTTGCTATAGTTTCTATTAGAGGACCATTGCATGCTTGAGGGCCCCCACAGATTGGTTACATTTTGTTCGGTGGGGCATTAGTGGGCCCCGTCGAAGGGCCCCATCATCATCAGTGTGTCTGCCATCTTCCGGCGGTGATCTATGATTCGCCCATCAGACGTACATAAATCAGAGCGCTAAAAGGATTTCTACTCTACCCCACAACCCCCCTCCTGTTAAATTTATGCTGCCGTAAAAGAAAGGAAAATTAGTCATTGAGGAGCCCCCCCTTGTCTTTCTCTATCTCTTTCTCCCTCTCTCCACGCGATGTGTAGCAGTAAAAAAAAAAAGAGGGGAAAAGACAGGGCGAACAATCGCATGCGGCGCCCATCATCCTCTCCTCTCCTTCCTCCTCCCCCTCCTCTTCCCTCTAATATCATCATTATCAGAATCGTAAAGCGAAAAATAACATGCTGCAGAAAAAAAAGAGGTGAGGAGAGAAGGTTTTGAGAGGGGTGAGTGTATTCCCTCCAACCTCTAATCCTTCTTCTTTTCCCCTTCCTCTCTCCAATCATCTTTCACACACACACTTTCAGACTACTTGAATATGAGAGGGGTTAATAATTAGTCCACAATATCCATGTGTGCGCTCTTACATGGTTGTGTGTGTGCGCACATGCAAACATGTTTTTTTTTTGTTGTTGTTTTTTTTTTGCAATGTGCATGTGCTTTGCGGTCTGTGTTTGCTGGTGTTTGTGTGTCTCCACTGTTGAATGCAAATCAGTGAGTCGCCCATGCAGAACGCCTTTTAAATCCCATCGCCGCTCCGCTCTGCCCTTCCACTCCCAGAATGCAGTGCAGCAAGGCAGACAGGTAAGGAGTACGGGCAGTGCGTTGTTGTGGGTGACTGGTTATGTTATTGGCCCACAATCTACTCATTAACTTCCTGCTTTCCTCTCTGTCTATCACCCCTGTCTCTCGATGAGAGGTTTGTCTGTCTGTCACTAGGCACTGTTATGTATGTAAATACGTCCACCCGTCCATCAGTTCATCTATCTCCTGCTCTGGTCTTTTGATGTGAATCAAAGGCTTCTCACCCTGTTTTCCTTTTCCTTCCTTGTCTTTCTGTCTGTTAGTAATCTCAGCTCCTCTGCTGAGGCATATTCATGAGCCTTTGCATATTCCTATGAGCTCTGTGCTTCATCACTGGTGTCACAGCTGTTCTGTCATACAGTTGTACATCCATGAGGAATAAAGTAAAATTCACTGGATGAGAATGCTGTTCTAGTACAGATGCAGCTGTTTCCAATCTCATTATTGTGACACATCACTATTCACCAGTTTCATGCCAAAATGTTTTAACTATTTATTTCTGTAACACTGAAAACAGCTTGCAGACCAGCGTTCGGCTGTTATCGTGGAGTATCTTCTATCACAGAAACTACGTTGATAGGGCCTACAAGAGTAAACAGTAATTGTGTTGTCCCAAATTTTGTGCTAATGACAAACGTCAACAAAACAGTGGAAAACTAATAATTTCCACTAACTTTTATAGGCTGTGGTACTGTACTGTGTACTGTCTGGGCAAATCAAGGCCACGCAGTACAAAGAAGAAAAACACAACAGGTAGGTCTAGTTAAGGAATGTTGCTGACAAAATGGATAGATTGACAGAGTGTGTGTGTGTGTGTGTGTGTGTGTGTGTGTGTGTGTGTGTGTGTGTTCACCCAAACATCAATAGATCCACTGCGGGATCCAAATTGCTTAACAAGCTGCCAATTAGGCCTGCAGTCAGCTGGCTGAATCAACACACACACACACACACACATTCACCAATTGTCATTTCTAGGGCCAATTATACAAGTGAATTACTCTCCTACAGACTGTGAATGTGAGTCTGTGTTTGTACAACGTTCTCTCTACAGTAAGAAACGAGAAAGAACAAGTGAAAGAAGCATGAGACTTTCACAAGCTGCAAAAAACTCCATCTTAACAAGTCATTCAGAATCATTATGAGTTTTATTGTGTTTGTTTCCAACCAAATGACACTCATTTTTTAACCTATACAGGTTAAATAATGTCACCTTACTAACCCCACAATGTTTATTTTTTTTAAAGCAGGTGCTGAAAATGTGACAGAATGACACATTAAAGGATAGTTCCGATTTTTTTGTGTTGTTTGAGGTACTTAGTTCATCAATGTACTGCTGTGGGTGGGTGTTAGGAGCAAAACATATTTTTGCTACTTAAAAAGGCCTACCCTAAAAACAAAAATCAATATCAGTTTTAGTGGAAGATATACTGAGATTTTTTTCATCTTGATGTCACACAGCCCTTTCCTTTGGTGCTACATTTTCTCAACCACAACCCACAAATCCCATCTTGGTTTTTCTTTCCACTAAAAGTTGTTGAAATAAACCCTTAAACAACCCACTTAGATATCATAATATGCTGGCTCGCTCTGGTTTGTCTCTGTAGGGTCATTTCCATAATGTTGTCCTCTAATTCAATGTGAGCCTGTCAGTGGCAAAAACAAGCGCTTTTAGTGGACATAAACTGATGGTGCACAAATGCCCTGAGTAGCAACATTGCAGCCTGTTACACCACTGCCAGCTGCAGCAGTCTCATTGAACACTGGACCAGTTTTAAAAATTGTTGTTCCCATTACTTAGACACAAAAAAAGAAATGCTTTTTTTCTCTCGACTTGTCTAGATGCTAATGCTAACAACTCCTGTCACAGCTAAAGAACAAACTCTTTTTTAACATCATTAAACATTTTGGCTGGACCTCACTTCTTCAAAGGTCTGTTTGAGGGATGAGACTTGGTTTTAAGGTTCAGGTAACAGTTAGGTTTAGATGAGAGTCAGGGTGGGGGTTGGCATTAGACAGTTATGGTAAGGGGCTAGGAGGTGCATTGTGCAAATGAGGGCCTCACAAAGATAGATGGACAAGAACGTGTGTGTTTATGTGTGTGTGTTTTTACATAAGCTGTTAGCTAAACTAGCCTGTGAAAAGAAATGAGACTGGTTTCTCAGGATGAGAACATGCTGCTCCACTTGATCTATTAGAGAGACGGGGGACAGCAAGCAGAGTCTAGCTATAGTAGATGACCTACTGCATTGTACAAATGTAAGGGGATCAGGTAATTGCTGATCACCATGATGGCCATCGTACGGTTTACCATATTTCAGTCAGGACCACTTTAGTAAAAGAAAACTTTATTTCCATTTGCAGTATTATGTGTGGCGGTATGGCTCTGTTCTGGGGCCCCTCTACCTTTCCTATCCAAGGCGGAGAAAACACACCTCTCTGCCCTTCCACACACAACAGTAGGCAGGCCAGAGTAGTTTAAATTAAGAGCCCTGAATGAGATTTGCCACTGGTTGCATAGAAAGGAATCATGTGATCTATCAGTTGACTCTCTTCCGTCAATCAGCTGTTCCATCAGTTGACTGGGCTGTTTGAGATCAGCTGATGAAGCTGGGATGTGAGCTGAGCTTGACATCGTGTCCTGCCTGAACTAACGCCATGCTCAATATCAATGGCCTCATAAAATGGAAGGCCAAAAATATTCTCTCGTGATCTGGATATGGAAGAACAAGTATCACACAGAATGAGGAACACTGTCATATTTTAAGAATTCAATTAGCGTATGGAGGGAACTTCTCAGATCTCTTCTTGGATGAAAAACTACTTTATTATGGTGAAACTGGTAAAAAAAACATGCCTGGCTTGGCTTCAGAGCTCAGAAAGACCATGCTTAAGTCTATAAGCTTGACTTTGAAGGGTCGTATCCTGTGATTCACCATCATGATGTTGTCTGGTTTTATGTCATTGTGAATCACTCCAATGCTCTTCAGGGCCTCGAGAGCTGTGGTCAGCTGCAAGCACAAGATCTGTCATACAGTTCAGAGAATGTACTACGGCAGAGATACTCAATTTGCTTCACCTGGGAGCCACTTTTGGGAGGAGGCCGGGGGCCAGTTAAGAAACAAGCATTAATAATATTTATCAGATAAATAGAATAAACACGGCAAATCCAGTTTACAGGTCAGGTGTATGCAGAGGTCTTTGCAGGATCTGATAACAGTACTGGCTCAGCCAATATCTCTGTCAGGAGTTGCAACGTCTTGGTCCATTCCTGATGTCATTGGGCCCAAAAATACTTTTTCTATAGACTTATGGGAAGGTAGCCACTCAGCTAGTGGAAGTTAGCCGCTCAGCCGCAGTAAGTCTCTAGTCTATCCCCACAGTGCAAAAGTTCCACGTAACTTCGTACCACGGAAACCAAGTTTTTTTGGCTTTATACGCCAGTGGTGCGGCTGTGGCTCAGAGGTAGAGCAGATCGTCCACTAATCAGAAGATCAGCAGTTCGAAATTACGCCAAATGGCTGTTTCATTGGTGTGTGAGAATGTGTGAATGGTTATTGAGTAGCAGTTGGCACCATGTATGGTAGCTGGGTAATATTATTACATTTGCAGTGTCAAGTAACGCACTACCACCTGAAATAAACTGTTTATTGTTTTCATTTTTCATTCATTCACACCAATTTACTTAAGCCAGTGAGCCACCAGAAAAAAGCATCCTTTGGGGGTGGTAATATGGCATACATCACATCTACATGAACAGAGAGATGCTGTGAAAAGCTGAAATCTCTGGTGTCACCAGCTGATAGGGCACAAAAACACAAATTTAAGTATAGCATAGTTTATAGCTTTCCCCCTTTACTATTAGAGAGTTAAGTCTTTGAAGGCACCAAAGCAGTAGTAAGTAGATTTTACCATCATGGCTCAACTTAAAACATTGACACAAACTTACAGATAAAACTTAATTTCTACCAGTCATGGCTTACTCATGATCGCGAGGTGTTGGCTGGGACAAGTGTGAAGTTTGGAGATGCTGAGGGCTTTACAATCCATTATCAAGATTGTGGTGCTCAAAACAAATATCTGAGTGTCAAGTTGTTGATATGTTAAAAACTTAATAATGATAAAACTTAAGTCACAGTCTTTTGTAGTAGAAAAGTTGATATGAGAAAACTAAAATGTGTGTGCAATGGAGAAAAAAAAATTAAATATTGTCCATTTCTTTAAATATCTTAGGGTCATTATGAATTATTATGAATTATGAATGATCATTTGTATATCAATTGCTCATCACGTGTTACCTTTTTGTAAGGAAGACTTTGTTTTCCCACGTACCTCCATGGTGAACGGAGAATCCAAAAAAGGTAAACATTCAACAGTTCAACAGCAAAACTTCATTAAAATAACTGTTCACACAACTTGTGCAGTATAATACAAGTCGCATTTATCATCATTTGTCATATGCTCAGCACTTCCCCAACACATGCATTTTCACAAAAATGTTCCAATATGAAGCCCTTCTGCCTACTAGTAAGTGCACCCTGAGCACATGCGTGCATATGAGTTCCGTTTAAGGACAGTTCCAACACACATGCATGCTCAGGCACACAACTCGGCCTGGAGTTTGTGAACTGATGTTTTGTTATAGTTTTGTTGTTGTTAAACACAGCCCCCATTAAACTCAATTCATGAATAATGAATCATTTTTTGGATTCTCTGCTCACCATGGAGGCATGTGAGAAAACCAAAGTTTTCTTTGTGAATCACAAAAAAGTGTAACAACATCAACTGGTTGAAACTAACTGTTGAGTAAAAGCTGAAAGATCATGCAAAAGTGGCAAAATGAGCTCAGGAGTATGACACCATATGATATTTATGTAAAATTTAAACAAGAACTTAAGTCCTGTATGTACCAGTGTCACCAGTAATAACAGGGATGAAAATATTATAGTAGTAGTTATTCTGAAAATTTTGAAAACTGTAATTCACTTGAAAGAAGGCGACTACACTGCCACCTTATGTATCCCTACACCGTGCCAAGTTAAATAAACTGAATACAATACTGCAAATCGATGGATAATAGTTGAATAATGGGCGATGATACATGTTCTTAAGTGACATTTTCATGCAGTCAATAACTTCCTCTGCATCATTTTGAGTAATCAATGATAATTTAGAGTGGCAAGGTGTCGTGTTGTATTCACCAAGCCCCGAATGACAGTTTGTCCTCTTTTATCCTCGCCCATATTTCCTGCAACCCTCCACTGCGTAACATCCACTCAGAGGGCCGTCTACTATAAATGCCATTAAATAATCAATAATCTTTCAAATCATGTGACGTGCTTTTAGACCATAATGTGTCATTGAAGATTGCCAGAGCAGGACCACATTTGAACACATCTGACATGAACTCTTTTATGCATTTGACAACTGACATAACAAGAAAGGAATATGTTATGTGTGGTAATTATTCTTGTAATCAATCAGGATCACATGAGGTGGCTACCATTAAATATGACCTGTCAGTTAAACACATATGGCAGGTAGTGGGCAAAGAAATGCAGTCTCATTATAATATAAAATATCACATTGATTATACAGTAATTTCACATATCTGTTTGCATAGAGAGAATATGTGATAGGTATTGTAAGTTTGTCCACTACACCCTTCAGTTAAGAGCATGTAATGAAAGAAATATAAAATGAAACAGACGGGGAGAAGAAACGAAAAAACTGAATTCTACTAAAAAAAAAAAATCTCATGGCTGTTCAGCTTGAGCCATTTTCACCAGGCCTCCTTTCCATACATTGTTATTGTCATTATTATCATGTCTGCCTCAGTACAAAGGTACCGACTGTCAGCTTTTGTCACTGTGCCTGTACCTTTTAGGTGAGAGTGAACGAGAGAGCAGTGTTAACTTATGTCAAGGCTCTTTGCATCAAGACAAGGAGAACGAGACAGGCAGAGGGAAAAGGCTTCCTCTCCACTACTTGTAGTAATCCTGTCTTTGTATGACGCTAATCATATGTAAATCCGCGTTGTAAAGTGATTTGGTTTTCCTCGTGTTTGAAATAATTATACAGGCTGCGCTTATGGAGGAAAACCTCTTCAGTTTCAATTGGTACATGGCTTTTCTGTTGTCACTGCAGAGGAGCATACTGGCTGGTGTCTTAATCCACCAGACCCGCTTGTTTACCAACAACAAGAGAATAATATCATTGTCATTGTCAGACACACTTATTGTTCATTTGACTCAATCAAGTTTGGGAAGGTTACTTTGAAGATGTAGTTCATTGCAGAATACTGATTACCTGCTTAATACCAGCTTATTGCAATTCTAGGTCCTGATTACTTTTCCACTTACTTTAGAGCTGCTCTTTAAACTGTGCAATAAATGGATATTTGTCTTAGAATATACCACTGTATACGATTGAATAAACCAAACCATGCACGAATACTAACGTAGTTTACATAATATATGAGATATTTTCTGCCGTAAAGAGCAGCAACCTTAGCCATTGATGAGTCCAGTTAAGTTTGGTTTCTTTTGGTTTGGAACAGCCACAGCACAAACAATGGTCAGTCTACCTTGTGTGGCTGATAAAAACATGTACTTGCATTTTGTGGTGTTGGATGTTGTTGGCGAACAATGGACTGACTGCTGCCTTTAATCTTTGTGTCTTACAACTTTTTCAAACCTTGTCATATTTATATATTCCAATTGTTTTTATGATCATAAATGACTTTATTGTGTAAATTTGTGTTGGATCAACTTACCTGTCAAGGGCTGTGTTTTGAATTTAAATGAAATAATTTGAAATGCATACATTACAGTGTAGGTCAATAGCAAGTACAATAGCAACATTACTAGAAATTAAAGGAAAATAATAGAATATAAGCACAAGAAGGGGATATGAAATAAAATAATATAAAATATGACTTGTAAGTGTATAGTATGAATTACTTACAAGCACTGATTTACTTACAGCTGTTATTGCAAATCTAACTGTCACATTTATTTGAACATAGACGTTTAAGAATTCATTTATATATAGAAAATTAAAAAAGAAAATTCAATGTTACATCAGTCAAAGCAATAAGCTTCTGCCATGTGTGTGTGTGTGTGTGTGTGTGCTTCAATCTTGCCCAGCCAACAGAGAAGGTCAAAGTTTTGTGCGTATGTGTTTACGGGACTGTTTAAGAAATCCTGTCTATGCATGACTGTGTATGTTTGTGTACTTGTGTATGAATGTGTATGTGGAGTGTGTTTCCACTGTGTGAGTTGCATCTGTGCAGGGACCATATTAAATGTAACACCGGCGGGCCGCAGCCAACAGGATCCCTTTACACCTTACGATTAGAGAACAGACTCTGTCATGGAGCTGTGTTTGTCTGTGTGTGTGAGTGTGTGTTTCTGAGCATGAATGTGTATGTGTGTGTGTATGATGTGCAGAAAAAAATAGGCAGAGAGAGAAAGAGATGGGATGTTAAAAAAGAGAGGTGGAGAGGGAAACAAGGGATAAACACCGTGATAAACATGAGTTAGTAGATTTCCATTTATGTCAAAAAATATTTAACAAGGCAAAAAAGGAAAAGGGATGATGAAAAGACAACACGCAAGTGAAGAAGACAGAAAACTTGGACAAGAAAAAGACAGAAGAAGAAATGGATGATACTGTAGAGAAAAATTAAAGTTGAAGAAAGAGTAAAAGAAAAGCATATTAAAGAGAAATACATATAGAAGTAGATACAATGTTCTGCAGGGGATGAGAAGGAAGAGGAGGAGGAAAATGAAAAAAAGATGTCTGTCAGTGAGAAGTCAATCAGCAGCAGCAAATGATGCAGAGTAGAGACAACGATTCAATAACTCATCACATTTTGCCAGAATTACAAAAAACGGCAAAGAGAGGAATAGTCAGAACAAAAGGAAGTTGCTAAAATGTGTATGATCTATCCAAAAAAGCCCCATTTTAAAAGCCGCCTCTAAATCCTTCCCCTATATACCTCTGCCCCCCTATGAACACACATACTGTACACACACACACACACACACACACACACACACACACACACACACACACACACACACACACACACACACAGAATACAGAAGGGGAGGACAGGAGGATGGGGGCTAAAGAGAGGGCATGAGGAGAATGAATGCAGAGATTGTGCATGGGGTTGTGTCAGCGGTGTAAGGATGGCAGGAGGGGGAAGCCAGGTTTATACACATTAACACACACATTCACACTCACACACACACACACACACACACACACACACACACTAAGGGTGTGGCTTTTATTTACCTGTGAGAAAAAGGCTTATCTCACCCGCAGCTGTGAGGCTAAAGAGAGGCCTGACCTTGCCCCCTCTCTGCTCCTCTCCACTCCTTTTCTTCTCCTCCTCTCTCCTTCTCACCTCTTCCCCCGTGGCTCGAGTGTGTGTATGTGTGTATGTGTGTGTGCAAAAGTGTGTGTTTGCTTCGTAAGACACCAAGGGCTCTAACCTGTGACCTGGATCACATGGCACGTAGAAATGACTCACAATCTTCTCTGTGTGGCGCTGTTGAAAGGTTTTGTCTTTTGTAACTTTGTTCAAGGTGAACAATGAAAATATTAAATGGAAGACTGAAAAATGCTAAAAGTTTTCTTTATTGGCTCTATAGTGGTTGAAGAGATTTCACCATCAACTTTGTTTTTTTTATTTTGTTTTATTTTATTTGATCACGCTAATGGATATTTTTCTACTTAAAGTTCCAGTGTGTGGAGGTTTAAGGGCAGAAATGGAATATAAGTACTTTCTTTAGTGTATAATCATCTAAAGAATTGTTGTGTTTTCATTACCTTAGAAAGAGCTGTTTATATCTACACAAGGAGCAGGTCCTTGTCTACGGAGATTGCCATGTTGCACCACCATGTTTCTGCAGAGGCAAATGGACAAACCAAACACTGGCTCTAGATAGGGCGATTTGTGTTTTCCAGTCAGGTACCGTAGTCAGCAGCCACTCTGCAATGACCTCACAGTAACAGCCTCCTGAATGCCTGCATCAGAAGAGTTATCCAAAAAAATGGGTGGGCACAGACTGGCAGGCGCTGGGCTAGTGGCCTGTCTCTGATATGCCAAACAGCATCAGAGAAACGTTGATTTGTAATGTGAATCTTCTTTATTAAGTGTTTTTAACTGTTCAGATCACTGGGTCTGTTTGTTTGTTTGTTTTCGAGAGGATGGGACCTCTGTGGAAAATTCGGCCTCAGAAAACCAAGATGGAGAAAACCAAGATGCCAAACACTTCATAACAGTAGTCCACAAACCAAGGTGTGATGTCATGTTGGCTACATCCACTTCTGTTATACAGTCTACGGGCCCAGACAAACCAAAGAACAAGAGCAAGAGCGAGTGATGACAAAAGCTGACTACAGAGAGAGACTACAGCCAATGGCGAACTAACATATATGTCTGCAGTTGTGTGAGAGGAAATGACTCCATACCAGCAGGTGGCGGTAGTTTGTATTTGTCATTACAAAAGGGAAAGACTGACAGGATGGATTTAAGACACTAGTTAGTCAGTTTGCATATTACCAACACAATCAGGTGTTGAAAGAAAAAATTATATTTACTGTGCACTATCAATCTACAACACAAAGAATTATGAATCGTTTCTGCTAAAGAGCTCAATGGTTAAAAAATAATCTTACCTTATATAAAAAGTTTGTTTTGATCTCACTCCCTCTTGACTTTAGTAGTTTGTTTTCCTCATTTCCGTTTCACATGCTCTGAGCTGAACTGCCAATCAGAGTGATCTCATTCAATTTTTTGCTATTTCCAATCAGCCAAAAAAAGCCAACAAGGGCCGACTAGCGCCAACGGTGTGGGACACACTGCCAGAATTAAGGTGACAGATGCTCACATAAGGCCCAACTGTGACCAATAGCTAACTGTCATCTTGGTGTGTCAGGGTCCTATTTTTTTTTTTTAAACTCTGATGTGGTCATCAACTTTGGTATTTATGACAGATTTGTTATTTGTGCACTTTTTTCCCCTAAATGTCATCATTTTCATCACTTTTTTAAATCCACAAATTACACTGCATGCTGTTGTGCGTGTCAGTGAAGCCCTCAGCCCACATATCCAAACTTATGACAGTATATTGGCACAGTTTTCAAGAAGAGAACCAACACATTGATCCTCCGTCAATTAAATTAGTGGGTCTAAATACTGACCTTAAATGGCTCAGTGTCAAGACAGTGTAAATCTTTTTTACTCAAAGAAATACAATAGAAAAGACGTGTGCTGTAACTTTTCAACTGGCAAAATTACACTGTGTTTAAATAAGACAAAATTTTGTAGTTAATGTCAGTATAAAAAAAGAAGGGAAAAAATAAAAATATAGCAACCAAGGAAAAAAAAATAAAATAATAAAACATAGAAATAAAACATATAATTGCACCAGTGTTGAGCACTATCCACTCTGTCACTCTTCTTCTCTGTCACCTTTATTCCCTTTCTTTCCTTTCATGTTTCTCTCCCTGTGTCTGACTGTAGGAGCTATTGTGTGGCCAGCAGTGACAGATGTGCTGTATCGCTGCTTCTCTACATGAAAGGGGGGGGAAAAAAATCATGTCTTGTCCTCCACATGTCTGCTCTCTTTTTAGAGCTACTGAGGTCTTGGCCCCATTACACTGATTTACACACACGCTCTCCCTTTCTGTCTCTCTCTCTGTGTCTCTCCAAGTTAATAGCAGAATGCAGATGAGCACTTTTTCACAAGGAGCCGGCTGACTGCGTGAGGCGTATATGTGTGTGTATGTGTGTGCGCAAGAGTCCTTCTGGCCGAGGGGATGAGAGGGTAGTGACAGGGGTCTTGACATGCTAAAGAGGCAGAGTAAATGGGTTTTTCTAAAGCAGTAGAGGAAATATCACCGTTTTATACCAGGCCAATTTATGTCCCCTTATCTCTTCCTCAAACATGTCACTTTAGCTACTGCTGAATGGTAATTACCACTCTCTCAACACTCAGTCACTCTCTAACACACACACACACACACACACACACACACACACACACTTAGAGAAACAGACATGTATTTAAGGACACATTCAAGTGCACACACATAGGCCAGATGAATAAGTACACTCATGTACATTCTGGGTAGATAAATGTTGTCTATGCATATAACACACATACCTTTTGGGATCTCTCTCACACACACACACACACACACACACAAACACACACACTAGTGTCTGTGCATAAACAATACAGACACACACTATTACTGTAGGGAAAAAGGCAGGTATTTGGACAGATTCTAATGTTGTAAGGTTATGTGCATGAATGTGTGTTTGTGTGTGTACTGTATGTGTGTGTTCTCGACCTGCTGTTAGGTCTGTTTCATGAGTTTCAGATGGCCTCGCCAATCCGTTAATCCACATAAATAGCCATTCATGACAGACACACACACAGACACACACACACACACACACGCACACAAGGGAAAAATAGCCATTTATGCTCATCTCATTCTAATTCTGATGGCCCTCCCTACCCCATAAACTGTCTCAGGAATTGGATCGCCCTAGGCAGATTATGATTATGGTTATCAAAAAATCACATCACAGATTGCCTCGGCGCTCTCTCTTCCTCTTTGTTTTTTTCTCTGTCTCTCTCACTCTGTCTGTTTGTGCTCTTGCACAAACCTTTCGTGTCCCAACAGTCAACTGGTGACTGGAGGAAAGTACGACATCACGTTTTCTCATGAAGTTTTCTAGATTCTGGGGTTCGATTCTGACCCATGGCCCTTCGCTGCATGTCATCCCCACTCTCTTCCCCCTTTTCTATCAACTATTTTCTGTCTATCAATTACACTTTGAAATAAAGGCTAGAAAGTCAGAAAAATAAAGTTTTCCACGTTCACAAGTAAGAACCACTCACAGTTATCCATTTAAAGATAGAGCATGAAGGGGTGTGACTTATGTAAAAGAAACTCCAAACTCTGACAGTGGCCTACTGACCAAATTACACCAGGAATGAAAATCCTAATTTTGCAGAAAATAGACAGCACAAAGGTCTGCAGTTTATCCTACCTGTACATGACAACAGGAGAAGCAGCTTCTCCCTCTTTCTCTCACTTTTCACCCAACACAGATGAGTTAGTGTCTTCATTAGCAGCTGATGCTGCCTGCATAAATAATGCCCTAATGAGGTTCTGCGAGCTGATTAGCCAGTAGCCATGCAGTACTTAACTGCCAGTGACACACCACAGCAGCCATGTTGGCCATGTGTTTAGCATGTTTACTTGTACTTACTTTCTGCTTGGATGCACCACAGATCCTGAATGGATGGAGTGGATATTCATATACAGTCAATAATTTTAAGTGGTAATTAGGCAGCATTAATGTCAGGTGCTGTGGAGGAGATGGTAATGCTGCTTCTGTGACTCTTTTAATATATAATCATACCATGTGTTTGCAGTCATTTGAACTTCGTACATGCCTGTCTGAGAGAGTAATATGTATCTGTAAGTACGTTAATGTAGTTTCTTTGCCTCAGAACACTGAGGTATAATACGACTGAACAGAAATTATTCTTTAAATCAAGTCTGCTCGACACATTTCACTAAATGTATGCATCATCATTATCAGAAGAAGAAGAAGAAGAGGAAGAAGAAGGAGAAGAAGACAGGACTTTTTCTTGAATTACAGTTTGAGGTGTCACAGTAGGAAAAGCACAGGTGTAGATTATAAAATTAATCATGGCTGAATTCATTGTAGAAGTTAATGCCATTGTTAATGTCATTAGTAGCACCTGCGCTTTTTCTAGTGTCAATTCAACATATCTTCTGTAGAAAAAAAAGGAGCTTATTACTTTCCAGACAAGTTTAGACACTTACGCATTTCATTGGTATGACTTTTAGAAAGCAAGGTACAAGTAAAATAATTGTATTGTAATTACTAAAAGATTACATTTCCCAAGTTAATCTCCCAAAGCTGACCAAAACCATCAGGAAGTGAGAAGTAGGAAAAGTATTGGCTTCTAGTACGTGTCATGCAGAGTATGCGTCTGTTCAGGCTGCACTGTACTTTTTCCTACAAAAAGTAATGCACCAGAATTTTTACATATCCTGTGTAATCATAGGCCAGTAATTAATGTATAACCCACATATCTGGGAAGGCTGCGATCATTGGTCTCTATGTCTGATTTTAAAACTCTCATAAGTACAAGAATGAATGAATCAATGTTTTTTGTGAGTGGTTGTTTGGCTGTAACTTTTTTGTATGAGGCAGTTTTGGCCTGGTCTCCCTTATAAAAGAGATTGTTGATCTCAAGAGGACTTACCAGGTTAAATAAATTAAAATAAATAAAACATGACACATCCACTGACACCCAGGTTGGGGTGGTGGATGGGACACAAAACACAGGGCTTTCCTCTGGAGACCGGTGTTTGGAACTGTGTGAACAGTAAGTGAAGTTTGAGTCATTTTAAGATATGTCCTCATCACGCTCCTTTTCCAAAACCTAACCTACATGACTGAAGTACATAACTTCACATTAAGTATGTAACGTCATTCCATTCAATTGAATTAATTTGCAGGATATCATTTCAACTGTTGTACAAGTTTACCTTGCTTACTTTGATTGTTATGTCGATTGGTATTTGACACCAGGGGCCAAATTCACAAACATTCTGAGAACACTCTCAGAGAGCTCCTAACTTAGCCTAAAAAAATTAGTAGGGAGTCCGAGCTTAGGAGTGATTTAGGAAAGTTCTCAGGGCAACTCTGAGCAAGGAAGGAACACAAACTTTTACCTTAGTCAGGAGGTGTGGTTGACCCCGTTGCTTCGTGTGATGCATTCTTTTAAAAGATTTGATTGGTTGTCTTTTTGTAAGCCTGCAAGGTGTGGATACCCAGTGGAAATGAAATAATTTGCTGACTGTGAAAGTGTTGTTATTGTTAGTGTGGTCACTGGTGATGTAAGGTTGAAACACACACAAGTCATCACTGCTGCACTGGTGCATTTTTTTCCAGTTTTCCAAATATCTTAATGTTGTGATAATTCTATTTCTGGCGTCATAGCATTAGGTGGGAAATGTGTGCATACCTCTAATGAGACTGACCACGCATATTATCCCTGCATAGTCTAATCTATAGAATTTCATTTACTCTCTGTCATCCAGTGTTTGGAGAATATTTCTAATACCTCTGTGTTTTTCCACCATTTTCTCCTCTGCTCAGGGGACTTAATTTTCTTAAAAAATTGTAACTAGGAGCTACTCTTTGTACTAGAAATCTTTGCGATATTTTGGGTACACAGTAGTGCATATCCAAGATAGGAAAATACAACAACCATGTCACTTTGCAGGAATAATCTCAATGACTGGAGATGTCTTCACTCAGCCTACACAACAAAACCCTCTGCTTAAATATAAAAATGATTTGCCCACATTTTTAAAAATCAAACATTTCCCGCTATTATTCACCATATTGTTCTGATGTGATGATTTCTAGGCCTGCAACAGCCTGCACACTTCAGCTTGGACAAATTCTTTTTGGATGTGTTAGCATGCCTCTATGTGTGTCAGTGTGTATTTGTGTCTGTGTGTGTCAGTGTGTTTGGATCTGTCTGTGCATAAGAATGCCTGAGTGTGTGTTGAATAGATTGTATGACTGTGTGTGTGTGTGTGTGTGTGTGTGTGTGTGTGTGTAGCCGTGGCCCGTGGTAGTGTGTGCCCCTCCTGACCTTGAGAACAGAGCGCTGGGTTGTCAGTCTGAGAGCTATAGCTAATGCTAATGCAGAGAGAATAGCCCCATAAAGTGCAGCTCTCTCATCCACTGCGGTTTGAAGTCTTTCACTTACTGGGAGGAAGAGCTGTCCAGCGTCTCTTTTTGTTTCATTCAATATCTTTCTCTCACTCTTTATTCCCTGTCTTCCTGTAACTTTGTTGAATGTCTCTTTTCTCTCTCTCTCTGTCCTCTTCAGTTTCAATCCATGTCTCTGTGTAATCTCTCTTTTGTCTTTCTGTCAGTTTCTTTCTTTTGTTTCCTCTGTCTGTCCTCCCTTGACCCTGTTGAGTCTCTTCCTGTTCTGTCTCTGTTTTACTTTTTAAGCCTAACTTTCTATGAAATGTCTTATTTTCTTGTGTTTAATTAAAGATATTCAAAATCCAATTTGTCTCCATGCCTTGTGTGTGTACATGTATCCACGTATTTCCAGAACTTAGCGAATGCTATGAGCTTCTTTTGCCTATCTGCCTGCTTCTGTTACCATATGTCCTTCTAACTCACCACTTGACTTCATTAAAGGTCCAGTGTTTGGGATTTAGGGGGATATATCTACAGAAATGGAATGTGATATAAAAAGTATATCATAAAACACCTGAAATAAAGAATCATTGTATTTTTTTTTATCTAAGAATGAGCTATTTATATCTACAAGAGGAGAAGGACCACATCCACAGAGATTGCCATGTTTTTATAGCAGCCCAAAATGCAACACATTAATGTTTTCGTGTCAGGCACCGTAATTAGCAGTCCCTAACAGCAAAGAAAAACCCTTTCTTTGGGGTTTTTTTCAGTGTTTTTACCGGTTTAAATCACCAGGTCCGTTTGTTCTGGGGAGGACCTCTGTAGATGACTCAGCTCCCATTAAGACTCATTTACTACCTTTACAATAGAAAATAGATGCATCTGTCTTAAACATTGTAAATGTAACTGCCCTCATACTTCCATTCATCCTTTATGATGGCATAAATACAGCCAGAAGACACTAGAGGTCAGAGTCAAAAGTTTCAGACAACAACAAATGAGGTGATGGTGGAGCTGGTCATAATATTGTACCTTTAAACGGAGGCAGCATTTGGTCTGTGCGGTCATTATATTTATCCTGACATGTGGATGGAGGAAATGTTTCACTATATTATCAATTCGTTCAGTTCCACAATTATTTCACTTTCATCATCGTCTCCTGTGGTTCTATCTCACCTTAAACTGCGCTACGCTGCTCATACAATCTCCAGTGGTACTTCTCCGTTTCATCCGTATCTGTAAGCTTTCAGAAAACACGCAAAATATGGATAAAATTAACACAAAGTACGGACAGAAGGGCTCTGTCCACGTCTGTATCCATGTCTAACACTGAGCATAAATGAATCCATAAAAACCTCCTGAACATCCTCCTAACTAGCTAGCAGCAACTAGCTAGCATCAGAGAAACACAGATGTACAAAACTGCTTTATTCAGCGTTTTTACCTGTTAGCTGATCTGTTTTGGAGGGGGAGAGGCCTCTGTGGATAATTCGACTCCTGCTAAAAACCTCCTTCACCATAAACACTGACGGAATCCTAAACAGGAATCCCTGCTTGGCACACGGGAGAAGTTTCATCTGGTTGCAATCTGCAGTCCTCACCACTAGATGTCACTTAATCCTACACAGTCATCCTTTAAATGTCACTGTCCTCATATGCCACCAAGAAAAAAAAATCTGTGTTACTCTGACCTTCTCCATTCTGTCTTCTCCTCTGCTGAGTCTCCCTCATTTCATGTCTTTCCCTCTCTTCTAACACCTTCCCTTCTCTAAGTGTGTTTTATCACATGCCATATTCTTTACAAACCCTCCCATTTCCGCATGCCAAAAGTTAAGAGGTGGTAATGAACAGGGTGTTGACCTGCTGAAGATTTTTTCCTGTATGAGTCTGCTAGAAAACAATATTTCAGTTCAGTCATTCTTCTTCTCGGCTTCATTCTTCCTTTATTTGTCCCAGTCTCTGTGTGTCTCTTGTTACTAAAGCTGTAATTGCTCTTTTCTGCTTTGTGTTATTGCTGCGGGTCTTTCACACAGTTTGACACTATGTTTGACACTAAGAGACACAATACAGGCTTCAGAATAGAAGAATTGTAGAATTAAACTACAGCTGTATATCCAGTGTGAGGAAGAGACAGAGAGACAGTAATAGAATATCAGGGAGAAAGAAAGAGAAGAGGATGCCATACTGTGAGTGGGTATGCCCAGCAATCCTGTTAGAGACTACGTCTATATTCTCATTCTGTTTGATTGTATTTTCAGAGCAGCCAGAGTGCCTTTGACTGGGAAACTCAAAATTTAATTTGGGCCCATTGTTTAGTCTGCTTCAAATCCACAATCCTTAATTGTATGAAATGTGCTAAAGCCGTGATCCGTGATTGTGTGAGCGAGTCAAATTATCTGGTCTGACCTGGCTTGGTTTTGTAAGGACTGAACTCCATCTAGAGAAATAAAAAGGAGACTTGAGGCGCGTGTGTGTGTATCATTAAATGCAGCTATTATGGTGAGATAATAGTATTGGCGCTCATGTGGTGTCTGCATATTGTGCATTGCTATGAGCCTGTAAGTCAGGCTCAGTAAAGGGCTGATAACTTTGGAGTGACATTGAACAGAATCAGTATAAAAGTCATGAAAGTGCCTGCTGGTTTTTGATATCCTATTGAATCTGATATCAATAATTAATTTGAATTATTGTTGTTTTCTAAAGGCAGTTTACGGCTTTTCTGCTGTGACAGATAGTGTTGAGTGGAGAGTGACGGGAAATATAGAGAGCAGCGAGGGTGTGGCATGTGCTTCAACTCATGGTGTTCCAGTTTTATAGCACCAGTCTCCTGATCACACAACTTCTCGCCTGATAAACACAACCTGTGGTTCAGTGTTTTTGTCCATTAAATTTAGTAAAACTTTTGTTGAAAAAGTAGCATTTATTGAAACAGAGCTATTTCCCACTTTCACTATTTCTTACAGTTCTTCTGTGCATGTGAACATATGAGTTTTGGGACTGAGTACTAAACTATTAAAGTAGCCATTGTGGCCCATTTTGATGTTATCACTGCGTGTGTGTGTGTGTGTGTGTGTGTGTGTGTGTGTGTGTGTGTGTGTGTGTGTGTGTGTGTGTGTTTCTTGACGTGATGATAGTGGACAAAGTGCTGGGAGCTTGAGCTGTCAACCTGTCACACACTGACAGATATGCTGTTCGTACACCGTCCAGGCAACGCCACATGGATGCACACATTGCATGTGTGTATGTGTCTGTGTGTTTGTATGTGTGTATGTCTGTGCGTGTTGGTCATATGCAGTCTAGGCATTGCCAGAATACCCAGGCACGTACTTTATACCCAAACTGCTGTATGTGTGTCAGAGTGAGAAAACACGGTGACAGATAAGGCCTTTGATATATCATCTTTTAAATTTTTTTCTTTTCCATTGCATTTCCACTTTACTTGACCTGATATTTGACAATGACAGAAAATAGAGGAGCGACAGAGGGAGAGAAGAAGAGAGATGGTAAAATTTGACAGAGGTCATGAAATTTTAACTGAGAATGCTGAAAGCAAGTATTCCACATCTATCTATCTATCTATCTATCTATCTATCTATCTATCTATCTATCTATCTATCTATCCCTAATAAATCAAAACTACTTTCCAAGTAATATGTTTGCTCATATTTTCATTGACATTTTCTACTTATTTATTAGAGACACCATGGAGACAGCAAACCCACTGAGTACTTTCACACAGACACAGACACACACACACACACACACACACAAACACAAACACACATGTCCCTGGTCTCATGTATGTCCACTAGGCTGATAACACGCTGGTTTCCCTTTGGCTGAACCCTCAGAGCTGAGCATTCTGGGTAGAGCCAGGATTACCAACCATCCGGGAGTGTGTGTGTGTGTGTGTGTGTGTGTGTGTGTGTGTGTGTGTGTGTGTGTGTGTGTGTGTCTGTTTGTACAGGACGCTTATATTTGTCAGCATTCGTCTTTACATGCGAACATCTTTCATGAGAATGTTTAAGTATCTATTTTCTACTCCCAGATATTTTGAGCGTGTGTGTGTGTGTGTGTGTGTGTGTGTGTGTGTGTGAGATTTTCCGAATGCACTTGTGTGTGTGTGTGCTGGCAGAACAGATGGCATCGGGCTGAGAGACCCAGTGTGAGGTGAGACGTCTCCCACTGAACTCTTATACACACACACACATTTGCAAAGATCCATCATTAATATCATTATCATAATACTCTCAGTGCGACGCAGCCTGTCTGTCACAAATATGATCACTCCTATCATTCTCACTGTTACACTGTAATTATTTAACTACCTTTGTGTGAGGAATCATCCGTGCCATCATTTGTACCTGCCACCGCATTGTAAAAATAATTTGGTATTATCACTCACAATGCCCTTTTAGTACAATTAATCACTTATGCTGCCGTCATTACAGTATTTCTATTTTAATAGTTGAAGGTGATTTGCCAGCAGCTTGCCCAAAGACATAAAAAAGAGCCAAATGTAAAGTGTTTATACAAATGCAATTATTTCAATTTGATTTCCTGAGGAAACACATGCAGATTTTTTATTCTGCATGCTTCAGTTTATATCATATCATATATTCATATCGAGGGCCTTCACTTTATATGTTCTCTCTATCACTGATGGAGCCACAGGTTGTATTATTTTCCTACTAATCACACGCAGATCTTTTGAAATAAAATCCTATTTTAAAGCTCATGCTGGTGCAGTTCTGTTTCATTTTACAGAGTGACGTTTTAACATTTCTATCTCCTGCCACTTCATGTCTGTCAAGTTCTGACACATCACACATGTGACATGCAACTCTATGACCAACTCCTGACTAACTCTGTGACAAACCCAGTCTTCTGAGTCGGCATCTCCCAGACGCTGCAACCTACATATGTAAAAGTAAGTAAACTATTTGATTGTTTTAATCACCTAAAGATATAATATGTAACATTTCCTCTTTAATGCGGATGATTAATGATACGTCAGAGAGTGAGGAAGGATTTCGGTGACCAAACCTGTCTTTTACTATTGCTCACTTACTTACTGTTTGTATGATATCTAACAAAGAAGCACCCCACCAATGGCAACGTCATGTTACATAGTTAATGTAGAATTAGTACTTTATGTAGGTTAGCTTTAGGCAAGTAAAGTTACTGTGGTTAGGCTTAGGAAAAGAAACATGTTGGCGATGTACCTTAAGATAACTCAGAGTTCAGTCAGTTTGGCACTGGTCTCATAGGGGAAAGTCCTGTGCTTGTTTGACCTTCCCCCAACCCCAACCTGCCTTCACTGACTTTCGTCCTTTGTAGTACTTCCTTCTTTACTCCTGTCAGCACATTGGACATGTGCTCACAGACTTCAGACTATGTGGGTTATTTAGGAATTGTGGTGAATTGCTTTTCGTAGGTATCCTTACGAACATGAGAACAGTCTGACTTATGATGGCATACGATTTTTCATTGCTGTTTGCTTCTGTCGCCAGAGATTTCAGAATATATGTGACTAGGTGTATCATGAATAACACCTTAATACCATCCCTCGTCTGTGAACATGATTTCTGCCGAAGTCCAGTCAGATAGATTTTCATCTACAACAGTGGTTTCGTAAGAAAAACCATGATCCTTCGCTACTTCATGACGTCATCAAAGTCTGTTTTTTGTTACTGTTTTGATCAAGAGACCCCATAGTGTCAGAATTTTTGTTTATAGCCAAGTTAATGGTGACGTTTGTTCTGTAGCTAAAAGCTGAGACGGCAAAGCACTGTCTGATCACAATTTACTGTTCAACTGACTGACTAATCGTATAATTTAAAAGACTAGCAGGCTGGATGGGTTGTTGGGGTGACTGACTGGCCACCTGCCTCTGTAGCAGACTGACTGATTAACAGGGTGACTGACTGAAGTACATTCACAGATGGTTGCATACATGCATATAGGCAAGGGCCTAAACACTCACACAAGACACATTTTACTGCATAAAAGGTTTTTTAGGATGTGACAGCGTATTAAGGATGTGCGTGTGTTTCTGCGTCTGCAGAGAAAGAAATTATTTACAGTGCAGCTATATAAACACAACTCCTTATTATTATTTAAAGAACAGCCACACATCACAGGAGTATCATTCATTAGACCTTAATAGTCTTGTTGTCGGTGTGGTTTTGTCGTGTGTGTGTGTGTGTGTGTGTGTGTGTGTGTAATGGTGTTGTTTTCCTCATTTAGCTGGCTGGAGCTCTTCTGTCTTTAAATGATCCACTCAGCTCTCGCAGTTTAAATGGTAATTAAACAGTAGTTTCGCCGTCAACATCACACACACGTATACAGTGACACACACACTCTCTCTCTCTGCCACACACACACACATACACACAGCCCCTGCTGTTTAAATGGTAATTAAAGAGCCATTCCAGTATCAACATCTGGGCATACTTATAAAGAATGACATTAGACAACACACACACACACACACACACACACACACACAGATGCGAGCTGCTTGTAAGGATATTACAGGAGTTCTCTGTCACACTTGTTCTCACGCACAGATGAACAGATACAGTACAGGCAGTACAGTGACAAATATTTCATTTAGGGTTGCAGCTGCACAAATGGAGGCACTTCTTTACATCTATTTTTTATACACACACACGCACACACACACACACACACACACACACACACACACACACACAGAAACACACAGAAACACACATGGTTGAGGCCTGCTCCACTGGTGCTTATTAGAGAGGATTACCACACTGACACGTCTTCATTAATCACAGGATCAGACAGAAGGACACACACACACACACTGTAGAGGTGTGACTCAGGTGCCTGCCAGCCCTTGGGCCCCCTATGGAAAGCCCAGCTTCCCCTTGTCTTTTTGTCGCTCCTCCCCTTTCCTCTCCATCTAGCACTCCATTCATCTCTCTCTTCCCTCTGTGTGATCTCCATCCCTGCTGCAATCCAATCACATCATTTTCTCAACTCTTGCTTCATCTGTTTTCCATTCTTCCCTAATTGTCTCTAACTTTTGTTACATCTGTGCTGCACATCCTATAATGTATCTTTTATTATGCTAGTAATACTAGGATTACATGCTTACCAAAGGATTCCTTTACAGACTCTTTGAGGTAGAATAATGAACATGAGATTCTTACCAGTATTCCCTATGTTGTCATATGTGATCAAAACCCAGGAAAAGTGACGTCTTTCAAAATCCCTGACTACATAACCCCAAAATGTTTGCTCACCTGAGCCTATAGAGGTCAAAAATGACTTTTTTTTCCCCACAGCCCACAGTGGGTTCAGAGAAATAAGGGAAGATGTTAAATGTCTTGTCATGTCAATTTCACTGAAGTGCTCGCCCTCTGTAGAAACTTTTACAGTAAATCCCACATGTTTTCTAAGGCCTTTGATTGTCCTTAAGCTTTCTGTTTTTTCTTTCATTATTTTATTTTCAGATTTTACTATTCTGTACTTTCTTTTCTTTTCTTTTTTTTCTTGCTTGCATGTTTTTGGGTTTGTTATTTTGCTAACATTTTGCTGTTACCATGTTATGTTATTTTACTTATTTAATTTTACTGTACAGCACTTTGGTCAACTTTGGTTGTTTTTAAATGGGCTTCATAAATATATTTGATTTGAATAGTCAACCACACTAGAACACAAAAATTATTCAAAACACTGGTTAGCTGTTAGCTGTAAACTGTCCTTTGCAGTCTCTTCTTGTTATACTGGCTAACGTTTCCGCTTTCAACGCACCCACTGGAGATTTCATCAATGCTGATTCTCTTTCGATGTAAGAATGAAGGAGCACACTCAAAGATACGAGTGATGCTCTGCACATGCTAAAGTCTTCCTTCCACTCCTCGTCAACAACAATCCCACCTTCGAAATTGTCTCACCATTTCCTGGTTTGACCAGGCCTGAGCCAAAACATCTTATCTGGCAGACCTACCGTGGACACTGAGGTGGACCAGATAACATTGAGTAAATTAGATGTCTTTTTTTGTCCATGAAGTGGCGCAATACTAACATTAGGTATTCATTTGACCAAGCAGCAAGCAGTGCTAACAAAATGTAAACAAACAACACTGTTGTTATTGTGTTTGGTGTATACGCATCACACAAAGCAACAATGGACATGCATGAATACAGGAGATGATGTCGTCATTTCCTAAACACTCTATTTTATTTATTGACAAGAATACAAAGTAACTAGAGCTTTTGAAAAATATTCACCTTAGAAGGCATTTTCAAAACTCTCCCTCTTAGTGACCTAAAATTCCATCTGTGTGTGTACTTTCAAACAAAGTAAATGTACTTCTTAGGAAAAATGCTAATAAGTCAGTCATGACTGTTAGCATATTAGCTCTTACAAGATAGGGCTTTTTTTATTGTGTGTGTGTGTGTGTGTGTGTGTGTGTGTGTGTGTGTGTGCGCTTGTGTATGTCTGTGTGACTTCATACACAGTCATTGACGGCAAAAAATTCATTCTCTGTTTCTACGTTAAGGTATGTATTTCTATTAAGAATTGATTATGACATGTTTGTGGGTGTTGTTTGGGATGTGTATGCAAAATGAACACGTATGTGTGTGTGCAAATGGCACTAACTGTATATCCAATGTGTTACCATGCTTGTGTGTCTGTCTGTCTCTCCGCCTGTATATTTTTCTGCTTAGTGTCCAGGGAACAATAAAGATAAAGCAGATGCCAGCAGATGCCCTGTTTAAAGATTATCAGCCTCTCTCTCCATACTGTTAACACTCACCAGGGACAGTACAACATTTAACACAACCCATTTACACCACACAACACATGGCAATGTGGCACCGAAAGACGAAGTAAAGCAAGGGGGGGGGGGACTGGAAAAGAGATGGGGGAGGGTGAAAGGGGGAGGAATGGAGGGTAAATGGATGAGAGAATGCAAAACACAACAGATGAGTGCAAGGATGTAGGTTTTTGTCAACATTAGGGTGGAACCATTTGAGAGGGGGGGTTGGGGGAAAGTTTTGAGCGTCAAACGCATAAAGTCTGGCATTCTGTTGAATTTTTATTCACCAATTTGTGCCTTTTCTGCATCAATAATGGTGTAAATGTCAAAATCACAGTTCTCTGCTACTTCAATCAATCAATCATTTATTTGTCTCATGGACTGATACAAGGTACAACTACAGTGAAATGTCATCCCATCAGCTCCAACTTGTGCACTATAATTTAGATATTTTTGCATCTTCTTACACTGTTGGCTGCTGCTTTATAATTGGCCATGTTTGTTTTCTGATCACAAAGAGCCACACGGGTGCTCCTCCTGATCATGGGCAGCCAGTTTGCTCTGCAGCCACCTCTGAACAGAATATATTGTTGTGGAATAAAGAGACTGAAAACAAAGGGTTGGACATATGAGAGTTTACTCGCGAGAAAGCCAAAGAATTGGTACATGACAATTTATAATGTCTGACAATCAAACAGTATCAGTTGACACATCTACAAGCTTTTCAATGCACACATTAAAATGTATTTCCTGTCAAAAGGTGTTTTCTGTTATCCTGATAATCAGTTCTGGGAAAAAATTGCTTGTCAGGTCATCGACACATAAAGAGTGTATTGATATATATAATCAGTGTATTGTCTTGTCTTGTATGTGGAGCCACGTCAAAGAAGATTTTCTGTTACGACAGACAATAAAGTTTCCTGAATCTGAATCTGAATCTGAAGAGTCTGTGTCAGGCCATCTACACTGCAATATCAGTGATCCACAGCAGGAACAGGACAGCACCTCATATTTCCACTGCCACACTAGTCCTTATTCACCATAAAGCACATGCTTCCTTTCCTCTTGCCAGAGACCTCAAATCAAATGATTTTACAGTTCCTGATATCCTGCTGGAAACTGATGCAAGGAGGTCATCCAGTTTCTTTTCCAATGCCTGTACAATGGCTTGCAGGATGCTAGTGCAGCTGGTGCCATCTTGTACATCTTTCCTCAGTGTTTATTGATGTTTACATTTGAAAACCTCGACCTGGCTGGCTAATAGAAGTCAACAGGAGGGGAGTTTACAGACTGGTGAGTTGACTGAGTGACTTGCAGTGACACGCCAGCACCGTCCAAAGCCAACCACAAAAAGCACCATCAAGACTTGCAAAAGCATAAGAGCCTAAACTCTTATGTAAATTTAGTGGAGCTGACGGAGAGGTGACTGGAAACATCCATGCCTAATACACAGTCATTTATTTATTTATTTTTAGGGGGCAAATGTACATGTACATGTTTGAAATATGGAGGGTAAATATCATATAAATATTGTCCCCTGCATCCTCCCGTACGCCCACGGATGAGTGATGGACGGCATTGTGGAATTGGAAAGGAGACAAACAAGAAATCTGAGCTCATTTTGAGACAAAAGCAGGGAAATAGACTATTTTTATATATTCGGACACTGCCACAGCCTGTGCCAATTATTTACAAGAGCTCTTTGAATCCTCAGTTGACAATAAGTGTAAGAAATTTGGAGGATTTTTTTTTTATAGTCCCGGGAACATAAAACTCAGTATGTTATTTCAGAAAAAGTGACTCCAATCAACTTTCAAACCTCTAAAATACTGCTATGGAATATCTCCCAGTATGTTTCTCTATGTACTTAACTGATAATCTCAGCAATTCACATAAAAACAAACATCCCAGGAAATTTTAAAATAGCTAATAACACAGTAACCTTTAGTCCCAAGACCAGCTTGCATGTACAGTAGCCACTCACATGTACGTAAGCACACACACACTCATTCACAGACACATTTTATTTCTTTCAGCTCAACCCATCACGTTCACAAAAGATCAAAGTATGTCTTTCTCTTCTGCTCTTTCTGTCTCTTTCTGTCTATGCCAGCTCCCTCAGAGAGCATAATTACCAGCACAGAACGATAACACCATTTCCAGTCAGAATGAGACAATTCCCAGCGTAAGACTCATTTCATGCTTTGACAATTCCTCCAGGAATCATGGCACACAAAGAAGCAAAGACCACTTCAGGATTTGTTATATTCCTACTACTGTCTGAAAAAGAGTTCAGGACTCTTCTGTTCACTTCTTCTCTTTTCTTCGTCTCTTTTCATTTCCGCTCCTCTACTTCCTATCGTCGCCCTGACCTCCCTTTGTTCCAGCCAACTTCCGATCCATCTGTCCGTCCAACCATTTATTTTCTTCTTCTCTTCTACCGTATTTGTCCTCATTTCCTTAAATCTTTCTTTCCCCCCATCCCTCTGTCTGTCTACCACTTAACAGGCCATAAATCCCTAAAAGTGTTTTATCTGAGCGCTGTCCCCTCTGTTGTCTTCTTCCTCTGTCTATCCATCTCTGCATCCATCATCTGTTTGTCCTCCTGTCCTTCCATCCTTCTCCCTCTGTCTTAAGTCTTTCACTTTTTATTTTGCCCTTCCATTGATCCATCCTTCCATCCATCCATCTGTCCATCTCCTAGTTTACAGGTCATAAATCTACAGAGCTGTTTTACCAGAGCGCCGTCCTCTCCGTCCCTACACGGACCACATGAGTGTGCATCTATGAGTTTGTGTGCATAAATTTGTGTGCTGTATTTGTGTATACATACATTTATTGTGTGTCTCCTGTTGAGGGGCCATGCTGCTGGGGGTATTCCATTCCCCGTTGGTACGTAGGACTTTATTTTGGGAATATTTCTATAAATCATTTTGTCATTTACACATGCAGCGGCATTCTGGACACCACTGATTTGAAGCGAGGGGGCGTTTTATAAATAAACGTATAAGGAGTGGACCTGTGATACACACACACAGTGTAAACACATACCCACATTAATGTGCGACCACATAAACACACACCACACACACACACTCCCTCTGTACTGTGACATGGCCATAACTCACCCCACGCTACCGGGTACTGTGAAATATGACAGCCCCACAGTGTTGAAGTGGTGTGTGTGTGTGTGTGTGTGTGTGAGAGAGAGAGAGTGAAAGAGGAAGAGAGAGAGTGTGTGTGTGTTTACGGCATGCGATGACAAGAGTCCACCCCAATGTCCTTGTCCGTCTCTCAGTAAACTTTTCATTGGGTCAGACATTAGCATAGGCGGCTAACTATAACCCACATGATGGATGGAGCCACAACTCTATCTGTGATGTGACCCATGCACAGAGCCTCAATGGATAGAAAGGGCACTTCCTGGTGGATCATGCTAATGCCTCTGGTGCGGCTGGGATGGTCGCTGTAGAATTTCAATATTGTTGTCACTGAATATGTCTGCGGAGAATGCACAATATTTCTTTCTTCTCAAAAAAAAAGGAAATTCAATAAAAATAAGTATAACCAGGATTCAAATAAACAAAGAAATTAAAATTGTTAAATTAACTTTAAAAAGGAAAAATAATGATGTGATTATTATTCAGTGTGTTTAATGTAACTTGAAAGAGTGAATCAGTTTGTCAAAAAGTTACCTATGCTGTCCTTTAAAGTAAGTAAAGTAGGTTAATATAGTCTTTTGATCCAATACTCTGTGAGGTGGATATTTTGCATCCAAAACTACGGGTGTTTAAAAATGTACAGTTTCCATTATGCCATCTGTAGTCTGAGTGGGCGGAAGTTCGCTGCATAGATCAGCCTCTCATTGGGCGGAACAAGCCACGCGCTGAAATCCCGCCCTACCACCTCCGGTTGTGTAGCAGTTTTCAACCGTTTTCAACACATCCTTTACTAACTTTTGCGGTGTTTGATCTTGCGGGGATGTAGCCATTTTTCTGCCATGGTTCGCATCCTGTAGGCGATATTTTTGTGGGCGTGTTACACCAACACCTGTTTCCCCCCGGCAATATTTTTGCAAGCGCACCATTGCTGGCACCGCCAAGAACGATTGTGATTGGTTGAAAGAAATAAAAAAAGCCGGGGCGTTTTTTTCTCCACTCTTAAAGTCAGAGTCGGCGCAGCCAGACCTTTCTTTTCTTGAGAAAGGTCTGGTGAGTGAGACTATGCCATCTGTAACATCTGTGAGTGTAACAGAGTTAAAATTGCACTTAATTAATTCTTGTTGCTGAACTATACACTTGAATTTCTGTTGAGTATTCACGAGTATGAATTTCTATTTGCTGTAATTTCTAATGGTCCCTGTCAAAATTATCTTGCTGCACATCACCTCTTCTATACCTCCTGGGTTTCCGTAGCTCCGCCTGTCTGTCCCTCACAGTGCCATTTTGCATTGCTGGGGGTAAGTCACATTGAAAATGCTGTTGCGCTACTTTAATATTTAACTCTGCACATTGAGCAGTTTATGTTCTTTGGTGCATATTGTTTACTGTTTGTACTGTCACGTTAGCAGCTGTTCTCTGTTGACCGCTGATATGAGTTCTGTAGAACTTTTTACCGGCATTTGCAATACAGATGGCTAATGTAAAATTTCTAATGTAAAATGCTCTTATTCTGTATGTGTAGGAGCAGAGGTGCAGAAATAACATGTTCAGAGGGTAATTAATGTGCCATATTGTCTTCTGCAGGAGTAAATAAATGCTGGAAAAGGATATCTTCAATTCGTCATTGTCCATGCCCATACTCATATGATACCTAAGGACAACAATGTGTATTTGAGAGTTACATTTACAATACAATTTATGACAGTTCACGTGAAGGAAATAATCAGGAACAACCTTTTTGCCCAGCAGGGTAAGTGTTTTTATTTCAAGCTAAGATTCAGTTATGACTCCCTTTAGCTTTTATCTTGGCCCATTGCTAGCAAAACTAATTTACATTTGCGTAAAATGCAAACAGCCTCAACGGACTGGAGCCTTTCCCAGCTGACACTGGGCAAGAGGCGGGGTACACCCTGGACAGGTCACCAGACTATTGCAGGGCTGACACATAGAGACAGACAACCATTCACACTCACATTTACACCTATGGGCAATTAAGAGTCACCAATTAACCTGCATGTCTTTGGACTGTGGGAGGAAGCCCAGGTACCCAGAGAAAACCCACACTGACATGGGGAGAACATGCAAACTCCGCACAGAAGGGCTCCCCCATCCCAGGGTTCGAACCAGGAACCCCCTTGCTGTGAGGCTACTGTGCTAACCACTTTACCATCGTGCCGCCCTGCTTAATGCATGTCCAACATTTTTTCCTTTCGCATTTTTGGCTCTGGAAAAACTCTGGAAAAAAATACAACAGCTCCCAGTAAAATTTGAGGATATGTGCTCTTGGACTCAGGTTTCATATGCAGACCATTATTTTTCCCTTGTTCTTAAAGCTTGACAGGCCTCCCATGCTTTCCCTCTTACCCAAGTTATCAGTCAGCAATTAATGATCGGTTAACAAGGGTTGTCTATCGATAACATAAAACAGTCTAATTTAGCGTCCCTAATCGGAAACAGATTTTCCAACAACTCACACTGCAAAAAACACTCACAACCTGTTACATGTTGTGCTCTATTAGAAATAATATTATTGTATAATTACACTAGTTCACATGAGGAAACTTAAAGAAGAGTTAATGTGTTACACAAGTTATATTAGTACATACTGTATCACCGAGACGTTAAATGTTATGTCAAGCAGACACAAATACTATTTTTGCAATTCTGTTTCTGTATCTGTGTTTGTGTGTTCATGTCAGTGTGTGTTTGTGTGGTAATCGCTGTGGGCATGATTGTTCTCTGTATCTGTAAGGATGAAACCCTAATTAGAGGCAGCACACTGCAGGCTCTCTCTTTCTCTTCCTCTCAGTCTGATTCTCTCTTGCTCTCTCTCTCCTGTCTGCAGACCTTCTTGTCATTTTAGGCAAAGGTAGGTGTTCTCTGCTCTCCCTAAAATCCCCTTGGAAAGCTCTGCACTCATACTCACTCATACTGCTCAGATGCTGTTTCAGTGTACACACTGACCCCACACTCAGCGTCACCAAAGTATGTTTGTTAATGGGCACTTTTCTGAGAAGACAACACATGAATGCCAAAAAGTGTAGTTATTGTACTTATATTGTTATCATGAATGCATCAAGGTTTAGATTTTTTAAAGCAAACTCAGATCTTAATAATTATTTTATTTTAGGGATACTGTAAATCATATGAACAATGTTAAAATTGGTTTTCAAGTTTACTCATTCTTTCAATAAATGTGAGTGGTATGACCCAATGCTGCACAGTTTCAGTTCAAATGGGGGTCAACAGTAAGCAATAGTCAAAAGGAAAGGGACAACAGAAACAGATAAGAGGTCGCTCTGCTCTTTTCTGTGTGCATGTGGTGCATTCATCTGCTGTGTGAGAAAATTCACGTGTCTCCAGTGCATTCCTGATGCATTCATGTACACTCTCAGTGTTTACTTTGCCGTCAAAGTTTAATGAACAAAAATCTGTATAAAAGTGAAGATTTTTGCACTAACATTGTGTGATTACATAACCTCATTAAAGGTAAGTACAATTATATTTTCTAACCCCTGAACTGATCCTTCAGCAGAGTCAAGCCCTTTCATTGTTGGTGTTAGTTTGTTGGGACCATTTAATGACTCAATGTCGTATGTTAGCCGCTGCTGATGTGTTAGCTGATATGATGTGTCATGCCGATGCTGAACTTACCATTTTATGTAATGGCAGCAACAGAAAGTTTTATGATCCTTTCCACCATTGGAGAAGGTAAGTATCCAGGGGGAATTTTCTCTCATGTAAGTTTCCACCTCTGCCTCTCAGTCATTAGCTTGTTGAGGGTTGGTGTAATCTTCTCCCAAGAGCAACATCATGGTATTGTGCCGGCGGCTGCGTTCAACTCCACACTGGGCAGCAGCCTACTCTACTATCTCAACATCTCCCCCTGTAGTGCCAGTGTATTTTATTTATTACATATTGCAGTGTCTCTTAACAATGAGGCTAAGAGGCATGAACTCACGGACATTACGGAAAACTCAGTAACTGCCATAACAGACCTTTTTACTGTAGCTGAACATAACACATGCTCAACAGTGACAGAATCCATACAGTGTACATCAAGTCACTCAGTCTGTTACAATATTTTTAACTGTCTAACTGATCAATCAGACAAAATTATTATTGTCTTTCAACAGATAAATGATTTAATATTGACCCTCCTAGTTCTGATCATTTTCAAGCCCTCAACACTCAAACCAGAGAGACACTTTACCTTCCTTACATCCGTCACTCTCCACCTGCCCATTGCAGCATATCTCCAACCATTCAATCATCCTCCCTACCACCCGCTGACTCCATCCCCGTCTGTATGTTCATGGCCAATCACGGTCAGCCGTGTTGTTATGGGATTAGTGACAGCCCAATCGGATGGCCTCCTTCAGCTTCTATCCCCTCAACTCACTGGGGAACAAATAAGAACACAAAGACACACAAACTCACATCACTGGGAAAACCACATAACAGCAGAAGTCCAAAACATTCTCAATGGGAGTGTGGGACATGCTGAGGGCTTAGCTCTGTGACAGGATGGAGGCCTGGTGTGTATGTGTATGTTTGTGGTGTCTGCATGTGCATCTGCTGTACGTTAGCTTTTTCAGTATCAGTGCAAATAATAATACGGATTAATGTGCATATGTGTGTGTGTGTTTATTTCATGTATCCTGATGTGCGAGCCAGGTATAGGAGCGAGATGATGGAGGTACAGATGATGGGGAGATGAAAAACGGATAATGACAACACTCATTTGAAATGAAATTGATGTCATGTCTTTTCACTATAAGGAGGTACCTATAATACACACGCCCTCTGTGCGTATGTCTCTGTGTGCAAGAGTGATGTGTTTATGTGTGTCAGAGGGAAAGTAGGTGTGTATATGTTACATAGTGTACTAACGTAATACAGCAATTTAACGTCCCACTTCACTGCTGTCATACACAATCTTGCAGGCTACAGTAGGTGCAACATAAAAGCATGTGACGCGGAGTGTGTGTGTGTGTGTGTGTGTGTGTGTGTGTGTGTGTGTGTGTGTGTGTGTGTGTGCAACTACATGTCAAAATTACATCTATCTTCACACAGAGCAGCACACAAAGGTCAAACACACACTGTATATCTGTTAATTAGCACATGGAGCAAACACATACATACAGAGTCATATCGGTGTGAAAAATGGCGTCGTGACAGTACAGAAAAATTAACACACAGTATGCAAACATGCACTTAAAAAATAAAATGCACATGCATGCACACAATAACATGATGACAGAGTACATAATTATCTAGTTATCAATGAGACTGTGCTTCTGCCCTTCTCTGGACCACTGGAGTGTGTCATTACGTTTCCTCACAACCCCATCCGTCACACAGGCTCTCTTTCACTCTCTTTCTCTTTCTCTTTCTCTTGCACATACACACACACACACACACACACACACACACACACGTTCTATAAGGAAAATATCAAAGCCCATTACTTTTAAAAAGTCTAAAATGACCCTGGACACAAAAGATTATGATAAGTCCAAGCATCTCCTCTCTTTATGACATTTATAATGCTGCATGCATAAAGGTTCACCAGCCACAAACACAATGGCAACTGACCCTTGAAGCTCCGCAGATTGTCATTGTGTCCAGAAACCACAAATCTGTCAATCCATTGGAGGATCAAAGGTCAAACTGTGCCTTGAAAAAACTGTACAACTTCTACCTAATTCCTGTGTCTCCCAGACCTGTCATGGTGAATCTGAAGTGACCCTTTAAAACACCAGAGTCACACAATAATACAGACTAACTGCTTGAGGTCGCATTCAGTGAGGTAAAATTATTGTTTTTGTCGATGGAGTCTGGAGTCTTCAGTTCTCCATCAGAAAGGGCTGTCTGTTTGGGAGGTACTGAGCACAGGATTAAATGAATGAGACATAGATTAAGGCCCAATCCCAATACCCCCCCTTGTCCACTACCCCTTAGCCCTTGTCCACTACCCCTTAGCCCTTGGCCCTACCCCTTAGCCTTTGGCCCTATGCCCCTAGCCATCGCCCACTACCCCTTGGCCCTCAAAATGAAGAGGGGTAGAGGTTGAAATATTTCTCTAGGAATTGGGACACCACTCACTACGTCACCGCATCGGTTATGTTCACGCATACGTAACTATTTTAAACAGGAAGCTGCGAGCCATCTACATTTCCAGCAAGCATCTACAATGGAGTCTCTAGTTGAGTTCATCCTACCTATCATGTTTCCTGTATTCATCATGCTTCATTTGATGAACGACAGACAACAGGGGACTTCTGCTAGCTAGCTAGCTAGCTAACCAGCTAACATTATGAGGCAGCATAGTTATACTAGGTGGTGTGTTATCGTAATGTGAAAAATCCGACAATTTTGCAGAAAGATGACAGACGCCAGATAGTGCGAGCTAGCTAGCTAGCTAACAAGCAGCATGACGATGGTAACGTTAGCTATGTATGAACTTTTATTCCCGTCTCTTGCTCGGTGGTAGCCATGGCGATGTGTACCCCTCACTGGCAAGTCAGCATCTGATATACCTTGCTCCAAAGGGCTAGTTTCATACCCGCTACCCCTCGTTATGCCCCCTACCCCTACACGCAAAAAGGAATTGGGACAACACTACCCCTCACGGGAACGTGCTAATGTAGAGATAGGGCCAAGGGGTAGGGCTAAGGGGGGTTATTGGGACGGGCCCTAAACTGCAGGGGTTGTGTGAGAGTTTGTTAATGGATGTTGTGATATAGTTTTGCTGTTGTTATACGCTATCACCTGTGAGTTTATTTCATCAACAGTTTTCTCTCTTGGTGGATTCTTCATTCACCCGAGTCAATGTCAACACAGCACTGTTAAGAGTGTCATTGATCATATCTAAAGTGTTCACATGTGTATTTTATGTCTACATGTGTGTGGGTGCGTGTCTGTATGTGTGTGTGTGTGTGTGTGTGTGTGTGTGACACAATTAATATCTCAGTTGCACTCAGTCATAAATTGCCAGGGTAACTCTGCACCAGTCTAGTGGTTGAATCCTGTCAGTCTGATCTATTCTGGGACCGGGAACCTGCAGCCTCCTCCTGCTCTCCCTTTATCTCTACCTTCTCTCTGTCTTAGTGTTTATCTCTCTTATGTCTTTCCATCCCTTTGTCTCTCTTTCTCTCTCTCCAGCTGTCTGTCCTCTGTCTCCTACTCTATGTCTGTCTGTCCCTGCCAGAAGATGAGGTGAGTATCTGTTGTCTGTTGTGTATATGTGTGTGTTTGCGCGTGCATATCCGTGCACACGCGCGTCTGTGGTCCATCCGGTAGTTTGGTGTAGATTTCAGCCTTCAGCGACCCGGCGTGGCTAAAGGAGGCTTAGGTTGCTTTGATGGACAGAGGGAGCCAGAGAGAGAGAGAGAGGGGAAGACAGTCAGACAAAAAAAAATGCTTTTTTAGCCAAAAACACAAATTACTTCCAGATCAATTATATTAGAATGCTATTTGGATTCCTATCTCACTTACGGTCCCAAAATATCCAGGACCAACATCATCCCTGTGGTCTAATTTAATGACAAAGTCTGACACAGCAGAAAGTATACTTGAGCAGTAAACCACTACATTAATTACTTAAAATATATGCATGGGGTCCCAGTGAGCCACCTTTAACTTGAAGCATTTTCTAAAGAGGACAGCTTAAAGTCATTTCTTCCAAGTAAGACATCTACCACACATGCATTCAGAGAGTTTGTACCTGGTCAGCATATACACGGGAAGCAAACAACGGCCTCCTGGATCAAAGTACAGGCTTTGTTTGACCCATCCACCCCCCCTCCTGCCTGCTGTATAAGGATTTCCAGCTCCTTATATTACGTTGTGACCAGCCAAAAATTAAAATGACGCTGTCCAGCGACATTATAAACTGAAGCAACATTTGCGGCAGTATGAGATGTTGCTGGGCAGCGTGATAAACTCACACTGCCCCGCAGTGTATCATAGCACCAAAAGGTAACTTTTTGCATGGATGCTGATGCCGAAATCACTGACAAAGTGGCTGTATTTGACGAGTTGGGAATGAGAACAGGCTGGTAAGTAAGATGCTTTGCCTGATAAGCTTTGGTCTGAATGTCTATTTGTGATCAGCCATCTTCAGCTCACCACAGTTCAGAAAGTCCTTCTTAACTGTGCTCCTTGTCTTCAGGGAATCAGTGCAGTATTGTCTATCCTACATCAAGGTTTTGTAAAGTTATCCAGTCTTCACAAAAATGCTTCGCTCTCGGCTTGTCAGTTTAAAATTACTGCCATTTTCTTTACTGAGAAACTTGAAATATTGCGTTTTTTTTTTCCCTGAAGGCCAATTTACTCTACGGAGCAACTAAAATGCGCTGTAAATGTAATTTGTTAAATGGTTGAATATCTTGTTTTTTTGTGTAGCTTGATTTCTAGCTTGATATGAATTCCCCTCATACACAGTCATATACACACAAACACTTTTTTTTTATTTTTATCATCTTTTTTTGTAATAGAAAATGTTTCAACTGTCTTTTATTTTCAGTACTTTGTGTTGCGTTTTATGCATGAATTGTGCTATTTAACTATACTAATATTTATAATGATTTTTATCTTATTTTATTTTATTTTATTTTATTTTATCATAAACCCCCAGCTTCAAGCCCCTAAACTCATACTCTTATCCCCCTCATTTTTACAATTCTGTGTCCATGTCTGTTATCGCTGCTATTCAATAAACCTCAGAAACATGCACACACACTAACACACACACACACACACACACACACACAGTATGTCTAACACCCCCTTTGGCGAGACACAGATGCCTCGCTCTGCTCTTTTCTCTCTTCTCCTCCCTCTTGCCATTTTTGTCGGCTGTCTGTCACGTACTGAGAGCGATGCATCTTTATATACAGTAGTGTATCACTGCTGTGCTTCAATAAGCAGTACTCTGTAGATTCTTGTTTCGGAGGTATATAGACTTTTAAAAAACGAATACATACAGTGTTGAGTTTAAATCAGTAATACCTAAATGGTTACTTTAAGGAACTATGATATGTCTTCCTGTATGTTTGCACAATTATCATCTATTTGTATACTGTGGACTGTTCAACAGTCACATCACTGGCTTTGCTAAGTAATTTTAATTTGGGGGTTCAATAACAGACTGCCTGCATTAGGCCTGTACTGTGAAAATACACTTGGACTCAGCTCTTGTCACTGATACAATTTGTTATACAGTAAGCATCTAAATGTGTGTCACATGCAACTGTGTTATTTGCTTTGGTTTCACTGTGTTTCATGAAGGAGTGTATAAACCATCCCTGAAGAATGAGAAGACTAAGAGGTAAAGACAGAGGGAGTAAGTGAGCTGTGGAGAACAAGATATAGAGAGAAAAAACAAGATTGTCTGCTATTATGTGATGTGACAGTAGCCTTACAGACGTATAGGGGCCCACGACCTGTAGGGCCTGCAGACAGAGATTCATAGATCCAGGCCAGAGAGGCAGGCCAGCCAGCGGCCTCATCCCATGACAGAGCCCTCCTCGTTGGGTTGACTGGCTGCTTGGTCTGGCCCCGAGACCAACCAGCCCTCACCTCGCTCTCTGCCACATATGGGCTTAGAGGCGTGCGCCCACACACACACACACAGGGCACAGCCTAGTGGTGACCTGGCAGTGGAATCAAGGGGTGAGAACAGAATCTACCCAAACTGAACTGACCTCTAATTAGTGCTTTTGGCAAAGTGGCCCTACTCAAACACACTCACACGTAGGCCCTACACACATAAGCACACACACACACTCATGCTTAAGGGTGTAATTTGTGTGTGTGTGTGTGTGTGTGTGTGTGTGTGTGTGATGTGCACATAAATTGGTTGTGTGAACAGCCTGTATATTGCAGGCTTTTTTAAAAAACATTACTGCAACGCATACATATATTCACATAAATGTTGATCAAAAAAATAAATTAGAAAATGAAACATGATGAATTACAACACACTGACAGAGTAATTTTAATTTGTATAGTATTTGTATATAGTATAGTTTCCTACTAATTGTTGTTATCTGATTGTCTTCTCCTTTTCTGCTGATTGATCACATTGACCAGCTCATGTAAGATGTTAAATTATTTTTGCATCGGCCCAATCAACGCTCCTCAAAACATCTTTTTCTATATATTCTTACAACATTAGGCTCTATTCTTTTGATCTGACCCATAGCATCACTACTCTACTTCACCTCTGCTCTCCTCCTTTCTGCTCTCCTCTCCTCCTTTCTCCCTCAATTTTCTTCTTGTTTTAGAGACACTATCTAATCTCTCCCAGGGACAGGACCTGTCCACGCCACTGAGGTCCTGGCCACGTTGTATATTCATTGAAAAAACAGAGCTTAAAAAAAGAAGCAGTGTTTAGGGTGAAAACTTCAGATTGTTTATTGATTTTTATTTGTGTTGTTGAATAAGTCTGTCTGACCATGATGTCCCAGCGGGGGCTTTGCTTGGGGCATCGCATTAGGCACACACATGCAGAGACAGATACACAAGAACACGTGCTCGGACGGCCGTAAGAAAAGGCACATTTTTATACAGACACACATACTTTGGTCTGAGGGATTCACTAGAGACACTCAGTTACACATTACAAAATGCATCTTAAATAAAGAAATTCCACCTTGACATTTTAGGTTTTTATCACAGAATTTAATCAATTTAAAATTCAGGCTGCAACATCAGAAAATGTGAGAAAAAATAGTCTAAAGGGTTGAATTCATTCTGTGGGCGCTGTAGCACTCAAAACCCCAGTGGGCCTCATTCACAAATGTTTTGTCTCTTAAATAAAAATGGGGGCAGCGGTGACCTCAAGGTTAGAGATGTGAGCTTGTGTCACTGTTTTGATTCCAGGACCAGCAGGAAAATCTGGGCGTGTAAGTGAAAGAGGAGCACCTTCTCTCCCCAGTCCCCACCACTGAGGTTCCCTTTAGCAAGGTATTTCATCTTCAACTGCTTAAGAGCAAGCGACAGCCTCTAGGGCTGCAAAACAAAGCCAACACGGAAGCACAAAAAATTGCAGTTCCTTGAATGACCACTTGAGGCTGGTTCCAGAATTGAGTCAATCCCAAACCATGTTAAAAGGCCCAACTTTACAGCAGAAATACACATGTTTACAGCCTGGTACAAAAAACAGTTTTAGTCTCTATGGCTAATTTCGCCCTTCATGACAACTGTGCGGGGGGGGAATTTTTTTTATATAACACACTTACCTTTTTTCAAGGCTTAAAGTTATGCATAATTAGGATCATGGCTGCACTGAGTGACAGGCTGTCTGCGAGGTGTTGCTACAGTCTATAAATCAGATCCACCCATCACTCCTCCACAGTTCCATCCTATTGTACAAATACAGCCACTTCTGGCATCAAAAAACCAAGATGGCAACGGTCGAAATGGCTTCAAAACTGTAGTCAACAAACAAAGTGGTTGACGTCACGGTAGCCACGTCTATTATTTTTTTGCAGTCTATGCTCTACAGTGTCTAACTTATCAAACTCTGGCTGTATTGGTAAGATTTTAGGTGTGTATGTTTACAAGTGTCTAATACGAGATTTTTACTTCTGCGTTGAATTCACGCCGTACATACAACGTAGGCTCTGTGTTGATATAGAGCTTGATGCCGTACCCTACGCTGTACACTTGGCTGCATCACAAACCATTTCCCTCAGTGGAATCAAAGCTTTTATTTACTTTAATTTCAAAGACAAGAAACAACAAATTGTGTACATAATTAAGCCTCCACAAAAATAGCATTTTATGTCTTGTGTGTGATTTAGCCTTCGGGGATTTATACTTCAGGATTTATCCTGGCTTCATATGAGCCGAGGCAATCTCTGCTCGTCACTAGGCTAATTTATACAATGTAAAATGCCATAGGCTGGCACTAATAACGTTAGCATGTTGTATTTGTTTGGAAAACGTGTTTAGTGTAAGACAGTTGTTTTGTCAGTGAACCTTGTGAGTTGGAATGGGGCCGAATTTTCTAACGTTACCTTTGTTAAATGTTGCTGTTGTCCCTGGCTAGATATGAGTAGAGGAAAAGTCCACTAGCCCCTAGGCTAATTTCTACAATATAAAATGCCATAGGCTTGTGCTAAAAACATTTGCATGTTGTATATGTAGGGAAAATGTGTCCAAGTGCTTTGTCTGTGAATGCTGTGAGTTACAGTGAAGCCGATTTGTGTACTTGTGTTTGAAATTGTCTCTGTCAAGTCATGTTTAATGTGTGTTTGAATCAACTAAACTTTACAACACTTTAAAGAAACCCTGCTGCCGACTAGTGTGTTGGGGGTGTAACTGCAGAGTGACACAGACACACCACCGCACAAGTATAAATGCTCACAACAGCATAGGCCACATGGTTAGGCTCTGCAGAGAGCTGATGCTGATGCTACGAATCTAACTTAAGGGTAATGAGTGCATCCATGTTCAGACAGCTATGCTCTTAAAACTGAATAAGAGAAAAATAAGAAATCTCTCCATCTGATTCATAATGTTTTGAAACAAGTGTTAAATCATCTTTCCTCTCTTTTTTTTTCTTTTTTACAATAAAAATGTAAAACAATGTGATAGTTTTAAAAAATATTTGGAGTCACAATTCGACCATGAGATTTCGACAGCTGTCCTGTATCCGGCGACAGAAACAAAAAGAAAACAAAATGATAAAGCGTAATTAGAAAATCCAATAAAACACTCCGCGGAGGGAATGACAGAATGTGAACATTTGGATTTCCTTCAAGTCATTCATCTGCATCTCATAACAGACTGAGTGCGCTGGCCGGCTAATGACGGCGACAGATGCTTAATGCCTTCTTCACAATACTGACGCAATAAAACACAAGGCAAACAGGCGTCGCCCTAAAGCGCTGTCTGTCAAGCCATCACCTTAACTACACTGGCAACAGCACAATGAGCGGAGGGCGGAGAGAGAACGGTCCTGAATGTGTGTGAAAGTGAGAGAGATGGGGGGGAGAACAACCTGGATGGATAAAGAGAGAAAGATTAATTGACACTCAGAGAATGAGAAAGACAGAATGAAAGTGTGTATATGTGAGGGAGACAGAGAGAGAGCTGGCAGATGAATGAGCAGCCTCTTAGGTAAATGGCAGGGAGTATTGCTGTCTGTCTGTCATCCTGATTAAAGGTACCACCGGTACACAGTGCTGTGCTCACTCACACACATACACACACACACACACACACACACCATTTGTTTGAACAGAAAATATTTATCGGATTTGTTGTTTTACACCTTGTTGTGTGTTGGAATCGTTGTTCATCACCGATTAGCTGTCTTAAAAAAACAATGAACTCTTTAAATTCACCAGCTGTTCAGTGCACTTCCTGTCCAAAGACACTGCACCAAAATTTTACTATAAACAGCTTTATGCTGAGTAGCAATTTACCGAAATGTCATGCAACTTCCACACTACTTAAATATAATGTGGAGGATACATTTAGAATTTGATTTCAAAACTTTGCTCCTGTGTGGTGGTGCAGTGGTTAGCATTTCGCCTCACAGCAAGAGGGTTCCTGGTTCAAACCCAGGGTGGGGGGTTTGAATCCTGGGGTGGGGTTTGCATGTTCTCTCTGTGTCCGCTTGGGTTTTCCAAAGACATGCATGGTGACTCTAAACTGGCCGTAGGTGTGAATGTGAACATGAATGGTTGTCTGTCTCTATGTGTCAGCCCTGTGATAGTCTGGCGACTTGTCCAGGGTGTACCCTGCCTTTCACCCAGTGTTACCTGGGATAGGCTCCATTTAACATAACCATTTATCCTGTTAGGGCTCATATCCCAGCTGACACTGGGCAAGAGGTGGGGTACACCCTGGACACATCGCCAGACTATCACAAGGCTAACGTCATTTAACCTAACCAGCATGTCTTTGGACTGTGGGAGGAAGCTGGAGAAGGGGGACGGAGACAGTTACAAGAATCAGAAGTTGTGTAATGTGGGTTTTGTTACATTATTATGAATCTCAAGGACGGCTTCCAGTCGGCTGACCCCAGTTTGTGCTCAACTCACTTCAGGTATTAGACCATTTATGTTAGATGTGATGTCACTCACCTTGGCAGGGTTGCTAAGGTTGGGCTTCATCCTGACATCTGTCCTCTGTGCTCGCACCTGAACTCTAACTCTGTCCCCTGAAGACTCTGTGTTATAAGGTGGGTAATGAAACCACAACATGTACACACCCACACGCACATAGAGTGTGTGTGTGTGTGTGTGTGTGTGTGTGTGTGTGTGTGTGTGTCTTTGTGTGTGTTTGATTGTCTCCATATGCATATCTGTGAGACCAAGACAAAGATGGGCTTGCGCTGATGTGCATGATGACATGTTTACATGTGTGTGAATGGCGTGGTTTGTTTGCACGTGTGTCATGTTAGTGCAGCTCTGTTGGTGTGTGTGTGTCACACATCTGTTGCTGTGTGCAGTAATTTGCGTTCTCAGCTTGGCGCCCTAGTAATTATTCCGACGCTACCTTTTGCTCCGACATTAAAAGCCTTCATCTGGCGGACATGAAACAGCAGAGAACCCGATAAGGCTTCAAACGCTGCCTGCCATCCAAAGAGAAGCTGGAAAGGTGAAGAGATGCATGGTGGGATAGATGGGATTGTTTTTCTCTGGAGGTTTGCTTTCACATTGGTGTTATATCTTCTCTGCCCAAACCACAGCAGAAAATGTGTGATCACTGGATTCCAGAAAGGAGGAAAATTGAATTAATATTCTGAACCAGCTTTGGAATAAATCACATATGATGTACTGTGCTATTTTGTTTAGACACTTTAGAGGGAATGCTGGAGGAGTGAAAATGAGATGGACAGAATGAGAAAGACATGTTACTGGAAAGACTAAAGTGGTAGGTTGCTTCATGGAAAGTGATCAAATTTAATCCCCGCTGTTATAATGTGTTTGTGTCACATGATGTACACTGAAGGGGGCGAGTCATGTGAATAACAGCCTGCAATCTATTTTTTTTAAATGAAAATAGGTTAATGAAAGCATGCACATGTTGTGGTACCTGTTAAGACACATTTGTAAGGTGTCTCGTCCCCCTACCTCTCGGACTGGCCTGATCTCTGAGCTGACACCACACCAGGCATTAGATTGGCTACTTGGCTGTCTTGGTTTACTGTTAGAAAAGGTGATATGACCTAAAGTAGGCATACTTGACTTGCTTTATCCAGGGGGCACTTTTGCAACATGACAGGAGGCTAGGGGCCAGTTAATAATATTTACAGTTTTTATAATAAATGAATTTCCTGTTTTCACCATTTGACATTTGCTGTACACAGGGGTGTTTTTAGATCTCGAGGACATTCGGGGACACTTTTTTTAATGATCAAGCTCTGCTTTGGACTCTGGCACACATTCAAAGACCAAAAAAAATCCTAATGTGAATCAGTTTATTTTCATTGTGAATTAGAAAACGGTTGGTGGGCTACCTGACACCCTTGGCCCACAGACTGTAACAGGCTGAGTATCACTGGTCCAGTAAAAAAATGTTTTCCAACTGTCAGGAAATGGCAACTCTTTTGTGATGACAGGCTTTATCCACCTTATTTTCAAACACGGAAGTAAATAGTGATCAACTTCCGTTTTTTTGTGCGTGACTTCCGGTCAGCCGCTTTCCCCCATGCTTTCCCTTACCGGAGCTAACGGTGCAAGCTAATTTTTTTTCAATTTTCAGTTGTTTATGTTAGTCAGTCAGTTAGTTAGTTAGTTAGTCTGTGTATTTTGTATAACGTTAGATAACTGTGCCCACGTTTCCGTTATAACGGAAATTTATTCCCTCTAAACGCGAATAAATCGCACGTCAATCATAAACTATGAACCAAAAAAGCACAATCTATCCCGAGTGAGACAAACTGCTTGATCCCCGTCTCCAGTGTACCAGCAGAGAACCTGCAGAACCGAATCAGTGAAAAAACACACCGGGCTACACAGCCACTCTACCTGAGCAGCTGAAGCTGCGGCTCGCACCCTCGACACACAGACGGTACTTCTGCATGCCAGCCAAACGTGTGCGCAACTGTGAGAAATAAATATGTGAGGTGTACGCTGCTTTTCTATCTTTTTTCCCTTTTCTTTCTTTCTTTCTTTCTTTCTTTCTGTCAGCGACATACACTCCTAACACAGGACGGGTTGTTTTTATTGACTGAGTTCATCATTAAGCCATAGTGATGCACGGATCGGCTCTGATAACACCTGAATCAGCATGTACGCATCAACCATCCAGTCGTTACAACATGATTGAGCTAGCAAAGCAGTTTTGTGTTGCTATGTGTGGTATTTATTCAGCAGCCAGCTGCCCCTGTCAGCTGGCTGCAGCTGACAGGGGCAGCTAACGTTAACACTAGCAGCAAAGCTAACATCGGGATCGTCATCCGTTAAAAGCCTCCCGTTGTCGGACACGACATGAAACTACTCCAGTTAGCTCAATCATGTTGTAACTAAGACATCCGCTGGAGAAAATATTTTTTTCACGGGCCACTTTGTGAGTTTAGTGAGTTATTACAGACACGGCTAACAGCTAACGGTTAGCCCAGCTAATCTACAATAACCATGTTATTAATTACACACAGAGAAAATACTAATGTTTGTTCAGTCATTGTGTTTATAGACTTTACAAACATCAGATTAATCTAAACGGTGATATAGTGACGTGAAAAATGTGATATATATAGCTTAGCTAAACTCAGCAAGGTAAACAACAAGGCTATTCCTATTTACACAGTGGTAAGAGTGCTGGACCGGAAGTGTCGCACAAAAAACCGGAAGCTGGCTGCGTTCTGTCTTGCCTCCGTGTTTCCGTGAAAAATAAGGTGGATAAGATGCTCTGTGCAGTCACTGTGACTAGAAAAATAGTTCCCACTTTAGTCTGCTCCTACACACAGACTTGGAGTGCTTTCACACCTGCCCTGTTTGGTTCAGTTCAATCAAACTCAAGTTTGTTTGCCCCCTAAGTGCAGTTTGTTTGGGATAGTGTGAACACAGCAATCACACACGGGTGCATACCAAAATAATCGGACCAAGACCTTCTTGAAGAGGTGGTCTGGGTTTGCTTACAGATGAACTCTGGTGCTGTTTGTTTGAGGTGAGAACGTGTTCCAACCTCTGTCCGATCCAAATGCAGGTGCATTACACACTGTTTGGGTTAAACATGAGCATGTTACAGTCTCGGAGGATTATTAATGTGCGCCTCCTCCTGTACTGCTTTAATATGCATATTCAGCACATCCAATGCATCAAAACCTTGTTTTGTAGTTGGAGCTGCGCCTAATTTTGTTTGTTTGATTTGCCTAAAATGAACAATGACAGCAATATAGTCCACAATGACCAGCGCTAAAATCAACCTGCGTAGTTGTCCCTCCATTGTGACATTATAAAGTGTTGCATTTATCTTGCAAGTCTACTCTTCCTCAACATTTTGTTTACTTCCTGGATTTTTCCCACATGAATATTCTGACCAATCAAGAGCAGCTTTCTCGTACAAGACATTTTAGCTGGTCAGATTGTAAATGCTGCCATGAGAACACAAACCCACCCATAGCCACCCTGATTCGGACCAAAGCAGGCAAACAGGTCTGAAAGCACCCTTATTCATACTCTAGATGCAGTTCTGATTATTTGAGTTCCCTGCAAATACGACTTAGGAAGTGATACCAATTTGTCCTATTGACCACTACAGGGCTAATGCTTAGGCTGGTTTACATATTGCATGGATGTACTATCTAACAGGCCTACTTGGTGCAGGCCCAGGGGCCCAAGGGTCAGGGGGCCCCTAAGGCAGAGCCTCTGCATGACTTTAACTTTGCATTTCTTGTCAGAGGGCTTAGTCATCATGTCAGTAACAGAGCCTTAAAAGTCCTGAAAAAGAAAAACTGAATGAATATCTATAACATTTGCTTTAAGGATGTCACAAAAAAGAAATCATCATGATAGAGTGTTTCTATCTGCAGGACTTAAGATGCGCTGAGTACTCATCATCAACAACATCATATTGTACCTGCCCCAGGTGGGATAGGGGGGCCTTTCATGCATCCTGGCTACCTATGATATTCTGGGATTAAAACTACTGTTGTATCAGTGTATTTCATTTCTCCAAACTTCTACTCAGGTTTAAAATTATTGTGTGGGCACTATACTTTCAAATCATGCCTCAAGATTTCTTTAGCAGGTCACAATAATGTGACACTGCGTGAATGTACCTGTGCTGTCTTTTAGGAATGAACTGTTTTTACACTTAAGGCTTTCGTAGAAGATTTGTGGTTCTCTTTGGTCATCCATCTTTGGGTAAACTCCCACCTGCTGGTGTTGCTGAGCACTTGGCCACAGAGAGGTTAATTTATGGTTTCCTCCTCTTGACTCTTGGATCCTGTTGTAGGATGTTGTTAAAGGATCATTTGCATTGATCACATTTGATTTGAAGAGTCCGCTGCAGACTGCTCAGGCTAAGCTGTTGACATTTGTTGTTAAGATGCTGTTGACCTTAATTATGCTAAAAGATACACAGTTACATCATCTTGAAAGACATTCATGTTTGCTTATTGTTTGATTCTCTGGCATTGATTATGTATGATTTTTTTTGTCTGGCACAAGTACAGAGGTTTGGCTTCCAAATACTGAACTGAGTCCAGATCAGCTTGTCATCCACTACAGAGGCCTATTAGTTAGGTTGAGTAAATGCATTTGAGAGGCTGGATTCTCTCAAATTGTACTGCCTTCCCAAAACCAGCTGATTTTTTTTCTAAAGATTTAAAAAATGTTATATTTGATCTGAATAAAAGCCATTATGTGACATGCCGAGAGATACAGGCACCTTACACACAATTAGAATGAACTCTCTCTGGTACCAAAATGATTGTTAAAAAATATTAAAACCCTGTGTGCTCTCTGATTTTTTTTTAGCACAAAGAGGGTACACTGTGGGGAATCCATATATTGGGTTCCCCCGACTAAAAAACACTACAGACAACTAAACTAACAATCCACACACGTTGTTTCTCAAGGGACTGTGTTCTGTGTTCTCTCTTTTTTTTTCTTGTTATCGTCACCAAAACAAGTCAGTTTGTCTGCACATCCATATTCATCATTTGCCTCTGCATGAATATTAATTCAGCCTTAAAGAAGTGTGCAGGGGGAAAAAAAGCAAGACAATGAATGAGGAAAAGGAAAATATGACAGAGTATGTGCGATGTCGAATTCATGTCAGTTTCAAAGCCCATGTGTCTCTATTGCTGTGGCTGACTTGTACCAACATGCTAATCAGCCTCTCACTGTACCCTGTTCTGGCTAATTGTCGACAAATTATCTCAACTCCAGTATAATGTATGCACGGCCTTTCACTGGTGCATACAGACAAGCCAGTCAACTCAACTGCTTCTGTTTTCAACAAGCAGCTCAATGGCACCATTTAAACATAGACTTGAGTGCTGCACGCATTATTATGCGCACTTGACTCATCTCATTTTCCCATCCCCTCATTTCTTTAGCTCCTTGTTTTTCTCTGTTTATAGTAAGTTACAGCACACTCCTCTGCTCAGTTTGTTTCTTTGTTGTACTTTTTCCACTGCTCCTCTCATCTCTCCCACTTCAGCTAGTGTCTCACAGTTGGCTAAAGTCACTAGGTTTTTTTTTTTTTTTTTAATTGAGTTTCGTTGTAAGTAAAGGCTAATATTATTATCATTTCCTGACCGACAGTTAAATTAGAAGTAGCTTAATTACACCCCGATTGTCTTCAGTGATTGAATTTCAGTTTAACCCTCTGGGAACCCACAAGAGGAAAAAGCTCAGCTGGGAAATTCATTCACGCATTTAAACTGAAAACCAGAGTGTGGTGCAAGACAGAATTTGAGTTTCTGGAAAAAAACAAAACAATGTAGCACGCATGGTTTACAAAATAATGCCCTTGTGAACAATTGCGTTATTTGTACCCTGCAGAGGGTCCATTGGGAATTCTGATTGAAGACTCAAGAGTCAGAGAGACCGACCAGATGACTCTTTTGGTCTCTAATTCCAAATGACGTTACTGAGTGCAATCTGAATGTTAAGCATTTCCTGTGAGACAGCAAAAGGAATAAAATCATTACACCAGCAGAGACTGCACCTGCAAAAGTCAAGGAAGGGAAATGAAACATACATTTCTTCTCTGACTCGTGACAGAAAGTTAATTTTTTTGGTCATGCAATAATCTAAGAAGAGCTGGAAACTAAATGATGAATTCTGAAATCTTAAAAAAGGTGGCATTTCTTTTTAACAGTAGCCTTTCCGTGCCTTCTCTCCACCACCTGATGCAAGCCCTCGCTGTAGTTATCCTATTACACAAGGAGATTTTTTTAATTTAACTTCTACTTAACCAAAAAATCCCATTAAAAGCATATTCTTATTTACAATGGCAATCATTAGCGCTTATAGTGAAATGTCATAACTTTCCTTCTCTCCTCTCCTTTGCTGCAAGAATCTTGAGTACAGGTGCATATGGTCAATCCAGAGTATAATGGTCAGCAAGAACAAACAGAAAATTTATGACCTTATCAATTATGCATTCACATTCCTGTGATAGTGTGTCACTTTGTATTTATTACACTGTGTATGTGCATGTCTGTATGCATGAGGTAGAAGATAAAACGAGGACAGAAGACAGCCATAGCAATGAACAGATTACACGTAAAGACAGGAAGGTTTTCATCACCATGGGCCAGCTTATGCCTATCTTACCAAATTTGGGTCAAGACCCATAGTTTTCTCGACCACACGCGCGCGTGTGTGTGTGTGTTCATTTTTTTAAGTGTATGCCATCTGGAAACTGATCCGAGCTTGCCAGGGTTTATTGAGCTAAAACGCACTGCCCATTAGCTACCTCACACACATATGACTTTATTTGTGAGGGCATTCCCTGAGTTTAAAAGTCTTTTACTTTGCTAAAAATGTATTAGACTTTTTATGCCAGCTGTGGCTGAAGGCAATATGTTTTCAGGTTGTCTGTCCCAATGTCCCAATTTTGTGAATGTGATATCTCAGGAACAGCTGGAGGGAATTTCCTTAATTTTGGCACAAATGTCTACTTGGACTCAAGGATGAACTGAGTAAATTTTGGTGGTCAAAGGAAACTAAAACTTCCCAAAGCATTTTGGCCATAACTCAAGAATTCATGAAATTAAAATTTTGACAGTTTTTATTTATTTAACTTACACCAATGTCTGTGATGTTAAAATTACGTAGTGATGACATTCAATATCCATAAGGTCAAAGGTCAACTTCACTGCAATATTATAATATTTTGCAAAAACACTTTTCTGGCCATGATTAAATGCCGTACCTCAGGAACAGAAGGGGAGACATTTTGGCAGTGACTGAACTGGTGACAGAAGTCTTGGGTATCCACAATCTGGCTTCTGTGCTGTTGTGTTTAAGATGTGTGTGAAGCATCCACATTTAGAGTATGTAGCTTCTTTGCAGTAACATTCATATCTGAAGCACTGTTAATTGTCACAGCTACAATTTTATGTTCTTGTTGTAGTCTAGCACAAGCTCATTGGTTTTGCTAATACTGAGCTTTAGGTGGAACCTGGTCTCACTCCGAAGTCATTGAAATACTGCACTTGGACAGTGACTTGCGGCGTCAGAAACCAACAAAAAAATTAATCCTTTAACTTCGTCATGATACTTGGCCGGTTGCCGTTATAATTTAACGGAGCCCAGCAGCGTTAGGGGGAAACACAATGGGACAAGAACGAAAGTTAAGGCAGCTGGGGCAGGCGGGGTGGTGGATGGGTCCAACAAACACTGACTTTCACCCGAGAGAGTCTTCGTGTCCCGAAACATTCTAAAGCTGGTAAACCTTACCATGTGCTTTTGTTGCCTAAACCCAACCATGTGTGTTTATTGCCTAAACCCAACCTTGTGTGTTTGTTGCTTAAACCCAACCATGTGTGTTTTTTGTTGAAGGAAAGAAAATGCTTGTGCTTGTGTGTTTGTATGTAAGCGCTAAATTTCCTGTGTTTTCCTGTGGAAACAGAAGTGTATTTTGAAAGAAGACAATGCATGTAACAGGCAGAACTTGACATAGTGTCCCTGAACGTCAACAACCAACGCACCCAGGGTACCTTGCACGTCATATGTGGATGTGGGAAGTCCATGACCAAACATCAATGTGTGACAAGGTCGCAGTGAGAATGTGTTTTCCGGTGATTTTGTCGTTGCACCAACTGATGAAGCTCTTGATCAATCCTCTGTACTCCTCTGTAAAAACAGTCTCTAAGTGAAGACAGTGTGATTTTTTTCACTGGAAATTATTCACTGGAATCATACATGTCAATTTAGTGATAACTTCCATTCTATCAAAAAATACACACTTTTTATTAAATTACTTTAAAGTCTTGAAAACATATCTTATATGATTCTGGACAGACATGGATGTTATGGTTGACAGAGGCATATAGCGCTCAGCCGCTAACTCTGACTTTTGGTTAATGTATGTTATCAAAAAAGTTTATAGAAAACAAACCAAAAAAAACCTTGATGTAATTGGTTGGGAAATTGGAAGCAACATACATTTAATTACATAAAATGCAACTTGATTCTGTTGGCAGGATAATGGGACCTTCCAATGTAGTGGCCCTTGATAGAAGGTCCCGCCTCGTCCCTATATCACAATACTTGTTATCATCAGATTCATAACAGAATGGTGCTACTGCACCTAATAAATATGCCATGATGGGTGCTCTTGGCTCAGATTTATGCCCTTAATAACTCCATTTGGCGTAACGCTGACACCTGCTCTGCCAGACAAAATGGAACTAAATATTTCAATCAGTGCCAAAGAAGTCTTTCTCTTCCCCTTGTTTCATCTTTGACTTTTCTACAGTGCTGCTAACAGCCCTTCTCCTCGTGCCCTTTACTACACTTAAGCATCAGTATCTTTCTCTCTGAGTGTCTCTTTCTCTTGCCCTCCTTTTTTTAGAGTGGGAATCATCTGGCAGATCTCTTTTAGGTATTAGTTTATGGGCCATGACATGAGCTATGAATGAGAAACAACGAGAAAGACCTGAGAACATTAATCATGGAGCAACATATGGTAATAGACGGTTATCAATTCCCTCACACTCTGTGATTAAGGGAGGGAGAGAAGGAGGTGAGGAGGAATGGAAACGAGTGAAGTAGTGAGAGTGTGGAGAGAGGCAAGAGAGAGAAGGCAAGAGATGGAATAGAAATAAAAGAAGGAACATAAAGTTAGGGAAATGAGAGAGGGGTGGATAAAAGGAAGAGGGTGGGATAGAGGGGAAAGGACAAAAAAAAAAGAGACCTAAAGAACAAATCTTATACCGCACTTTAGTTTACCAAATCACCATACAAAAAGAGATCAAAATTAGTGATTTTTGTTTTTATTACATCCTCCTTTCACCACATCATATCTCTCAGCTGGGAGCACAATATCTAAAATGAAAGCAGGAAAAGACCAAAATGTGATCCTTGGCTTGCTCAACTCCAGGTGTCCAAATGATATCAATACAAAAACAGATGTTGGCTCTTTGTCATTGATGTTCTCCGGCCCTGTGTTGGGAGCAGTCATGTACAAGTTTGTCTTCTTGCTTTGTTTAGGATCAGTTGCTTCCAACTTATAGTCATCAGCATATAATCAACGAAAAGCCCATAATTAACATTACTCTTGGCTTTTTACGTATTGTATTTATTTTCACAAATAGGTGCAGGTGCTGTAACAGGTGGTGTGTGCTAGAATTACAGACTCTCCATTTAATTTCTAACTGGTTAAAAGGACAGTAACAAATCTCTCAACCCATAAACAAATCAGCTGAGTTGAACTTTGTGTCTGCCAAAACATGTGAAAGTCTGAGACGAGCTGTCATCATCCGTGTGAGGATAGCTCTCATAAATAACAGATGTGAAAAGACACAACACCTCAGTATGCATCATCACTGCGAATGTGTCTATGCGGGGCATTGGTGGCTTAGTGGGTAGAGCAGACGCCCCATATACAGGGCTGTTACCACAGTGGCCAGGGATCGAATCCAGCCTGTGGCCCTTTGCTGCATGTCATCCCCCCTCTCTCTCTCTCTCTCTCTCTCTCTCTCCCCCCCTCACACTCATCAGACTGGTAGCTCTCCAGAGGACAAAGCCTTCACCTTACTGAAGCGTTGTATCTGCTGATCAGAAATTAAATTTAAACATGTTTGATTCTTGTCCCTCTGAAACAAGATATAAACATACAGTGAGCTTTAATATGGATTGATTCTTGTAGGTAACATGTAACGTGTTCAAATTTTTCACTCAAAAGAAACAGGATATACATTTTACAGTTGTGTATCTTTACTTTTTTTAAAATACAAGGAAGGAAGGCTAACTATGTTACCAACATCACAGTTCTTGTCAGTCATTAAAAATGGCTAAACACTGATGTGTAAACAAGATAAGAAGGTAACCTGACTTTACACCCCACTGCATCCCTGCTTGTGGAGTCGGATGCCTCCTGACTGCCTCCTGAGCGTTTTGGTGGAGATTTATAGATGATCCACCCTGCTCTCATCACCATGCGGCTGAATTATCTCATCGGTCGCATTAATCCGCCGATTACATTTGATTTAATTTTCATAATAATTAAAGTGAACCATCACTAAAATTAAAAGCATTCGGGAGGTGTGTGTATGTGTGTGTGAGTTTGTGGGGGGATGGAGGCCACATACGCTCATAGATGAAAGGCTGCTGTTGTGGTATTTGCACAGCCAGAGACTCTCTCTCTCTCTCCCTCTCTTTTCCTCTATCTATCTATTTGTTTCTCTCTGTGTCCTCCCCCCACTCCCCCTCACCCCCTCTCCACCTGCTTCAGGAATCCAGATGAAGTGATTAGATTGATAGGTGCAAAAGGGAAAGAAGGAAGGGGAGGAGTGGACAAAAATGATTAAATTAGCATATCACAAACGCCTCACACGCTGCCACCCCTGGAAAACAAAATCCCAGGCCACCTAAGGCCTGCCGCAGTGCTGAAGAGCCCGGGACCTGTGAGTGTGTTTGAAACCCCACACGGCAGGATTAAAAAACCCAAAGCCTGAGCTGGAGACAAAGTAGGAGTAAAGCCTCGTGGTGCTGGGAGACGGCGTGTGTGATATCTGCATTAGGTGGCAGCAAAGATACAGTTCTCCACTTCCTACAGTGTCTTTCTCCGTGTAGAGCGTGCGACTGTGTGTTTGTCTGTGTCTGTGTGTGTGTTTGTGTGTGTGTATGTGTGTTAGAGAGAGAGAGAGTGGCAGGGAGAAAAACAGAGAGAGGCTTATTGTTCAAATCATATGTACCTCTGCTCGGATATGGAAACAGTAAAAATACAATCTACTAAAATAAAAAAAGGAAACTTGAACTGATATTTGCTTAAGATAACAGTTTGGAGAAATTATTTTGTATAAAAAGTTGGATTCAAACATAGTGGGGGTTTTTTTCTTCAGCAAAATGTGTGTTAATGTGCACTCTTGTTTCCAGGTCTTCATTGAAAATACACAGATTTTTAAACAAAATTCAGCTTAAGCTGATTTTCATATGGAATTTTTGTTGCCCAACTCATAGTTTTTAGTGTTTGAACATGGTATTTATATGGTACATCATACCAATACTTACTTAGCCTTTGTACGCTATTATTATCTTAATAACCTACAAACAGAATATCATACTAAGATGTGTGTCTTGAAATAAATGTTCTTAAAAAGACCATCGCAACAATCACAAAAATACAACAGTGCAACTTAAACATTTTAGCGCACAGTGAGAATGTATTTCACAGACAAGGACCACACCATCAACAAGAAGCATTTAACAGTTTTATTAAAGAAAAATATGACTGATGTTTGAGGCTTGGTTGGTTGTAGCTCATTTGCTTCGCTGAATGCATTGTGGGGAAACTTCAACAGGGAATCCGCTGTAGCACCAGAACATGACAAACCCCCTGAGGACCCAATGTAGAGGAAAGAAAGAGAGATAAAGAGAGGAACGGGGTGGAAGTGGTGAAGAATATTAGAGCAGAACAGGCGGAGTGGGTTCGGTGGGTATTTGTGGCACTGTTGACATGTGGTCTTCCTCCCAAAATTCTGCTAGATAGCTTCAATTCACTAGCAAGGACCAAATCATCATCAGGATGTGTTTAATGTTTTATTAAAGTAAAACATGACTGATGTGCGAGGCTTGGGTTGCTTATAGATTATCCACTTTGCCTAATCTGTTGTAGGGTAGCTTTGATGGGGAATCTACCGTAACATTCAGGCATGACACAACCCCCTTGACGTTAGATTTAGTGGATCTGGAGATATGAGCGCATGTAGCAGTGATACACTTGGGAGGACCACTGGCCCGTGATTAGTATTAAGTTTTCTGGGATGCTGTTATGGGAGGTCGAGGAAGCAGCTCCAATCAGGAAGGAGTGTTCAGAGTAACAGGCAGGAAAAAGGTCAGACAAGGAGAGAACTTGGGGCAACACTTTCTATGAAGACCACATCTATAATGGGTTATGAGGGCATTCATAGTGAATTATAATGCATTCATAACGCTTAAAGACTACCTGATGCATTATATCAACAGTCATAAAACATTATAGATGTGACTTATAATGAATTATAAGTGTCTTGCAGACGCTCTTGACTAGTTAAAAACTAGAGCTTGACTGATGGAACTTATGGGGCTTCATTGTGAATACCTTTACACACCTCAACAAACAACTGAGTAAGGACTCCTTGTACACTATAATAGTTCATGCAGTATCATACGTAATCATTGTATGTGTTAAGTAAAGTGAAGCACTGATACATGCATCTTCAATAATGTATGCTTCTTCATAATATTTCATTGTTAGTGCTAAGTAAAGTGTGATACGTTTTCACATATTCAAAAGGATCTATACTGCTTCATAAGTGATTAATGTCTATCATACACTGAAAAACTTTGAAAAGACTTTTAAAAGACATTAGTCTGACATCCTCTCACATCTCAAGACATGAGTCTCAGAACAAGATTCTGCAAAGACTCAAGATCTTGCAGGGTCATTATTTGCAAGATTGTTAGCTTCAAAAAGTAAAAAAAAAAAAAAAGTGGACATTTCAGAGTTTCATCAAGAAACATTGATGACAGCAAATTTATTCTTTGTTTCCCGCTTTCTCTCTCGCTTTTCAGAGGTAAAGACTTTGCTGGCAATGTGTCTGGCCACAATGATCTATAGCACCAATGTTGGAACTCTCTCCACCTGTGGTCCCTGTTGAGCATCCAGCCGTCCGTGTAGAGGGGATCTCTCTTTGAATTGCCTCTGCCAAGGTATCTTTCCAATTTCCTTGTGAGTTCAGCATTTTGGGGAGTTTTTCCTCATGTTCTCAGAGAGCTTGGGCTGGGTCAGGAACAACTGCTGATGTTGGACTGTAAAAATAAATTGATCTTCATTTGATTGCTGCTTCTGATGTTAATTTTTGGTAAGTCTGTGTCAAAGAAATTAACACTGTACATATATACAGAACAGGCCAAAAGTTTGGACACACCTTCTCATTCAATGCGTTTTCTTTATTTTCATGACTATTTACATTGTAGATTCTCTCTGAAGGCATCAAAACTATGAATGAACACATGTGGAGTTATGTACTTAACAAAAAAAGGTGAAATAACTGAAAACATGTTTTATATTCTAATTTCTTCAAAATAGCCACCCTTTGCTCTGATTACTGCTTTGCACACTCTTGGCATTCTCTCCATGAGCTTCAAGAGGTAGTCACCTGAAATGGTTTTCCAACAGTCTTGAAGGAGTTCCCAGAGGTGTTTAGCACTTGTTGGCCCCTTTGCCTTCACTCTGCAGTCCAGCTCACCCCAAACCATCTCGATTGGGTTCAGGTCCGGTGACCGTGGAGGCCAGGTCATCTGCCGCAGCACTCCATCACTCTCCTTCTTGGTCAAATAGCCCTTACACAGCCTGGAGGTGTGTTTGGGGTCACTGTCCTGTTGAAAAATAAATGATCGTCCAACTAAACGCAAACGGGATGGGATGGCATGTCGCTGCAGGATGCTGTGGTAGCCATGCTGGTTCAGTGTGCCTTCAATTTTGAATAAATCCCCAACAGTGTCACCAGCAAAACACCCCCACACCATCACACCTCCTCCTCCATGCTTCACAGTGGGAACCAGGCATGTGGAATCCATCCGTTCACCTTTTCTGCGTCTCACAAAGACACGGCGGTTGGAACCAAAGATCTCAAATTTGGACTCATCAGACCAAAGCACAGATTTCCACTGGTCAAATGTCCATTCCTTGTGTTTCTTGGCCCAAACAAATCTCTTCTGCTTGTTGCCTCTCCTTAGCAGTGGTTTCCTAGCAGCTATTTGACCATGAAGGCCTGATTCGCGCAGTCTCCTCTTAACAGTTGTTCTAGAGATGGGTCTGCTGCTAGAACTCTGTGTGGCATTCATCTGGTCTCTGATCTGAGCTGCTGTTAACTTGCAATTTCTGAGGCTGGTGACTCAGATGAACTTATCCTCAGAAGCAGAGGTGACTCTTGGTCTTCCTTTCCTGGGTCGGTCCTCATGTGTGCCAGTTTCGTTGTAGCGCTTGATGGTTTTTGCGACTCCACTTGGGGACAGTTTTTGCAATTTTCCGGACTGACTGACCTTCATTTCTTAAAGTAATGATGGCCACTCGTTTTTCTTTAGTTAGCTGATTGGTTCTTGCCATAATATGGATTTTAACAGTTGTCCAATAGGGCTGTCGGCTGTGTATTAACCTGACTTCTGCACAACACAACTGATGGTCCCAACCCCATTGATAAAGCAAGAAATTCCACTAATTAACCCTGATAAGGCACACCTGTGAAGTGGAAACCATTTCAGGTGACTACCTCTTGAAGCTCATGGAGAGAATGCCAAGAGTGTGCAAAGCAGTAATCAGAGCAAAGGGTGGCTATTTTGAAGAAACTAGAATATAAAACATGTTTTCAGTTATTTCACCTTTTTTTTGTTAAGTACATAACTCCATGTGTTCATTCATAGTTTTGATGCCTTCAGTGAGAATCTACAATGTAAATAGTCATGAAAATAAAGAAAACGCATTGAATGAGAAGGTGTGTCCAAACTTTTGGCCTGTACTGTATATATATAGTCCTGTAAGCAGGGAGAAACTCTGAGATTATTTTATTTATTTTTTGGTCAAACTAGTACAAAGCTGTCGCATTTATATCATATATTTGGTAGATAAGTGTCTCTGGTGGAAAGTCTGACTCAGACCTCACCAAAAATGTCAGAGACATGACATCACAGGCAGAACAGGTGTGACAAATGTCCCTCAGAGCAGTTGTAGGTAGTCCAAGCTAGCCAGCTAGCTAGCCAGCTAATCAGTCATAGGGATTTCAAGAACGGCAGCAATGTTGGTCCACTTTTTTTCCCCAGTTTGAAGCAAACAATCTTAAAAAACGTGACCCTATAACAACAACAACAACAGCAATGTGGAATGACTATGTTGGTAAGAGCTACAACTAGTCCCTCCAGGATTTCACGATGTTACCATTGTATCAATGAATGCAAATTCAATCAGTTCCACGGGAATTCTGCACAAGCTTGCAATTTTGTCCAATCAGCACAATTTCACCACAAATTTGACCATTTAAAATGGTTAAGAATACTACTGCTGCGCCTAGAAGAGTCACACACAGTGACAGGAATAACTGTTTGTATCACATGGCTAATGTTACTCAACATTTATTAACAGGTAAAATGATTGAGTCAGTCCATTTCTGTGTAAGTGTGAGCAGCACTTTAAGACAGACACATGAGGTGCCCCTGCAGCCAACATCGACTGGGGCCCTTACTTGCAGCGAAGAGCAGGCAAACTTTAACATCTTTCATAATGAGAATACTTTTTTCAAACACAACACCAAATTTAAGAGACCACGTTAGAACACTGGACACAGATTTTTGTATTGATTAACTATTGGAGCTTTCAAACTTTACAAACCATGAAGTGTCACAACCACTGTCAAGCTGTCAGACACACACCGGGCTCACCACACTGCTGTGGTGTCTGCCTCATCTGTAATGTGGCCTGTTCTTCCTGTTTCAGGCCTGTTTCATCCTCGAGGTAAATAAAATCTTCCTGACTGGCTCTGAAGTATATAAGAAAACTTTGAACTTGCAAGATTTTTTATTTTTATTTTTTTTTTTGACATATTTGTTTTTTGTTATGCCAATATCAGCCCTGAGAATGCATCACTTCATAATGTGCATACCATGTAACTGTCATTTTTTGGAATAATATTTTTTCTCATTATCATAGAAAAAACGTCTAAATATATCGCAGCACGCATCACGTTTTTTTGTTTTTAAAAAAGCTGCTGTGAAATCAGGCATTTCTACAGAGAGATCTTGAACTTACAGTAGGTAGGTTCAGAAAATTACATCACTTCACTTTATGACTGGAAAAAAACAACACTTACAATATCAAGATACCCATATTCTGGGACGATAACCAGTCAAGTATCACAGAGTCGATATAAGATCGATATGTAGCCCAGCCCTGTACCTGTACTATTTCATTTGACAAATGCATGAATTAATAGGTGAACTGTCCCTTTAACATTGGCGCTGACGTTGTATCATATTATTGGTGCGTGTGTTACCATAGTGTTGACGGAGCAGTGTGCACCCTTTACGGGAGGGAGATGGAGCACTGAGAAGTTTGTTTTTGTCAATTCTGTTCATGTGAACTCATTTATCTTTTGGAGTCTTTTAGAGAGTGGCAACAGTTGAGTCGGAAACGGTTTGTTGAAGACTGGTCGTCGGGGTCGTTGCCTCGCTGGAGCGAGCAGACGCCGGCTGCCTAAGCTAAGCTAAACTAAGCTAAAATAAGCTAAATGTGTTTGAAGCCGGAGTAGCCGGGACGATGACGGGACGCTGGAGTTGTCCTCCGGGGCGACGGGGGCGGAGGTCATTGGTGACAGTGATGGACTGTTTTTGAAATGCCTTGTCCTGTCTTTCCGGCAAGGGAAGTGGGTCGCTTCCTGGAGGGCTTTTGGATTATCAGTTAAGGAAAGCGGGGTCTCAAGTGCGGAGACGGCGGAGAAGTTTTGTCTCCTGATGCTGGGTCTGCTAACGTTGGCTAATGGAAAATGTGATGACGTCATCCTTCGTCCAACTAGATCAGCCATGTTTGAGAGGGGTGAGTGGAAGGATGAAAAAATAACAAAAATACGTGCTAATTTGCTTTCTTTAAGGTGTTGTACATATTATAATAAAATAAATTACTAAATCAATTAAAAGATTGACATTGTAAAGTACTAATAAAATGTACAAATTAACTTAATAATTGAAATAGGGATGCACTGATTTTGAAATTCAGGGCTGATACTGATATCAGTGTTGTAAAATAATAATTTCACCTATAGCTCATACCAAGTCAGACATTAGTGGGAACCAAGTGGGTCAGTGGGTGAGTGGAAATGGTGTGTGTGTGTGTGTGTGTGTGTGTGTGTGTGTGTGTGCGTGTAAAATCCGATCTGTACTGGAAATCCGTGTGGCTGAATACTATTCCCTGAATGAAACCTTGGGGCACCCCACAAGTTATGCTCCACAGTCAGGCATTGGGGCCAGCTATGGCCCGTAAAAAGATTTTAAAGAAAAGAAATTTACTATGCGATCGCCACACAATATGAGTTGATTAAGCACTTTTTTTTTTTCGTTCACCACATGATTGCAGGACAGTCACACAGTTTGTAGACATGAACCAAGTCGAAGCTAGGCAGGTAGAACTCATAGGTTTCTATAAACAGACAGTAAACAGGTAAACGAAGAAAGAAGCCTCAAGTCGACAGCCAGGGCCTCCACTTTCAGGAGCAGTGGAAAGTTGAATACTTTTTCAGTGGAAGATGAAACAGTTGCTAAATGTTTAATTATATATATGTTTTTTTTATAAGCCATATGATGACAGAAACAGCTGGCCCTCCAGGTATTTTCACATGATCTTTTCTAGCCCCCATTCAAAAAAAAGTTTGGACACCCCTGATCTTGACTGTTCCCACTGTTCAGAGTCATGAAGGCCCGTCCCAGCATGTTGCCAGTTTTAACCAGGTTCTGAGATAGATCTTATCTTTGTTTTTAAAAGATTGTTATGGTCTTCAGAGTGGGCGCAGTTTGGTGCTTGTTCTGTTTTTTTGCTCATTTCAATAAGTGGAACCTGCCCCTGAACTGGGGCTGCAAAATATGCACACACACACAAAAAATCACATTTCAATTATTTTCATTTTTTATTATTATATTACTATCAGTTTTGCATTCTTAGTGGAAGTGGTAATTTTTGCATTTTATTGTCACTAAAAAAAAAAAAAAAGAATAATGATGATGTGATTTTCGCTGGGGTCTGTACCAAACAGGCTTGTTCTCTTACATTTTGAATATGATTTGTAGGCCAGGGCATCTCTGTACCAACACAATGTGTCATTTATATTGGTATGTTGTGACACATTTTTATTTTTATCAAAAAATTGCAGCTCCTGCCGTTTAGACATTGCACTTAGTCATATTCTTATTTTGATAATATTATAAAAATATATATATTAATTTTGCAGCCCTACTCCCAACCCTTTCTATAAACAAAGAGGAGATTCATTTTAAGGTGCTTGTTTTGTAACATTATGCTACATGTTGCTAACCAATTATTTAGTCTTTAGGGTTAACCCTAACCCACATGTACAGACTGCTGACTTTATGTCATTATTTGTACTTCCCCAGTTTGATCACCTCACCACAGCTCTTATATTGGCTCTAACTTGTAGCCTACCAAACTCTGATGTAGAGCCTTCCACTGCAGGTCAGGAACAGCTAACGCATTAGGAACACAAACAACTGATGAGTTATTTAGATATTACAAACAGGGCGCTGTGCTTGAACCTGCCACTAAGTAAGGACATGGTGTATTAGTTGTATTCTAATCAAGAGTCGTGAAAACTTACGCAGTGCACTGCAGAAATGGCATTTCTCTGACAAGTCAGAAAATTTGCCAATTCTGCATCCAATCCAATAATTGCAGCCAGAATCCCACCGACAGGGCAAGAGAAAATCCTGCGCACAATGAGCTAATGAAATCAAACGTGCAGTGCGGTTTTGCATGTTAATGCTGGCAGCGGGTGTCGATAGCGTTTAAAGATGTCAGCAGGTGGATAGCGAGATGGATGGCCCTCTGCCTGCCTTTCACTTCCCACCCCAAGGAAGTTAAACAGCATCTGCCTTAAATAGAAAACTTCAATATCTATTTAGAGAGAGGGAGGGAGGACTGCGAGGGAAAGATAGAAAGGGGGGAGCAGATGAGGGAGAGGGAGGGAGAAAAGAAAGAACTGAAACAAGGCAATAAGTCCCTGACCTCAAGTGCACATTGCGACACATTGACGCCGTTGTCATTTGTTAATCAATAGAAGTGCTATGCAGGCTATACATTTAATGGCATGAGATTGGCAAACCTGTAACAAAATTAAGGGAAGACTAAGACCACAGCCTGTTTTTCTGTTCAGTCAATTTACAACCTCAATGACTTCAACAGTGCCGAGGGAAACATGACTTTGAGGCGCACATCACTGCCACATCGAAACCTCGTAACTTGCATTTCTCTGAATTTAAACCTCTGTCATGGGCCGAGCAATTCTGAAAAGTAAGACCTAAGGAAACTAGTTTGTACTGCAATGAAAGACAACTGGAACAGATTAGAAAACAGTCAGTGTGAATCTGAAAACATGAGGACGCACAAGATTTCTTTCCTTGCACTAATTCTCTGTATCTCTTGCATAAAAACAAATGAAGGATATCACTTTCAAGCTGATTTTACAATTAACTGCTACCTGTTATATTTAAGACAGTTACACAGTACTACAAGAGAAATTCTGACATTATAAAGTTATGTTCAGTGTGAGGAAAGCGTCTCTCGGAAACCCTGTGTGTGTTTGTGTGTGTATTTCAATGTGTATCCTTCCCTCATTATGCTCCATCTTCATTAATAACAGCTATGCTTTTTAATTTCTTTTGCAGGGACTAAATTAAATGTGTCATCCTTTAAAATAGATAGTGTAGGTCTCACATGTCCTCTCCCCCCTCCTCTGTCTCTCTCTGTCTGTTTCTATCATGCGAGCATACAAACAGAGAGGCGCTTTGGGATAATTTACAGGATAAATAAAGCATTGCTCCAATTAGTCTTAAGTCAAATAAATTAGTCATAAATTCAATCAGCTCGATTTTATGGGGCCGAGATTCATGATGTTTGTCGCCGTAGAAATATATTCCCTAGGCAACTGCATTTTATTAGTACCAGGGAGTAAAGATAATATGACGCATGGTAATCACTGTTGGAATAGCATGTCTAGGCAAACCCTAGAAAAACCTCTGAAGGTATGCTTTCATTTCTAAAAGTTTGTCAATCACAGAGTCCAATGAACTGGGTTGTGTTAACATTTTTTAAATTCTTCTTCTTCTTCTTCTTCTTTTTTTTTAATCTTGTGTCCTGTCCATTACATGGGGCATAAAAAGATACACAGTGAGCTGGCGTTGAAACTCATTTGAAGCAATCAATATTTGCAGTACTGTTGTGTAAAAAAAGTTGTATATAATCTATACGGTATGTGTACTGATGGCTCAAAGGATGCAGATACATTTGCGTTTTCCTCCATTTAGGATAGCTAAAAACTAAATCACAAAAATGTTTCTATCTATCATGAGTTACCCAATAGAAAAGGTAAAACAGTATGATGAATGAATTGGTACACATTCAGATTCAGGTACCGATTTTTCCAGTTTAAAGTTAAATATCTCAACAATATTTTAATATTCTAAATATATTTTGGTGTAATTCATTAGTCCCTTACCTAGGAGAAGCTTTCTCACAAAACAAATATTAATGTCACAGTGTGGCCTAGTTGTTAGAGACTCCTCCATAACCGCAGGCTCGTGGGACATCTTTGATTTGTGATGATTTGATCTTGCTAAAGGCAACTCAGTAAACATGTATCCTGCTCAAGATAACAAATCCCCACCTGACAGAAGCAGTAAATCCAAAATGTAAATGTTGTAATTTAAAAAGTACAACTGTTTATCTGCTTATTAAAACCATAATCATTTGTAGAGGTGTAAATTTGAAGACAGTTTTGCCCAAAGTGACTTATTCTTCCACCCTCTGGGAGTGATTTGGGCCTTTGCTTGAGAACCCTTCGATATGTGGACACACTAGTGGGACAGACTGTAGATACACCCAAGAAGACAACAGTTTAGTCTGCTGCATAAGAATAAGAATAAATTAAATGTGTGTATGCAGAGGCTAGGTGTAATTTAGGTGTGTGTGTGTTGTTTAAGTGTCACCCTGGGGGCAGACAGAAGGCCAGAAGCACTTGAGGAGGACCGAACAATCGTCTGTGTTCACACTGATCTCCCTCCTCCTCTCATCTGTGTGCGTTTGTTTTACAGCACCACTGTCTTCTTTACCTGAGCTGGCGTCAGCCCGCCACTCCCCCCCCCCCTTGCTCTTTTATTTTTTCTTTCTGTGTTGTTGCATTCATCTTTCTCTGAGAGCATGGCAGGGCGCGATCACTTTGTCCTCTTGTTCATTGCCGTTTCTGTCCTCTGACTGTTTTTTTGCACTGTGCTCTTTTCTCTGACTCTCCCTCGCTCCCTCTTCCTATTGTTGGCCGTTATTCTCCTTCTTTTCCCTCCTTTCTCCCTCACCCTCTTGCTCTCTCGCTCCCGTTCTGTTCCCTCTGTGCTCGTTCTGTCTCATGGGCCCTGACCTGCCGCTGTGACCCCACAGAGCCGCGGTGACTTTGGTGCGCAGTACAGCCTAGTTGGTAGAAGTCAGTGCAGCGGCTACAGATATGAGCTGCAAACTTTTTCCCTCTAGTCAGCATAAAAGTATGTGTGTGTGAATAGATCCTGTTGCATGCGAGTCCTCCATCTCTCTCAGTGTGTGTGTATGTTGGGGTGTGTGTGTGTGTGTGTGTGTGTGTGTGTGTGTGTGTGTGCGTGGTGGATCCTGTTGCATGGTAGTCCTCTATCAGTGTCTGCCTCCTGATCTGATTGATTGTTCTGGGTAAATTAGGACTGGGCGCTGGTGATGGGGACAGGAGTGAGTTACACCCTTCACCCCTGTCCTTGCCCTCCACCCTCTTTCCCTTCTCCTCCTCTGTGTCCCTGCTTTTATCATCTTCCTCCATGTCCTCGTCCTTTCCCTCACCTGTTCTGTCTCCGGCATTTTCTGTTTCTCATTCCCCCCCCCCCCTTTTTTTTAACTTACTGTTTGTTGGTTCTTTCCTCCTCATCCTTGTTGCAGTTATTGCACTGTTGCGTTGCAATTTTTGCATCAAATGTGGCCTCCTCTCTGGCCATCGGTTACACTTTACTTCTTACACAATTAAACATATAATTTACAGTACAGACTAGGGATGCACCGAATATTCGGTGACCGAATATATTCAGCTGAATATTGCAAAAAAAACCACACATTCGGTATTCAAACAGCGTGCGGTGATGGACCTAGTAAAATGTCGGCAGTGTTGGAGAGTGATAGAAGAAAAGCAGTTTGCAAAGAATGTAATACTGAGCTATCTAGAGTAGTGTTGCAGGGTATACTGCAACATCACCGTACATATGATACCATAATGTTGGAGTACCGTAGTACTACGGTACCTCAGGCACCACTACTGTGGGATAAGTTCAAAGTCCAGTCGCAAGAGGGTGAGTGTCCATGTGCCGTCCAATAACGGTGCATGCTGGTCTCCTGGCACTTGGTATGCTATCGCAGGGGTTTGTTTTCCTCTTTTTGGTGTCATGACTGCCCAAAAGTACCTGGACAGCCAAGCCGTGGTGGTACACAGGTATGTGACGTGTCAGAGGAGAAACAAGCTGTTCACATTTCTCTCTTTGTGGCAGGTAACGGTCCACAAACCTCACCGCACTTAAGGGACTGTTCTTAACTTGTCAGGGAGGAGGGTGGCTGGTTGATTTTTGGTTGATTTTTATTTTATTTATTTATTTTATTTTGATCCCCCCTATGTTAATCACTTATTGATGCTGTTTTTGAAGTATGAATAAGTCAATAAGTAATTTATTCCATTGAAATATCATTGATGTATTATAGAAAAGTGATTCTTTTTTTTATAAATGACAAAAGGCACATCTGCCTCATTTTCGCTGTGGTATCCTGATACTACTCAGAACCGTGATACTTTCACTGGTATTGTACCGTGGGTCCCAATTTTGGTACCGTGACAACACTAATCTGGAGGGGGTTCATCTGCAAAAACTAATGAAAACCTAAACAACGGCATTTGGTATTCGGTACTCGGTATTCAGCCAAGCGTTTAATTTTATTCAGCTTCGTCTTCGGCCACAAATTTTCATTTCGGTGCATCCCTGGTACAGACTCGTACATAACAGTACAATCATAATGCGTATTTTTGTATTACAAAATCAGTTAGTAGATTTCAGCCATAAAAGATGTAGTTAAAATGGTACAAGGACAAGATGTTGGATTTTGATACAGCTGTGGAAAGGTTTGTTTGTGGAAAGGTTTGTTGTGTGCATTACCTTTCCTCATCTTACCTTATCTTAAAATATAGCATAGCTCTCTACTGTAGTAAAATAGGATCATTGATTGCTGAACACCTTCTACTGATTTGTATGTACACATGCATCATACACATCTGCATTTGCTCTCTAGAGAGGAAATCCTAGATTTGTTGTCAGCTCCATTGATCGACTGCAGATTTCTGACATGTTCCTCACTGATCTGTGAAATATCTGAAAAACTTTTAATAGAAATTTGTGTCCCATGTTTTTTTTTTTAGCTCCTCTCTCATTGTAAAATTCAGAATCTATGAATATGCAAATTCTTTTCATGTCTGGAGTTGTGTCCAATTTCATTGAGGTTTCTAGTTTCCACAGGACACTCCTTTAAGTTAAATCTTTGACCACAGTTGGTCCCAAACCATTCTCGGAATCCATCGGCTGTATAAACGGAAGTCGTAAAAGGAAATTCGCCTCCTCTGCCCAAATCAAACCAGAATGCCAAAAAATTGGGGGTCTGCCCTCAGAGGCTGCATCGGCGTCTGTCAGACTGTCAGAGAGTTTTTCAGATATTTCACAGATCAGTGAGGAACATGTCAGAAATCTGCAGTCGATCAATGGAGCTGACAACAAATCTAGGATTTTCTCTCTAGAAAGCAAATGCAGATGTGTATGATGCATGTGTACATACAAATCAGTAGAAGGAGTTCAGCAATCAATGATCCTATTTTACTACAGTAGAGAGCTATGCTATATTCTGTCAGACGCCGATGCAGCCTCTGAGGGCAGACCCCCGATTTTTTGGCATTCCGGTTTGATTTGGGCGGAGGAGGCGAATTTCCTTTTCAGACTTCCGTTTATATATAAGTAAACATGCTGCACCATTGTGATGGATTCCGAGTTTGCAGTGACGCCAATTATGTTCCGCCTCGTTAGTTCACCGCACTGAGCGTTTAACCTGGCAACGACTGCAGCCGGTTGGTCAATATCACGCGGACTGCAAAAAGACTACAACTGGAAACCAGGGCTCTTCCGCTCTTCTTCCGGAGGCAAGATCTCCAGGGTTTGCCTACAGACTCTACATTCACTGTGTGTAGAGTCTGTATATAGAGACTAGTCCCAAACTAGTTGTGATGTCACAAAATTCTGCTGTTACGCCCACAAAGCACAACTCAGATACAGAGGCCGTTTACATGTACACGGTGATTTTGATAAACGGAGACATCTTCCTTCGTTTGTGCCCTTTGTTTACACGCAAACAGAGATTTCTCCTCTGAAAACGAGTCTTTCTAAAAACTCCGGCCAGAGTGGAGATTTTGGAAAACTCCGGTTGCGCGTTTGCATGTGAACTGAGATAAACGGAGTTATAGGCAGCCGATGTCACAATATGCGCCGGAACTTGCGCCTGTGTCAAAAGTGCGACCTATGTTGCTATGGTGACAATGGATACATGGAAGGCTTGAGCTTCTCGTTACACTGCCACCTACAGGTTTGGCATGCTCTTGTGTGTATATATACACGGGTAAGTGTAAACGAAGATCTTTTTGAAAACGGAGACGATGAAATGTCCGTTTATGAAAATAGCCGGCAACGTGTAAACGGCCTCTTAAGTTAAGCATTGAGAAAGTTTCCTCCTCCAGCAGATTAATGTGAAACAGCAATCTAGTATCAAACCCTGCACATCAGCTCATTCAGCACAGTGACACTCAAGCATTACAGTTTAGGATTAAGGAGGAAGAACACATTTTTGGGTGGTGGGGAACCACTAACTGTTATTACTACTCATTAATACATGAATCACAATTCAACATACTTTGTGACAATGTCTGAAGGAAACTCCAGTGTGGTGGTCTCCCTTTAACTAAAGCTAACCTGATTGATCCCATGTGTGATAAGCCACTGCTGATGCGGTGCATTTCCATAGCAAATCAATTGCTGCTTCTTTATCAATGCATTAGCATGGCTTTTCTTTGGCCCTGGAGGGCTACACCATTCTGGATAGATGAGAAGAGAAAAGTGAAATGAGACTCATGGCTCTCTCAGTTAGGTGTAGGCTGGCTTAACATTTCCTTCTTTGGTAAACAGGAGAACAGCAGGCACATTTGTGACTGTTATGGGGTTGTTGCATCAAGTTTACATGACAGTAAGGCCACACTCCTGCATTTTATTTTTAAAAAGACAGAACACTGATGCAGTGATATTCAGCTGCAGGACTTATTAGCAAAACTTAAAAATAATTGATCACCACAGCATGGCCACTCTGAGGATCTTTTTTTTGTTTTGTTTTCTTTGTTTTAATAATACAAATCACTGGATTTACTTTTACAAAATATGGGTATATAATAATATTAAAAACCTGACGAGTCGGGGCATCGGTGGCTTAGTGGTAGAGCAGGCGCCCCATGTGCAAGGCTTTTGCCGCAGCAGCCCGAGTTTGACTCCAGCCTGTGGCCCTTTGCTGCATTTCTCTCCCTCTCTCTCTCCCTCTTTCACACTTCACTATCCTATCAATTAAAGGCAAAAAGTGCCCTAAAAATATCTTTAAAAAACAAAATATGAGGAGTAAAAATATAAACATGTGTATTGTAAATATACACCAAGTACAACCTACACTACACTATCTTATAATACCATAGACTCAACACACAACAAAAACAGAACTTTTGGCTTATAAAGTTCCCATGAAATTAGAAAAGATAAACGTACATTTTACCAGTTTTAATCCTGTGTCCCTGTGTTCATCATGGATCACTTATCTCTTGTTACTTGCCAAATGTATGTCAAAAAAAGTATCTTTCTGTAAAACAAGGTAAAATAGTTTCAGATATTTGATGACTCATCCTGCACTCATTTACAAAAGTTCATCCAATCAAATGAGATTTTGGATGACTAGTTAGCCACAGTGGTCATATAAAGGTGCTCTTCACCATTTGTGGGTTGTAGTAGCTAACAGAGTCATATGGAGAGAGATAGGAAGAAACGTCTGTTTGGATCTCAGTGGGCAAAAACTTTGTTGTCATTTGAAAAACAATGTGGGGGAGGTTAACTTCATTCATCTCTCCTCGCCCTCCCCCTGATCTAATGGCGAGGGAGGCTGGTGTCGAGCCAGCAGTCTGCTCAGCAGCAGACTCAACTGTAGCCCCATGTTGTATGAAACTCTAAGCCCCACCCACTTTTGTATCAGAATCAGAATCAGAAATACTTTATTGATCCCTAAAGGGAAATTGTGATTTCGTACCAGTCAGTCTAATGTAAAGAATAGAGAATTATAAGAAGTAAGAAGGAGAGTATGAAATAGAAGTATGTAAATATAAAGCAATGAAATAAAATAAAATATATTAAATTAAATTAAATGAATGAAATAAAATTTGAAAAAATAGAAATGAAAATGTTAATTAAAATAAAAAATAAAAATAGAATGTGCATTATGCTACAGCATTTAACACTTTTATTTAGAATATTAAAATATAAAAAAATAAAATATATATTGTTTGTCAGTTAAACCAGATGTGAAGAATTTTATTTAAATTCCTTTTATAACGAGCCAGCCCAAAGGTTCTGTTTCACAGGGAAGTATGTCACAGTACAGAAGCTAAACACTCTCTACCTTGCGCTTCATAGGGACTTTAAAGTTATAATATGCAGCATTTTAAAAAAAAAAAAAAAAGTGTAGACTTATTCAAAACAAATCCTCCAAATCATCATCTCTTATGACCCACTAAAAATGTTAGACAAAGTATTTATCTGCAGAGTCTCTGCCTGTATTTCCTTATATCTTTTTGTGTTGCCACACTCAGGACGTTTCTGGGCACAGCACGCAGGTGAGGTCAGGACTTTTTAAAAAGGTATTGACCAGGTGCCAGACTGTAAGCAGCACACATCCATGAGGAAGTGTTGAAAATTGAGGGCACGGCACAGAAACAAAGCAAATATAGTCAGTTAAAATGAATCTGGGGTTGGCTTTTTATTAGTTATTTAATGGGAATTATTAATAGAAAGTTAGACATTCACAAATAGTTCTAATGTTTAGTATGTGAGGAGCCCTAAGTCAGCATTAATGAGCATTATTATGCTCTGTGGTGGTCCATGTGCTGGTTTGAAACTATGAAACTAATGTTAATCCTTTTCAGAGGACACTGGATTTAACTGAGCTTCTACCTGCTCCTCCTCTCCTCTCCTCTCCTCTCCTCTCCTCTCTCGTCCTCTAGTTGTTACTCTTAAACTGCTGAATTGGTAACATTGTCAAAAAGCTGCTAGCAAATGTGGTTGGGAAACTGGACCCCCCTCCTCCATAAATAGATGTTTGTTTCTGCTCCTTCTGTTTGTTTGTGTTGCCTCTTTCTGGATCGGGCCTGCAGGGACCATTTTTCAGAAAAGACAGCAAGGCTTTAGGGAATACTTAGACTTCCTCTTTTCTGTCCTCCTCTCTACTTCTCCCCTCTCGTCTTGTTAAGACATCTCTTCTCTTCTCTTCTCTTCTCTTCTCTTCTCTTCTCTTCTCTTCTCTTCTCTTCTCTTCTCTCATTATTCATATTCTGTTTGGCCCTCCTGTATCCTATCCTCTGACGTCCTGTATATTGTATATTTTTATTTAAACTGACAACCCACATTTCTTTTCAATTCTGTTTTATAATTTTAGTTTGCTTTTTTAAGTCATAGATTAACCACAGAGTACAAACAGACATTATATTTCTCTTTCTTTTTCTTGTCTTCTCCCAATTTTTTCCCTCACCTTCATTTTTTTTGTTTCTGTCCATCTGTTGTAAAACATATGTGATGCTTCCACAGCTTTCTGCTGCTGCTGCTTCTTTACAGTAAGCCTGTTTGTTTTTCCTGCAGTAGGACTCTGGCTGACTGTCGGCAGAGCGCTGGTGTCCTGGAGTGGCACATCAGTTTGGTCAGTTTGCCCAGAGCTCCTTCCTCTCCTCTTTCTCCCTCCCTTCCTCTTTCTTTCGCTTCCTCGTTCTGGTACTACCCGGCACTCTCTTGCAAAAAAAAAAAAGAAGAAGAGAAGCCCTGCTTCATGGCTTAGAGAATGAGCTCTGCCTCTCAGCTGCAGACCGAGAGAAGAGGGGAGAGAGGGGAAAAGGGAGGAATGAAGAGGAGAGGAGGAAGGCAGCGACACACTTGCATCTGTTGTAGTGGCGTCCTGCAGCCGAGAAGCAAATGAGAGAGTGGGAGAGAGGCAGAGAGAGTATGCCAGAGTGAGAGGAGAGAGAGAAAGAGAGGAGATGTCAGACAGCCGTGTCCTTGAGAACTGCACCACAACTCTTTGAAGAGAGCCGGGAGACGGTGTGAGTAACGTGCATCTCAGCGGGACATGAGTGTTTTCTGTGTGTGTGTTGCATGGTTGTACACGAACAGTACTGTTTGTTTGTTTGTGTGTGTGTGTGTGTGTGTGCGCGCGTGTGTGTGTGTAACCTGCTGCTTGCACGCTGACCTGCCAAGCTTACAGTGAAGGGGGTTTGGCTGCCGATCTTCTCTGCTATTGTCTGCCTGCCTAAGTGTTGCTGACAGGGGATTATGGCAAATACAAAACGCCGTATGGACCAAAGAAACACAGTGCCAAACTTCATAGACACACGCATGCATGCATGAAGCTCCATGTTGAGAGCTCTGTTTGACTATACTCGCCGTGTGTGTGTGTGTGTGTGTGTGTGTGTGTGTGTATGAGTGTGTCCATGCTAGTATGCGTATGTATCTGGTTTAGTTGTCTGTGAAATCTATGTTGCTGTTGTTTTTGAGGGTTAATAGTAATGTAAGTATCTCTGACGTTTTCCTACACTAGTGCATCGTGTAGCAGCACTGAAACCACCTGTAACTATGCAGGAAAAGTTCATGGTGAGTCCACGTTAACATCTGCACTCTGACCTCAGGCCTAACACAACCTAAATCTACTTTATACTATGGTATACTTATAAGACTTTATAACTGATAAACAGGCCGCAAAATTAAATGTTAACTGAGCATTTTGCCTCATACTGTAAAGACAAATTAATCCTGTCTGCCTGCCAAACTAATTTGAATTCAACCTGAAGTGAGCCTGTGGTTTGGGAGATGTATGATCAAACCTTGTGAGGTCTCGGGATCAGAGCCAAGCGGTGTGACCCATTGAACTATTTGTAACTAATCATAGGCCACAAGCCACACAGCATGCCATGAAGCCCAGTTGGGTTACACTCATCAAAATATAATGAGAGTCAACATGTCACTCATGTTTCCCAAGCCGTTCTCGAGATGAGTGCCATAGCTGGAGACGTGTGCCATTTTATTGAACTAAGTGTCAAACGGTTGACATCATGAGGTTGGCAGGCAGGTAAAATACTCTTCTCCTCTCACATTCACGTCCAAGCGCAACCAGTGGAAAAGGCATTTAATATTCTAGGTAGGATACCGTCACACCCTAATCTAAAAATGCCCCGGTTGCATCATGTCTTATGAAGCAATGTGGATATCACATGTCCAGTATCATCTACTGTGTTTGATCATTTGTAAGGAGACCAGTGTGACAGAGATATATTTAGGTATAAAATTATAGCATACTAAGTGCATAGATAGCATACCAAGGGATGTATATCATTTCTCTTTCTTGTTGCAGCAGTTATTAAAGGCATCACAGGATTCAGGCTTCCAATCAACATCAGCGTAGTATCGTAAATTATATTGATTATTTTAGCTCCTCGTACCTTTAAAGGGAACAGTTGTAGGACTATAGATAGATAGACAGATAGATAGATAAACAATATATGACTGCCAGATGAACTGTGATGACCATTAATGTTCGACTTGACGGCCCTTATGAGCTGCTATCTGTCAGCATAAATTATTTATTTAGTCCCATTTTTTCTTTCTGTGCTGTTACTATAGCTTCATTCCCCGGTTAATACTACAATAAGTAGTATATTATGTCATATGTTGTACACTATGAGTAATATGAATTCGCTCATTAAGGTATTTGAAACACTAAACTGTTTAAATGGTATAACTTTGCTTGCTGTCTATACGTGTTCAACGTTTTCTACAGTGCAGTGGACCAAGGAGCACAAATCAAAAGTGTCTTTCTGCAGTAGCCATTGCAGTAAGAATATAAAACAACTGCTGTTACATTATATGGTAGTTTCGAAACATCTTTGCTGAGGTATTTAAATTCTGAATTTAATTTTGACAAACTTTTCCCATAGTAAAATACGAGAAAATACGGAAAAGGGTTTATGAACGTCTCTTTTTATCCTGTTGTGTGAATGACGTATCTTTAAATATATATTATGAGTAAATGAATTCATGCTGTATATATTATAATTTATTGTATAACAGAACATGGTTAAAAATACATGCTCTTCCAGCATGATTCATATCACAACTAATGCTCTCAGCATCAATGAACTGAGAGGAGTAGCAGGCAGAGCTGATGTTGTCCACAGCATATATATTTAGACTGTAGAAACTGTCCCCAGGGTGAGCATGTAAGTGTGCAATATGTAGTGAGATTGTGAGTGTGCGAGCGTGGTGTGCAAATGCCGGGGTGTGTACGTGCACGCGGTGTGTTTGTGCGCGGTGCAATGTGTTTTAGGCTGTTCCAGCCAGCCAATTGAGGTCAGCCGCTCAATAATTAAAGCGTGTCACTGGTTAGTGCACGAGCTGGGTCGACCAATCAGAGAGGCCGATGTCAGATCAGAGTGAAAGAGAGTCGGAGTGACTGTTAAAAGAAAGAGAGAATGGGGAGGATAAGGAGAGACAGAGCCTGGGACTTAGAGTAAGAGAGATGTAAAGTTTCAAGATTGAGATGGTGATGTTTTACAGTCATATGTGGTGTTCAGGTCTGCACTCCTAAAATGTTGCCGATCAGTCCTGTCATGTGTGTCCCATTTTTATTTTCACTTGTTGCAGTGTAAATCTGATAAGAGTTTCCCAACTACAATAATTTTTCGTCTAACTTTATGACAGTATCTGAGGACTGAGCACACCGTACAGAAGTAACCTGAGTTGAAGAATATCAGGTAAGAGGAGTGGTGCAATCTACTCGTAGTTATAAGCTTCTTCTCTGATTAATGACAAACAATACTATGATAATTTCGTAGCCCGTCGCGGCGGTAGATTAGTTTACAAGCTTGTAGTAGGAATAGATAATGTTTAGATGAAAAATTGTCTAAGTTTATTGATTCCTTTTCTTTCAGTTTCAATTTTTAAGATCTAACGGTGACTGGATATTGTACTTTTCTTGGGAAAAAATTGCAAATATAATATTTTTAATGGAAATGGGGGAAATTAGTAAGCTTTCATAGTTATTCTTGTCGAAGTGTGTTACATATTAGGATGTTAAAAATGAAAACTGACCTGTCCTTTTTCACCATTTAACAAATAACACTCTCTTTCCCACACATTTTTTTTTAGCATTTCTATTGGCACTGATTTGTCTTTTGCGTCCTGAGGTTAAGCATTGGCACAGTGGTTCACACCCTATGGGCTAACTGTGGCCTTTCTTTTGTGGGTTTTTGTGTGTTCTCTCTGTGTTGTTCTGCTTTGGTCTCCTCTGAAATATGTCACAGTCCTGTCACTGACCTCAGAAGCAGAGTTGGTCTCTGGGCACTGCAACATGTGCACTGCCAGCCGCTCCTAAATATGTAGCATGGGTTCAGTGCAGAACATGAATTTCCCCAGAGGGATTCTCGTTAATCGTAGGTATGCCCATCCTAATGTGCTGTTGTATAATTGTTGCCATTCTTAGGGTTGGCCTCCAACACTGAAGTCACCGGTCACTGACATGTTGACGAATGAACCACTGAGTCAGGAATATATGGACCCTGACCACAACAAGCTAATTACAACAATGACTCAGTTTTATATAATACAGATTTTGTCAGGGCCGCACTCTAATGATTGGGTTTGGGAAGTGGTCGACAGACTCACAGCTGTTCCCACCAGCAGTAATATCTGCTGTCAGTGGGAAGCCAGTGGGCCATCTTATTAATCTCACAAGTTTGTACCTGTTTGTTTGGCTAACTGTGGTTGGGCTGTGATTGTTGTGTGTTTAAACTGATGCAGTTTGAGCGTGTGTCACCCATCTTTTGGTTGTACCGTCTTTGTAGAGAATTTTAGAGTTTTGATTCCACTACTGGACTTTTGTAAATCATTATTGGATCGTTTTAACCTTTTCTCTGTCAGTCTGAAGTTACTGTAGTTACTTTTTTGGTAATCAGGTTACTGTTTTCCAGTACCCTCAAGCCTCGGATATTGTCTGGAGGACGTAATCTGATCTTAGACACAGGCCTGATGTGAGCCTCTATTTATCTGGAAGCCTTTCTGGGTGATGTGAGTTCCTATTAATACTCTATGCAGCGGTTGCTGCTTGCCAGCCTGCTTGCACACACACACACACACACACACACACACACAGAGATTGGTAACCAGAGACTTGAGGCTTCTCGAGTACTATAGACTGCAGTCCACTTCAGGCCATGATGATGTCATGAGGGATGGCGTATCATTTGTGACATCACTGCAAACCGGAAATGAATTCATGTAAAATCAGTCAGAGGATCAAGTGGGTGACTTGACTTTTCTTTCTTTCTTTTGTTCTTTCTTTCATCTGTATTTAAATCATAGAAGAATGGAGTACTCAAAAAAACCAAAACACTGTTGCTGTCTCACAATTTTGGTGCACCAAATGCCAGATGCATTAAACTCTGTTTACATTCATGACTAAAATTGTGTATAAAGGCAGAAATGTGCATACACTTTGTTTTGGTCAGATTTATAAAGATGTGTGTACGCCTGATCCTGTTTTATAGATCTCAATCATTGTGGTGCTGTGTGCACATGCATGAGCTTCATATCCACACCCACAGTTTACCATAAATGGATGTGGAAAGACCCTTAAACAGCCATTTGCATATATGGATGTTTACATACGTGTGTCCCTCCACTGTTCATTAGAAATGTCAATAAGGAATTCGGTGAAGACAGTGCAGTTTCACCGACTGTATTAGCTTTCATGACGCACAGCTGAGGCTATTTGTAGCATTCGTACCACTAATTTATCACATTTATGCAAACCATCGTCATAGTAAAATCTTAGTCATCGTTATGATTATCATTATCACGTCAGAAGGAAGATCAGAGATTCATTCAAAGCACTCATGTTGAAACTGACTTAACAAAATGCTTCACAGGATAAGGACTATCACTAACACAGAGATAAATGTAAATAAAAATGAAATCTGTCCCTACTTAATGATCCTTGGGAATCCCTAAAAGCAAAATAATACTGAATTGTAGGGCATATGTCCACTGTCCACCTGGGCCCCCTTTTGCCATCCTTACCATTCTTAGTTCCTTCTTCCTCTCAACCTTTTGTTTCAAGTTGTTGAGTCTGTCCACTGGTGTCTCTCTGTTCTCTATAAGCCTTCTGTATTTACTGCTAATCCTTTTTATGCTTCTCCCAGCCAGAGGCCCCAGTGAGATCCTGTAGATTTAGCCAGAGGTTGATCTCATGATTAGTATTCAGCTGTCAGAATACGTCAGTCAACTTTTGGAGGCCCCTCTCAATCCTCACCCTCCCACCATCATTTCCCCGTTATACTCTCAATATATACCTCTGCAATGTAGTGTGTGTGTGTGTGTGTGTGTGTGTGTGTGTGTGTGCGCGCGCGCTGCATCAGAATGTATGTAACCGCATGGTCCTGAAGAGAGAGCCCTGTGTGCATTAATGTAGATACATATCCACTCTCCTCCTGATTTCCCAGGAAGTCGCCCTCCATCATCTTAAATGACATGAAAAGAGCTGGAGACAGATATATGCATGAATTAATTGGCTTGAATAGGAGTATTTAGAAGCTTAATCCATGGGGATTAACGCAAGCAGCCCTCTCCGGATTTAAGCTTCTGTGCGTTCTCAGCAGAGGATTGTTTCATTTCACTCCATCCTCCTCCTCCTCCTCCTCCTCCTCCTCCTCCTCCTCACATGCCACCACCTTTAGTTCTTAGTCAGTGAGCCTCTAAAAAGCTGTCAAGTGTAGGATTAGCAATGTAGAATACCACTAGATAGCTAATTGCCCTAATAACCTTTAAAAAATTTAATGATGATTTTTATTGTGTGGTGTTTTAACTCCAGCTGGGTTGCGCTTGTTTAGTTATTCCTTTCTGCTTACTAAACACAAAGATACAGCTGTTACAGGATTAGTGTAACCGCTGGATAGATAATAGTCATAATTAAGGACTATGACATATTGCAGTGATTTGTACAGTGTTGTGTTTGGTAAGCATTCTTGTGTATACCTGAGTTTGTATTAGGCAACAACTAAGCTTCTAACTAGCTGTCAAATCCATAGTCAGATGCAAAGAGTATTAACTGGTGAATAAAAGAACCGGGTCTTGCTCAAAACAAACTAGGTCTTAAGATTTGTTGATCGGGCCGTCCGCTATTTGGAAGATCAGCTGTTTGATCCCGGCTCCTCCAGTCTGCATGTCGAAGTATCCTTGAGCAAGATACTGGCCCTTAAATTGCTCCCGATAGCTGTTCCAACGGTGTATGAGTGTGTTAAAAACTGAGTAGCAGGTGGCACCTTGCATGGTAGCCTCAGCCACCAGTGTGTGAATAGGTGAATGTCACTCGTGGTGTAAAATTCGCTTTGAGTGGTCAAGTGACTAGAAAAGTGCTGTACAAGTGCAGGTCCATTTACCGTTACCACATCCAGAGGTAACAGTGCCGACCTCAGTACATACCTGTTCAGAACGGCCACACTGAGGGGTAAAAGCTCACTGTCACAATCATTCAAATCAGGACAATGGCACATGCTTTAGGACAGATTAATTGAAGGCCTTAATAGTGTTGCACTCCTTTGGAGGAAGGAAATGTAACAAAAGTTATCTTGCAGGTTAAGAAAAAAGACATTGAGAGGGAAGTTCAGACTCTGCATACTTCTCACCTCCACACATCTGGCTTGTCACTGTTTGAAATGCAACATGAATGTTAGATTGTCCATTTCAGTGTTTAACACAGACACTACATGACAAGCACTTGGGTTAAAGCACTGACGCCTTGTATTCAGTGTTCGTTTGTCATAAAGTTGGGGGACTCAAAGAGACAGAATAATAAAAAATGGTTAAAACTGAAGTAGCTTAGGTCGAGGTGTCCTGACTTGTAGTCTGCAGTATGGGTCAAGCTCCAACATCCTGCATTTCTCATAATGCAGTTTAATAGCGTATTTTTCATGTATTTCATTAGACAGTATTCAAACTTGGGAAAGTTCCATCCAGAGCTGCAGACCATAGTATACAACTGTGTTCCTGAGCTGAGTACTGTTTGTCAAGCAAACTAAACTTGAGTTATTCATTGTATCTCTAACATATTTCCCCATTTGATGGACACAAAATGTTTTGTGAAATGTTGTTGTGAATATATTATATGGTAAATAACTAAACAGACTCAGACACCATGTGTTCTTTACAGCCAAATATACCATTTTCCCCAGAAAGATTTCTCCCTCTCCTCTCCTTTGCCTCTCATCTGTCTCCTCCATCCTCACCCTACCCTTCTCTCTCTCTCTCTCTCTCTCTCTCTATCTTTTCCCATATAGTGCTTTTCCATCTTCTTTTTCTCTTTCTCCTTATGCCTCTTCCCTCCTTCATTTATAGGCTTCACACTGCAAGTCTACGAGATACTGAGCAGATCAATGCCTATAGATTGGCTCATTGGAAGCCATTAGTTATGGGTTTTTATAAAGCTAGTCATTATTGTGCTTAATCTTGCAGAAAATTAAATTTAGAGTTGTGTACAGTGTTTTGGTTAAAAGTTGTTGATTTTTTCCCCCTCTCACTCACTTACCAGCTGCTATTTTCCTCGCCTCTTTTGCATTTATTACTCTGTGCGTGTGTGTGCGCGTGAGTGTGTGTGTGTGTGTGTGTGTGTGTGTGTGTGTGTGCGCGCACGCACACGCACATGTTTAAGCCACTAAAAATGAATGACAATCTGCTGAAAGTACATACACACACATACACACAAAGAGGTGCATTAGTGTCACTGTTAATAAACCATCACGCACCGTGGTCATGCCAAAAAACCCTTCAAGAAAACTGCTCATACGACAACATGGCTTGGCCACAGTACTGCACACGGACTGCAGTTTTTTTCTCAGTGTTGGCAAATTCCTCTATTGTCTGAGCGTCTGTATTCACTGGCTTTAATAACTTAAAAGTGACGGTGGTCTCGTTTTTTTCCCCTGCCACTTTGCTTTTGTTTCTCAAAGAGCGCTGTGAGTCCCTCCTGGTCCAGCTTTAATTTTCAGAATTGGTCATGAACTCTTGGACACCACGCTCACTCCTCTCTTGTGTTTTTTCCCCGCTGCCCTTCCAGACTCCCCCCACCCCATTATCGTTTTACCTCTAAATTTTTTCCTCATGTCCCAGTTGCACGGCACCAGCATGTTACATCTAGGACAGCTGTATTCATTGTGCATTGTCCTGTTAAATAAGTTAATGAAATCAAATCAAATAAGTCGTCTTTCAACCCCTTGCCTCCTTCTTTTCACCCTTAGCTTTTGGTTTCTCTTCATCACTACCAGAACTCCCTTTACTCCCCCTTCTCCTTCCCCATCTTCCCCTTTTTCATCTCTTCCATCTTATTCTTGTAACCCTCTTCCTCTTGTGTCCCATCACTGTGTCCCTCAGTGTTTCCCTCCCTGTCCGTGTTCCAATTCTCCTATCCCTCTCCTTTACCCTCTTTAACCCCGCTCTCTCCTCCCCTCACTTGCCTCCTTGTCCCTCCCCTCTTTCTCTCAGTCCTCTCCTTTACTTTCTCCCCTTTCCCTTTCTTCTGTCCTCAACATCCCTCCTGTCTCCCCTCCTGTCACTCTTTCCCCATCCCTACTCCTCTTGTCTTCCCGTCCCGAATCCCTCTTTGCTCCCCCCACACACCCACATCCTCTCTAACTAAACAATAGATGCCTTGAGCTCTGAAAGATCGCTTCCCATCCCACCCCAACACCATCAACACTACCCACCCTCCTCCTCTCCCACCCCATGATGATATGCAGAGTAGGGCAGCAGCCTTCTTTTGTTTAGCTTAGCGCAAATGAAAATTGCTAATCAATTTTTACCCCCTCTTATTTCATGGCGTGTAGTTCCTGCCCCTCCCCTGCCAGCTGTCATTGTGTGGTTGTGGCGCAGGGCTGAAAGCTTCATTAGCAGGAGGACAGCATGTTTTGCCCCTCAGCACAGTATTCATGGAATTACTAAAGATAGATGGGACATTGCCTGGTGTTACTCATAGATTTAGTGCGAATACATACTTCCTTCTGTCTCGTGATTGCCTTTTTTGTCAAAAGAGAAGCACAGAACTTATAAACTTATAATGATTATAAAGACATCACATGAGCTCAGTGGATGTGAAGAGAAGTTTGGTGAAGATGTTTATTGCATTTTGGCCATGTCTTTTATAGAGCTACCACAAGTAAACCAGCTGGATAACCAAAAATGCTTGCTTAAAGAGTAGTCCCTTTCTGTCCATTTATTTTCTGTGGCATGATGCTGTATCACACCAACAGATTAGTCCAAGGAAAACTCAAGCATCATATAAATGTTCTGAACACTTTGTTTTAAAATTTGTGTGCATGTCTTTACTGTGTGTGTACTGCATCTGATAATATTACACTTTAAAAAATCAACCCGGGATACATAGTGCATGTATCGCAAGTCTGTGTCATGACTGAGTGTGATACTGAATGTCAGCAGCATGTTAATGTCTTGCTGCCTGTTCTGGCTTTACATCCACATTTTAACATTTTGAATCAAGCAACTTAGCAGCCAAATATTTGATTTGGTTCACTTCTCTCTGTCATCCCCACTCTCTCATCCTCATTCTCTTTCCTGATCACTCTGTCCGTGTCTCCCTCGCCCTCTGTGCTGCCCACTGAATACTTTTATTCTAGAGTACTGAACTATGGAGCAGCAAAAATGTAAAAATATCCAGAAAATGAAAGCCTTTCTTTTCTGCATGAAGTGCAGGGCCTTGCCCAGCAGAAATTGCTGGTGTGAGTGTCCTCACTATACACAAACTATGCAGCCATGCAAGGGGACACATCCACTCCTGTAATGGGCCTTCACTGAAGTTTATTTTATTTTTCCCCAGAATGGTGATTGGCAAAATCTACAGAGTTAGACAAAGGTGACCTTGTTTTCCTAGTGGAATATATAAATCCCTGTAGGGCAGGAGGACCTACGTGACCGTGACCAAAAGGAGCAAAACTTGATGTAAGGGGTACTCTGAGGAAGAAAATGAGAACACCTTGCCTCTTGCCAAACAACAGCTGATGAAGCTAATCAGCCCATGTTTGCAAAATAAAGTCTCAAACAATCATGGTCTTAAAATAAAACTGTCTGCCAATTACAGGGTTCCAGTAGAAGGGCTATATAAAACATGTTCACTGACACTCTGGAAACCTCAGTAACTGCAATAAACACTAACATTTATCTTGGATGAGCTCACTATATTTGTGGTTTTCCATCACAGTGTCTCAGAGACCTTTTTACACAGAGATTGCGCTACAGGGCTGTTACGAAGTCCCTTCTTTATGCTGCCTTTGGATTTTTGCACAGAACCAATCAACAGTGGCATCATAATGCACCAGTGTGTGATTTTAAATAGCATGCTGGCATCCTGGACGCAAAAGAGGTGTGACTGATGTGATGTAACACAACAATGCCAGTCTGTGGTGTGACATATAACATGACATGTGTCAGCAGCACTTTATAAACAAAGGCATAACAACGTGAGAAAAATCATTTACCATCCTTGTTATATGGGGGCTGGTCTCCAGCTCCTAGACCCCAATTTACTGACATTTTCAGCTGCCGTTCTTCCTTGAGTTAGCTGCTAACTGCTACCAGGTGCGTTTTAAATCTCCCCATGAATGCACTCTAAAAAATGATTCATGAGGTTAGTGGATAACGCTTAAAGTAAATTCACCATAAAAAATTAGTTTTGTTTCATTAACGTGTTTTAGTCAGTTGTCAACTGCAATTTTAAGAAGTTGGTCAAAATCAAAAACATTTTTGACATTTCTGAGTAGGACTGAATTAAAATAATAAGAATATCAAATAAAATAATTTGATCACAAATATTGCCACAGTTTTTGGATAAATACTAAGTTGGTTCAGCTTGATTAAGCTTTTTGATGTCAAAGCAAATCATGATGGTTATACTAAATTAATTAAGTTTGTCAGATTATTAAAGACTCGTAGGATTGACTCAATAATGTCAGAGTTTAAACTACTCAAAAAGATGCATGCAAATTGTTACCTTAATTTTTTAAAGTTAAATCAGTGGATTTTTTCTTTACAATGTAGCTCATCATCAAATGTCACACTTGTCCAGTCCATGGTCTGGTCATGCTGGTTGTCCCTTTTACACAGACATTGATTCGGCACTGTTACTACCTCTACTGCAGGCTTAAAGGCAAGCAACTCTGTCCCCCCATCCTGCTATTGTACGTTTTGTAAAGAACAGCGAGGTGGAATAATGGCGCAAATTTCCCGCCATGAACAGGCAGTGTAAAATGGGCTGTACATGTCTGCTGCTTACGGTCGGACACCTGGTCCATAAACACCCCAAACACAGAAAATAAAAATAAAATATGAAAATACAGGTAAAACACAGGGTCTCTGCAGATAAATACACCACCACTGCATAGTATATCTTTAATTATTAAGAGGAAGCTGTGACAAAGAATGTTGCATCTTGGCTGGTGGTGACCAAGCACTTCCAGCAGAGCTGACGTTGATGTTTGCCTCCTCAGCATCAGAGTAGGTAAGCTAGATGCAGCTAATGCAGGCATAAAGTGCACAGGTCAGAGGTCACAAGATGGCCAGTGGTAATGGGATGGAGTGAGAGGGGGAGAGAGACAGAGGTGGGACTGTTTGTTCTCTTGTGCTTCAGAGATGATACTGCTCTCATACAGCCCTCCTCTCCTCTCTCTTTTTCTCTGTTCTGAGCTACCAGACCTGCCTGTTGATAAAAACAGAAATGGTAAGACACAAGAATATAGCAGACTGCCCAGCCCTTCATACTCGGAGGTGTGTGTGTGTGTTTGTATTTGTATGTGTGCGCAGTCTGCCCTAGTTTGAGCTGTTTGTCTGTTTGAAACTGATAATCACAGGCTCTTCTGTCTGCTGTGAGAAACAGTTACCACCCCTCTGTGAGAGAATATTTTCCACAGCCACCTGGGGCTGGACTTCAAATTAATATTTAACTTCAGATTATTTTCTCATATTTGGACCCACATCAAGTTAAAGGATGTGTTTTGTCCTCTTGTTGTAAATGTGGTCATCATTCTTATTGGTTATGGTTTATAACAGTTTCCTTTCATATGTCGGAGCTGAGTTTTGGGGACACCATGGCCCCAGTAGGCAGAGGTTTACACTGTGTTTTAACTGTATATTGAAAAAACTAATTGGAACATTGCAACATTTGCTTCCTTGTGAACTCATTGTCCAGGAGATATGCCACTTATCCAAGTTCATCACTTAAATGTCTTCCTTACCACTTGGGACAATTTTCAAAACTAACAAAACAAGACTCAAATGTCATTTTGGCATTTAGCTGCCGCTCTTATTGATAATGAGTGCGCATGCAGCAGTTCAGTGTTAAGGGCAGTTTACTGCAGGGGAAACCAGACTCTTGACCTTTGACCTGACCAGACAACTTATTTATCCTCTAGTGTATCATTTAACCTAATATCAGTGTGAAGCTGTTTTCTAAAGTGTGGCATTTTTTAAAGAGTTGGCACTGTAGTCATGATGCGAGGATCTACAGTGGCCTCATTTTCTGAATCCTTGGGCTCTAGTTTCCCAGCGGGGTGCAGGGTGGCGAACCCCGCGCAGAGCTACTTTCGAGCAGCGCAACCCGAAGCGCTCTCAGTTTGGTAGTTTTGCAGACCGAGGTGCGCTGAGATGGGTGTGGTGGCGCAGCAGGGGGAGGTGTCGACAGATCCAGCTTGGCGCAGTGACAGTTTCGGCGCAGGCGGAGCAAAGCCGGTGTAAGCCGAAGTTTGGCTGACCGGCGGACAGTGCGCACACGTCACCAAAACCTCACAGGCAGGTTTCCAGAATGTCAGGCACATTAACGATGCAATAAATAGCCACAAAACCACTATTCAATGCAACTATCTGCAATCAGCACATAAATGTATCTCTATATCGACTGTCCCGTCACATCTGATGTCAGATCAAAGGGGACTGGCACCGTTTGGCACGCGTAATGGAAACCCAACCTGATTTGATTAACACAGCTGCAAACTAATGAGTTCACATCCCTCTCAGCCAACCACAAACAGCCACAGCATCAGATAGGGAGTATATATTCAGCATCTGTCATTTAGAAAAGTCAAAAGAAAAGAAACAGAGTGAGACTGCGAGAGAGAAAGAGAGAGCGCGCACGCGAGAGAAACGCAACATTGATTTACAATTGTGGTGACCTCCTCCCAGGCTACCTTTGCATCATCAGCCTGTGGAGGTCTGCTCGCAGTTCCGTATATTCGGACACTGCGAGCTTGGACCTCCCGGACCAAAACATCAGTTTCCTCCTGGGAGAAGTTTGGCCGTCTGACGCTGCTGCTCTCTTCTGCTATGGCGAATTGAGTAAACTCTCATTACGCCTTCGCGCGGCGCATTTAAGGGCGAGGAGAGGGGCTCATTTGATTGGTGTGATGTGAATCGGCTGTGTAAAACCCACTCCACGCCTTCTCTCCTCCCTCTTTCCAACTTGCGCAGGTAGGAGGGACGGAGGTGGGAAAGAGGAGTAGCTGCGCCAGGGCGCACGGTGTGCCAAACTTGCAAAATCCACCTGGCCACACCCAGTTGGCGAAGCGCAGGTGTGCTATGCCCCCACCTCACCTGGTCTGCAAAACTAGAGCCCCTTGTCTCTCTACCACCGCTCTGTCCATAACATCCAATAGAATCTGAGTCAAAACTGAGAGGAGCTGTTAAATCCGTCACATAGCAAGCACATTACAGACTTTGCCCTCTGACTGGCTAACTTCCAATGTAGCTCTCAGCTAACTTGAAATGTTATTGTAACAAATAGATCAAATCCCGATATCGAAACAAGTCAATTGTTAATTAGATGTTTCTTTCACAAAATAAGTCAATGGGAAAAGTCTGTATGGGCCCCATGGCATCACATGATGGACCTGGAACATGTAATAACATGGTTCTGTCACTGTGCCATATTGATTTCAAAGCCTGGAGCTGTTCCTGGGGGATTGGTTGTAGTTGCTACCAGAGCAATATGGAGAGAGATAGGAAGAGATGTGCATTTAAATATCGGTGTATAAGAACTTTCTTATTATATTCAAAACAGTGTGTCTGATGACTTATTTATTCATCTCTACCTTGTCCTCCTACTGATCTAACAACAGAGTTGTGTGGGGAGCGAAAAGTCTGCTCCACTGTAGCTCCATTTTGCGCATAATGGTACGCCTACCCACTTTATAGTGGTCCAATCAAATGCAAAGGATTTGATTTAAATCCCTCTTGTAATTGTATACCACTCAAATATTCCATGTCACTAGAACATTTATCAGCACATTTGTCTCATAAACAACTTACAGACTGTATGAGGCATACAGTACATTTTTCTTCTTTTGTTCTCTTTCCTTTTGATCCATCACTGTGATTTTAGTCACAACCTCAGTCTCTATCTACATAAAACCATATAAAAATATTGATGACTCTAATGGCTCAGTCTCTCCTTCCTTTCCCACCACCATCTTGTTCTTGACCCTAAGTGTTGGTGTCAGGATTTTCCTCTCTCTCTGTCACTGCTTGTTGATCATATTTTTTCCATCTCCTTCTAATATTAGCCCAAGGATCTGTTTGTCACCCTACTCTACGGTGTCTAGTTGCCTCTTGGGTGCTATTAATAACACCAGTGAGTATAAATATATTGATACCTTCAGTCTGGTGATAAGAAGACATGACTTCTCTAATTCAATCAGACTCCCTTTTAAATGTCGCTTGGTCACAGGGAACAAAGTCGCAGTCTGCATGCACTGGTGTGTGTGTGTGTGTGTGTGTGTGTGTGTGTGTGTGTGTGTGTGTTAGTAAGTGGTAATCCAAGGCACTGATGGCGGCTCATGGCTTTTCTCTTTCGATGAGTATCATGTGCCAATAATAGTATTTTCATTGAAACCAGATCATACCCACCAGCCACATGTATTAACATGTAAGTACTAGTGTTAAGTCCAGATCTGACATTGAACATAAATGGATAGAATGTGAATTCGGTAATTGGGGTCAACGAGCCTAAATGGCGATGTTCATTTTAAAAGTCTGTCATTGAAATGGGATATCTAATAATGTCGACCATGGACCTCAGACTGGAAACTAACAGTGCTTTACAGCATCATCCCAGAGCCGTCTCAGGTGAACTGAAGGAAATTGTCTATCTACTCTAACTCTCTTGTAGGACACAGTATGACGACCAGGATCGGGCCATTTTCCATTAACTTTTACACAACACAAACAGCTGTTTCCACAGGTGGGAATGGTGCAGCGTCTGTGTCCTTATGATAATGCTCTCTTGTTATGAGCTTTGGGTGTTGGGGGGGGTGACATGGAAACAGAATTAGGAAAGGAAAGGGGAGACTTTTGCACCAGAAGACATTGTCCAGATGGACTTACTTGCAGCTGTGACAGTGTTGCCTTTCACTGGTTTGATAATCAGTAACAAGGAATTAGAAATAATATGCACAGCACCATGCTTATATAATACTATAACAACTTTGTATTTTATGAAATTAAAAGCAACTCGTGCACATTATTTAAATGTGTCCCATACCTAAAGGTCACCTTCAATATGTCTAAAGTTGCCCTGTGACACTTTGGTCTTCCATGTTCAGCTTAACTGTAATCAAGTCATCGACAGGAGTTAGTGGACAACTGGAAATGAATCAAGCACCATTTACATGCAACAACGAAGCTCATCTCTTATCAAAGTCAAGGGTTACAATTAGTGCTGCACGATTTAATAAAAATGTGCGATAGCGATTATGGTGGCCAATATCGCGATTTGCGATTGCGATTGTGATTACAATATAATTACAATATACAATATAATAAATAAATGGTATCATGAGTCTTTTTGCTTGATTCAGTGTTTCCCCTACATTATATTAGGGGGGCACTGACCTGACATAGTTATTGTTATGGACAGTGTGTTAATGACCATCAACAGACTGAGCACAGTCAAACACGCTGCTCACACAGCAGCGCAGCACGGAACTGTGCACACAGCAGAGCGAGCCTGTGTTGCGTTCAGGCGTTGTCACGTATATGACAAATTCCAGCACACCATAGCACAACACAGCAGCATGTCAAGTGGGCCGAACCCGAGCAAAATTGCTCAATTTTTCATTTGTTATGGAGTCCATGATTTCTCTGTGACATTGACAAATGTTTGCGTAACTGTGCTTGGACGTTGTTTTATGAGGCACTGGCGGCTTTCAGTTGTCTCTTTGTCTTTGACGTTACACGGCTCGGCTTTCTCTCGCATGCACTCTTCCTACTTTTCCCTGTGCTGTGCTGTCTCGAGTGCTGATATAGATATAGACTTTAACTTTTAAACTTTTACACAGCACGTCTTTCTGTTCAATGTCGCCGTACCTGAATCCAAAGTATCGCCATGTAATAGACTTTGCGTTTTTTTTACCACCAACTTAGGCTGTTCTTGGTCGTGCTCATGCTCTTCTTCAGCGTCTCTGTTGGTCACTGCTGCACGCTGGCAGCATGCACCAGGACAGCTTGTGGGCGTGATGTCAACAAACTTCACACACTACAGGTGAGGCAGTCACGTTCACAGGCACACACGTTAACTTTTATTTACATTAAATCGCAAATCGCAGCCTTTTATGCGGTTATGTAATCGCACAGCCTGACATCGCGATTGCGATTGTGATTAGATTAATCATGCAGCACTAGTTATTAGGGTATTAAGTACTTTGATTTTTTTCAGGTCGACTTATCTGTCAATAAAGTCTTAGTTGAGTCGACAAGTCATTTGATGATGTCATCACATTGACACGGCGGAGGAAAGTGAAGTATCTCCACACATGCGATGTGTGTCTGTCAAGGCCCGAACATACTCGGGTGGAACACACGCGGAACGGACTCCGCAGAGGTCCGTGTGGACTCAAAATGGAGGTCCACAAGCCCTGTGCGCGCAAAGCTCAGATTTTACGACCGCACGGACTCCGCTCCGTGCACCAGTGACTGCTCGGCATGTATTTTTCACATCGCAGGGATTTTTCACTGATATTTTTACAGGAAACTACAACGCGGAAGTGCGCTCGACTATGAAAGCCCGAATGACTGCGAACATTCCTTGCGGAGTCCGCTCCACTTATAGTACGCCCGAGTATGTTCACTTAGTCAAGAATAAAGTATCAGCGTAAGTCAATCACAGGCAGCGACTGCAGGGCTCAAGAATAAGGATTGCCCGATTGCCCGGGGCAAGTAAAACTCAAGGTCGGGCATGTAAACTAACAACTCACTTGCCCGATTGGGCAAGTTGCTAAAAATAGTAAAAGTTAATAACTAATTGATAAAATAAATGTATTTTTCTTCTGCTCTGATGCAGCGGTCTCTCTGCCTGAAGTCACAGGCACAGCTGTGTAACAGTGTCCTGCCCACAGCCCCCATTGATATTATTTTGCGCGACGGACGCTTCATATAATAACATAACAATATACTATTTATGGTGTTATGTCATCGTGTCATTTCTGTCTCTACATGGTCATGCGTTAACAATTCTCCTCTGCTCTCTGTATCGCACGCAGCGGAGTTCTGCCACACACACAGGTGAGCACGCTAGAGCGGCTGGGGCCGCATTTTCCTGACCAAACCTGACCCCGAGCCCGGTGCAGTTTGTCAGCTGACAAAGTTATTGTTAAGGACACTGTGTAAATAACCATCAACAGACTGCTGTTACACACAGACAAACACGCTGCTCGCACAGCAGTGCAGCACAGCACTGTTGGTGCTGAGCTTGTGTTGCGTTTAGGCGTTGTCACGTAAATAACAACTTCCAGCACAAAACAGCAGCATGTCAAGTGACGTTTTACTTTTATTATATTCAATAAAATTGTATTTTCCTAAATCTTGAGACACCTCATATGTAAGCTAGACAGACATTTCACCTGCTCATACTGTGCACACATGTACTGTATGTACTTAGTCCTAAAGAGCCCTTCTGGTGCCAGTAGACACATAGAAACATCCCAGCAGGCTGTGCTTTGCAAGCATACAAAAAAGTTTCACGCATGTGAAAATTATTTTTCATGCGTGTGCTTCACCTCCGCTGCTACAACTCCATCCTAGGGGAAACACTGCTGTGTGCGTTTTGTGCAACAGGTGGATGTGGTAGTCTACTGGTAGAGTAGAGAGAGAGCTAAGTAGCGTTGAAGTAGAGCAGGGCAGAGAGATGGAAGCAAAATATATTAAACCCGGTGTTAATACAGCAGAACTGGAGAGAGGGGTGAAAAAAAAATAGAGGTGGGCATGGCTCAAGTAGGGCGCAAAATTATAGACGGAGAACGATTGACAAATGTTTCACTTCAAGCCCTGACACTCATATTTGTGTAGGAATTAAGCTACGATACGTGACATATGTTGTTTTAATTAATAAATACAGTGTGAATAAAGATTACATAACATAAAAATAACTGCAGTCTTTGTTATTTGATAGCCGCTTATATTAAACAGTTTTTATAGGGCAAGTAAAAACTGACTTCGGGCAAGTAGATCTCTGACCAAATTGCCCGACTGGGCAAGTGAAAAAAAACCTTAGTGTTGAACCCTGGACTGCATTCCATACACAAGCACACAGAGAGAGAGAGAGAGAGAGAGAGAGGGGGAAAAAACACACGACTTGTCAACTCCTCCCGGGGGGTGTCGACTTGTGCCACTGACGTCGACACGTCGACAAATCGACTTTTCTGTTAATGCCCTACTAGTTACAATCTCCTCCCCATATATGATCACCTGTTTTTACATGATGATTCAATGTGGTTGAAAGTTCCAGCAAAAGCTAGAAAGTAGACCTTCAGCTTATGAAGATTATTTTTTCAAAAGACACATACAGCTTTGTTTATACATCTGATACTCTGCGTTAGTGATGGACGGACCAGTCTTTGTCACAGTGGTGGTTCCTTCGAGTTGATATATGTAAAGCTTATGAGGTTTGATAATTTTTGTAAAATATGGTGTCTATGTGACACTCTATGCACGTTTGACAGCGAGTGCTGCCCACCCAACAAAACTTCTCCAATCAATTACCAGTCATCGGGTATAGATTTACATTATTAGAATTAAGATATTAATTTCAATGAATTGATTCATCACTTGTATGTAAGCTCAATACCCCGTAACAGAAAACGCATCTTCTTTGAAGCTTATAAAGACACCAAAGTTGTAAGAACAAGATGTGAATGCACCACTATTCTTGGCTGGCAGAGGTCTAGACTCAGTTCCAATTGAATCGGTCCTTGCTTGTTCATTAAGTGCCTTTGCTGCACTACTCAAAGACACTGTAGGGATTCATGAACTTTTGGACATTTGACTGGCTGACCATACAGTTAAATTCCGGACATGTAAAAGAGTCATTCAAAAAGATTTGTTCATTTATTTTCGTCCATCTCTTTTGTGTGTGCAACCAAATCAACCAGAGCTTACCGATTACGTCACAGCAGGTGTTGTACACAGCTCTCTCTTTCTGTCTGGTGTGTCTTTCTAGCAGTGGACTTTTGATATTTGCCAAAGTGTACTTCTGTTTGTAGAACAGGCTAGTTTGTGGAGAAAGAAATGTACAGACACCAAAAGTGGTTTAAAGATAGAACCAGGGAGAGAATAAAGGAAATGACTGTGTTTTTTGGTACATTATACGGCAGACATGTCATCCTCAGCTGCCTCTCACTGATCTCACACTCTGCATCTCTCTCCCAGAGTGTGTGTGTATGTGTGTGTGTGTGTGTGTGTGTGTGTGTGTGTGTGTGCAGGGTAGCGAGCGCTGGCAAGAATGAGTGTGTGAGGGTTAATTGTGTGTGTGAGTGCGCGCATGGTGCAGTGTGGTTTGAGCCCAGTGGAAAAGCAGGAAGAGTTGCTAATCCGCGTGGCTGGCCGAGCAGAAAGGCCATTCATATTTATAGCTGACTGAATCACATTCTGTCATACAGATGTCCAATACTGTGAGCAGGAACAAGAATAACTCCAGAACGAGATAGAAATATGGGTCTACAGGAAAAGTCGGACCAGAGCCATATTCATAGTCTGCTGACTCACCCTTTGATACCGATGACACTATGACTGAAAGGAAGAAAAACTACAGTTAGACCTAAATATGGTTAAAACCAGCATGATGATCTGTTGAGTCACTCAGTCATCCAGTCCCTGTAGAAATGGGTAGCAACCGTAGACTGTGGGAAAATATGGAAAAAGCCTCTGTTTATGCAAGAACACTGTAAAGTTGAAACTTTGGCTAAAAGAGGAAACATGGTGATAGGCTAAGACTCCTGTCAGTGAAACATAGGCGTAGATTTCAGGTGGGAAGCAGGGAACAGCCCTCAAATAGAAGACACTTACACCATAAATTGATGCGTGCATAAAAATTTACCGGAATGCAAGAAGTTAAGCATTTGACACTCAAAATTTTCTGGCGGAGGATCCTTAACCCCCCTTTAATATGTGTCCCCCTCAATGTTGAAATGAATCCTACACACTTGCAATTAAGCCAAATGCCCCCAAGCATGCTTCTCTTTAAACAGTAGTTTGCAAAATCAGCCATGACACTCATTAGAAAACTTTAAATTAAGCATTGAGACCCTAATTTTTTGTTTATAAAAAAATTTCCCTCTGTAGTTTGAGAGAGACGTTGGGACTTTTTAGTAGACTTACAGACAAGCAATCATTGTAAACAGTTAGCAATGGCTATTAGAGGAACTGCAGCTTAAACTACTCATGGAGTTACGTTCTTGGTAATGGTGGGCACAGGCCACATGCAGGCCAGTGTTCCCCACATGAATTAGAAGCCTGTGTTCATTGACACGGTGCCATTGTTGGTCGCTACCCAGCCTCAGAAAGGTTAAGGGATATTTATAACCTGCTGCATAACAGTCATCCAGAGGTAAGACAGGAATAACTAGATCTGGACAGCAATAGAGGGTCTAAAAGTGAACTGAGGCTGCGAATGGTTATTTATAGTGTCTTGGGTCACATTCTGTCATACACATGTCCACACTCAACTGTCAAAACTCCTGGGAGAAAAGGAAGAAATATGAGTAAATAGCTTAAAAATTGTGTATACACATATTTATGGCCTTATAACAGATTTAGAGGCAAATCTTGCACTTGATTATTTATTAAATTGTGTGTGTTTGTGTGTGTGCATGTGCACCCGTCTGCCATGATATTAGTCAGATGAGGTATTTTTGGAGAACAGACTGTTCTCTCTCTGTGTGACTCCAGTCAGCCTGCTATTTTCATGAATCATATCACTGACCGAGATACGCCATTGTTTCTACACATACACAGAGATATACAAATACACACACACACACACACACACACAAAACAGAAAAAACAGTACTTGTGGACAGATGTTCAGATAAGGCAACTTTTTCCTAGAGGTAGGAGCAACAGTAGTGGTGTACTATAGAGGGTTTTAGGCCAAGGTTAAAAACAGTGCTAATGTGTGATAACAGCTGCAAAATTATTCATAAATCAACTTTAGTTAGACATCTTTGAAAACACATTGTTTTTATGCATCGCAACCTACTGACATTTAGAGGGAAACTCTCTAAACATGTAATATCAAACACTGACCTTCTGTAAATATTAAAAAAATGAAAAAGTTGTTCTTTATAAAAATAAATAAATCAATCAATTAAAACACTGCAGTCAGCTGTTCACCTTGAATTTATGTCAGTTATATGACCTCCAATGGTGACTTGTTTTCGCAGTGGTTGAAGTACAATAATACACCTGGAAACTTTGTAAAAGAAGCATAGCATAATGCCCTCTCTTTGCTGTGTTTTTTCCACACTGACACCGGAATATGCTTAAATATGCATAAATGCACTGCCTCTAATTGTAGATTCCTTGGTTAGTGGATGTCGTGCTACTTCTGGCAGTGCACAATGTATTAATTAACGTTTGGCCAAAGAACAGCTTTTCTTCTGAAGTTGCTTCAAACAGGAAGAAAGAAAGCATAAATATTGTTATAGAATGTGAACATTGTTATTATGCACTACTTACCAAAGACAGCATTGTGTGCAAAATGAGTTATTTGGCAAATGATTACAGAATATACTACTAGATCTGTAGAAAAAACAAACAAACCATAATACAGTAATGATTGAGCATAGTGTTAGTTCAGGCAGGACACTATGTCAAGCTCAGCTCACATCTCAGCTACATCAGCTGATCTCAAGCAGCCCAGTCAACTGATGAAGTCAGTCATACCGCTAAATATTATACTGCAAAAGGAAGTAAAGTTTTCTTTGACTTAAAGAGAGAGTGCACCCAAAAATGAAAATTCAGTCATTATCTACTCACCCGTATGCCGAGGGAGGCTCAGGCGAAGTTTTAGAGTCCTCACATCCCTTGCGGAGATCCAAGGGGAGAGGGGGTAGCAACACAACTCCACCTAATGGAGGCTTACGGTGCCCCAGATTCAAACATCCAAAAACACATAATTGAAACTGCAACATATCTCCATACTGCTTGTCCGTAGTGATCCAAGTGTCCTGAAGCCCCGACATAAAAAGTTGTTTGGAAAAAACGTCATTTGAACTCTGTTTTTAGCCTCATTGTAGCCTACAGTGAGGCTAAAAACAGAGTTCAAATGACGTTTTTCTTTTGGCTGAATTTTCATTTTTGGGTGCACTATCCCTTTAAGTGTTCATCACTGAAGTTACAGTAAAAGAGCATTAGGTTGCACAAATGACGGTTCATTTGCATTATCATCATTTCTCAATGGATAGAATCTTATATATTATACATCTCTGTATGTACAAAACGTGTATATTCCCACTTGTGTATGTGTGGTCATATTTGTGTATTGAAAACTTCAATTAGTAGCCCAGGCTGTTATTTGTGTAAATCACCGAATGCAACAGGCTTTTATTAGAGACAGGCGTCTTTTTGGGACATGTCTTTAATTCCTTTTAAACAAAACTGTTGAACAGCAAAGATAGGAGACACGATCAAATTGTTTATTTGAACCGGCATGAATATTACTTGTATAACAATTAGCCTTCAAATAATATATCATATGAATCATTTATTTGCTTAAGCACCAACACACAGCACATCAGACAAAGACGTTATGACACTCGTTTTACGGCACTCTATGATTATGGCACCCAGCATACTGACACAACACCACTTTATCCTGTTAAAACAATACTCACAACTTGGATTCATTTTTATGAAAAACTCTTTGGATTCTTTTGATTTGAGGACCCTTACAGACTAAAGGAATATAAATAACTTACTGGGTAATCAAGGAATGGACACATATTCTGACTTTATGACAGCTTCTGAGGAAGGTAGTCACCAATTGTTCTGTTGTCATGGCGGTAAATCTGAATAAATTATGGTCTTCTGTGGTTCTCATTGTTTCAGTAAAATGAATAGAACAATTGGATTGTGGAGAATCTAACCCAACTAACAATATGTAGGATCTCCATATTGACAAAAGTTCAAATATTTCTGTCTGTAAATGTGATCTTAACAGGTACCTAAAATTAGCTCAGGTGGGTAGCCAACAATCTGGTTTCATACATCCAAAGAACTTCTATAAAAAAAAATGAACTGTTTGGCAACCACATCAGGTGTCTAATTGAGACAAGCGTTTGTTTGTCAAAATGTGTAGCCACAGAGGGCTGGTAAAAGGGACTGGGTATTTAATTGGGACTAGGCTTTTAATTGAAGTTTTACAGTGTACTGTAGGTCTTAATTTGCATCATTTTTGGTGTGTGTGTGAGCTGATTTATGGTGGAGAGTCCTAGTTTTAAAGCTGTCAGTAATTAGCTGGAAGAGACCACCATCAGCATCAAAACTGACAGATGAAGAGGGTCAACTGGAACACACACACATACAGCACACCATCACTTCTACCCCTTCCACAAGTAGACATCAAACCATGATGCTAAATGAAAGCAATAAAAACATAAAATTATCAGTTAATAAAACAATTGACACGTCGTTTACATTATTGAATAGTGTAAATGGGTTAATAAAAAGCACCAAGCTGAGCGGTTGAATAGGACTAGATGCAGTAACAATACCCTCGAGGAACAATAAAGAGATTCAATCTGAGTTTTATCTTAACCGTGTTTGTCAAAGTTAATTCATATGATTGCCTGTAATGCAGTTACATGTTGGAATAAAAGCCAGTAAGCCACAGAGACTGCTTCAGACCGGATATTTATCGCACCGTATTTGACAAATGCGATTTACATCAATGAAAGGCAGTAAGTCAAGCGGTTCAAGAGGATAACTGCTAACAATACTCTAGAGAAAGAGTCATACATCGCATCAGTTTGTATTTATCTGTCAGCAGTGTTGGCAGGGCCTCTAGAGAGACGGAAACTCACATTCACACATAAACAGATGCACTTACAATGCATTCAGAAAGCGCACACACATACAGATTTATACAGGCAGTGTAAACATACAGTATACAGACTCCCTCAGACAAACCAGTAGCTACAACATCGCTTCACTTTAAGTCTAGATCTACAATGATTTTCTGTGTACACTAGGTGTATGTGTGTTTGTGTGTCCCTTCTCTCTCCCTTGAGTACTCTCACCTCCTCAACCTGTTTCAACCTTTCCACCTCTGCACATTCCCCTCCTGACTGAAACTAGGTCTCCCTCTTCTTTCTTTTCCTCTCCTTCTCCCATTACTCTTTCTCTTGCTTTTGTTCACTCCACTTCTTTTTGTTATATAGATATTCTTTCTCTTCCTCCGCATGGAGATACCCCCCTCACAGCACCCCCAGTGACCCTGTCCACGACCGCTGACCTCAGGGGTAAATGCAAGGTCCCAGCTCACCAGGAAATAAAGACATTAGCTTCCTCCCGCTGTCTGACCCCGCTCACCTCTCTCGTCTTCCCTCAACCCTTCCTCCATATCCCTCTCCCTAAATCCCCTTTGTACCACCTCCTGTTCTGTTTTCTTTTCCCTCCCTTCAGCCACCTTTCTCAAAACTGTTTTCTCTTTGTGACTCCTGTCTCCCCATCATATTCTACCACTCCAAAAATGCAGTTTCAAGGGTCCTTTTCCCCACTGTCATTATATGGTTCTTATTTAATTTTCAACAGCCGACATTAGGCACCTCCTGTTTAGCGTTGTCTTTAATCTGTAAAAATTTGCTGTCAAGGGAACTTTTAGAAAGCCAATGTTGTTGAATTTGCCTTTAAAACATATGGTGAACAGTAATGTTTTATATGCAGCATGAAATGTAAAAGTAGCTCCAATTAAACCTAGTTAGGTGTTTGTGTTATACTGTAAATACAGGAAGACAGAGGATGTGCTTGATAATCAATCTGTGATATTGGTTGTTGTATCGATCAGACCTACATATCTGACCACTGAGACATTCTTGGAAATACAGTTTATTTTTTTCAAAATTGCGTGTGTTGCAGTTATCTAACCTGTGACATGCCAAATGGTTTCTTAAGGCTCATTTTTACTCCCTTTATGTGTGAAAATAGATGTATCTGTTTCAAACTTTGTAAACTTCATTGCCTTCATACTTCCATGCATACTTTATGATGGCGTAGATACAGCCAATGGATGGCACTAGAGGGCAGAGTCGAAAGTTTCACACAAGAAACAAGGCAAAGATGGAGGAGGTCATAATAATGCAGGGGTTTCCCTGCCTATCTAAGACAAAGGCGGGCTGCCTGGGTGATTTTGGCCGCTGCCTTGGTTATAGCCCCCTGCCACAGGTCTTTGCTACCTTGGTCTCGAAAAAACTCAGGGAAAACCCTGCAATGTACCTTTAAATGCAGGCAGTAGTGGTCTGTTTACCCATTATATATGTCCCAACATGTGGACAAAGAATTTGTTATAGAAGTTTTCCCTATCATTATATATTACCAGTTTGCTCTGTTCCACCATTATTTAAACTATTTTGTCAACTCCTACAGTTGTATCTCACTTGAAATATGCAACACTGCCTCCACGATCTCCAGTGATACTGCTTTCAAAAAGAGTAAGAACGCAAGGCTTCAATTGTGTCCGTCTCTGTATGTAACATTGAGCATAAATGGGCCCTCACACAGAACCATCAAAGAAGCCGTCATGCAGTGTTACAGGAATGAGTCCTAAAACGCAGAAATTAGTTAGTATTTTTGCACTTCCAGTAGTTCATGCAAGCTTAAGAGATGTTAATGTTTTGTTCTATGACACACAAAAAAATACAACATAAATACCCCACTTCTAAATTTTTAACTTTTCATTTGACCTAAGAAATGGCTAAATGAGACTAAAGAACATCATCATGCCGAACACGTCTTTGTCATCACATATTCCTAAACCACTACTGTAGTTGCCAGTAGCTCCTCCCAGGACCCTGACTAATCCAAGCCACCAGTGGTTCGGATACAAATGCTTAACTTGAAGCCTGACCCAATGGATTTTGTGTGATCCTGTGATTCTCCTGTAATAAGATTCTTGAGATTGTGAGAATCCAGCTCCTGTGCAAGGTAAGGGGTCATCCACGGCTTTGCTGAAAGCAGTGGATGGTCGAATCAAACCTCCACCGCTCTCCACATACAGTAGCCCCTTTTGTGCTGCCCACTTTTCTTTATAAAAGGCACAGTGGTGTGAAATGGTGGGGGGCAGAGTTGTCTCACCTTTAAGTTGGCAGCAGAGGAAGTAATGCTGCTGAATTGACATTTTTGTAAAGGGACACCCGGCAGGATGGGACCATGGACAGGATGGATGTGGCAATGTGCAGCTAGCAGCAGTTAGCAGCTAACTCAAAGAAGAACAGACTCCCAAGATCAGCCGCCACAAAACAGTGATTATCGTTGCCATCTTAGGCTATTGTTAGTGTTCAGAAAGCATTGCTGACACGTATCTGTCACACTAGAGGCTGACACTGTTGTGTTACATGTCATGCCCATCACTCCTCTTGCTTCAGCAATGCCAGCATACTGTCTAAAATCACGCAAAGGGGCGGCCTGATGCAGCGGTTGTGTGATTCTGTACAAAAAATGCAAAGGCAGCTTAAAGAAGGGACTTCGTACTGGCCTTTAGTGTGATCTCTGTGTACAAAGGGCCACTGACGTGCTTCAAAAGCTCAAAGGGTTTTGTGCTTTCTTCTGAGAATCTCTCTCGCATCTCTCACATCCTTTCTCTGCTACTTGGCAATGACTTTATTGGCATGACTCAGCCTGAAACAGTGTGGAGGATATACGGAGGAAACGGGACACTATATTAACCTTTGGATGTGTATGTTTTTTCCTCTGTTGTTCTCTAAGGATCTTTCCTACTGTTAAACTGGATTCTTGGTTTTCCCTTGAGAGATAGCCTGTCTGCTCCATATCTCTCCTCTGTTTCTCAGCAAACTTTCTGCTGCAATCACATTCCAACTCTTTCTCTTTTTCTTATTCTGTTGAGCAGCTGAAGAATTGGTTTCATGTCAAATGTCTCATCACCATCTTTGTCAGCAGATACTTTGATCGACTAATGATCTTGAGTATTATCATTTTTCTTGTTAATGTTATGGTTAGTCAAAGTGACTAATGCAATGATTTAATCTGTCTCAAAAATATTATGACTAGAGAGATTAGAGCCTAATTTTTCTAACTTCTAACTTGAGAAACAAGTTGTTCATGTCTCAAAATCTAGACTGACCTGACCAAGATAACAAGGGTAACATTTTTAAATTCTGCTAAAGACCACCTTTAATGTCTGACTATATGTAGTCTTCACATCTAGCCCTTATAACAACAAACTCTAAATGAGTTGGAAGGAGGGCAGAATATTCCACAGAAATAGCCTTTGAAAAGAAAGTTTTTGCATACAGTTTTGTGAGGTGGGTTGTCATTTGTGTGTGTGTGGTTGGGGATATATATTTGTATCTACTGGTGTCTGCTTGTGTATGAGCTACCATGGTTTTGTGCCTTTTTGCATGTGAGTCTGCATCATTAGTGTGTTGGTTTTTCATCCGCAGAGTGAAAAAGAAAAGCGCTCCCATGAGATTACTCCTCTTCTCTCCCTCACTCCCTTGTTCCCGAGAGAAGGAGAGAGGGAGAAAACATTTGTCTGGTGCAGTTGTTCACAGCAGTAATACAAGTCAAGCATGTCACCTGCGTGTAGCGCTTTGCTTTATGCATATTCATAACTTTTTTCCCCCCATCTCAGGATATAGAGCACAAACACAGACAGAAAACAGCGTACATACCTCCTCTCTTCTCTCACTTCTGCTCCTCCTCTCTACCCTAAATCCCGCTCATTTGCCTCTAAGATGTTTGTTTGAACTTTACAGAAAGTAGAAAGTATTTACTTTTGCTGCTGTGGGAAAGTAAACGCTGGGCAGTGACTGAAAAATATATGGAAGCAAAATAGAAGGGTTTTCTTCTTATTGCCAGAATGGTCACAGCTTATTGTTTAAACAATGATCCAAAGTAGTGTTATAGCTTAATGTAGCGAGAATCAAAGCATCAGACAGTGCATAGGCATTCTCACTAATACACATATCTTACTCACAAGTGCATAAACTCAAGGTAGTTTATTTCTGGTCCCCCTCAGTCATATCTTTTTATGCAGCGAGTAATGCTCTGGCCACTTTGCCCTTGGCCGATTGTCTTTGTAAAGCTCCAGTCACTGTGCCTTGTGCCTTCTGGCAGCTATGAAACCCAAATTTCTCATTTAAAATATTTTTTTCCAGCAAAAGCTGCAGTCCAGCAAGCTTGTGGTGCAGCTTATATGTGTTTCTCCAAGGCGGTGTAAAGATAAAATGCTGTTTAAAAGCCCAGAAGACATGTCAGCTGAAATAGATCATAGTGCAATGTATCCATGCGCCATACTGGCAATTTCAGGAGGATGAGCTGATGTGTCAGGAGAGCTCGGTATTGGACACTTTCACAGCCTCCTTCAGAGGTGGGCAGAAATGTAAACAGAATGCCAACCGAGAATGTAGTAAAAGGTGTTGCTTCTAAATTTACAATATTCATGCCAGTCTTAACTTTTATATTATTCATTTAAAAAGCAAAGAATTTTAATGAGCCTTTTATACAACCTAGAAACATAATGAAAGAACAAATAAAAAAAATCAGTCACTGTCTTAGTATACCAACTGAAATACTGTGTGGCCTACAACATAGGCCTGTTCATAACATATCCATATCCAATGAAACAGGTGAAATAACAAGGTGTCTACAGGTCCTTAAAAATTCTTAAAATATCTTAAATTCAGTATTCAGCGATAAGGCCTTAAAAATCATTAAATAGTCTCAAAATTGAATTTGTGGGTATAACTACACACATTTTATCTAATTTCATTTTTCCTTTTTTTTTATTTCTTTTTGTGAAAATGAGTGAAGCCTTTCTATATAAAAGTCCACATTTCTAATGTAAAAAATCTTAAAAACAAAACATACATATATATATATATATATATATATATATATATATATACACACACACACACACACAAACACACACACACATACATATATATATATATATATATATATATATATATATATATGTATAATACTGTCATTTTACATCATACTTGTACTTACCTGTTGGCAAAACGACTTTACTCATTCTAATAACCATATTCATACATAACACTTACCTCTGCACAAGACCACATACCACTTGGCTGCAGTGCTTATATGTGATATTTAAATAAGTAAAACATGATTTGTCCAAGAATCTTTAATAAATTTGGTTAAAAGGTGTCTTGAAAAGGTCTTAAAAAGCATTACATTTAACTGTCTGATACCTGTAGACACCCTGAATAAAATCAGTTTCAGAAGATCCCTTATTAGGTTACTGCTGTCATTTTCATAGAAAAAGTTTTAATATTTTGTTTACCAAGTCACAGTTACTGTATTTATATTGTATTTGTTGCTTCTGCATTTTCATTGTGTTTATTCAAGTTAGTGAAAGAGCACCCCCCTGAGGTGCAATGTGTCAGTTTGTACTGGCCATCACGTCATCTACTGGGGCAGCAGCTGACAAGATGGAGCATGGGGTAAAGCTGTGATTTATTAATTTAAAAAAGGTATCGTCATATCACTGCAAAACTGTGACTGCTGTTTACTGAAGGGGGAAGAGAAAAATGCGAAGGTAAACTGGAAAGTAACTAAAATCCATTTTCTAAAAAAAAAAAAAAAAAAATTAGCTAACGTTAGCATTAGCTAAAATTAGCCTTTATCAGCCAACATTACCAAAACTACCCAGCAGTGATGGCAGGTGGACACTGGAAACACTGGTGAATAACAAACTGCTCAAAATGACTACAGGCTGAGAACACACTTCTAATGGGACACTAATAATGGGAGGTAATGGGAGGGAAGTGTAAGGCAAACTTGGCCATGTATCCATGTAGCCTGTGGGAAATAATACCACGTTGTTATCTTTGTTTTAAAGGGCGGACATCTTCTGCGGATACCAGTCAGCAGTTGGTAAGTCAAGTACAAACTTGCTTAACTCATTATCTTGGCATAATTTATTGTTTCAATGTTTAGGCAAAATAGCCCATATTGGATGTCAGTACAAACGTGCTGTGTGATTGTTGATATAGCTATATTGTTTACAAGTAAGGTGCCTTGTTTTGCTGAATGTTGCTGTTTCTGTGTTATACAGTAGTCAGAGCTACTGAAGCTTGTCATTGTATGCTGTCCACATAGACACTCAGCACCATGGACAGGGACTGTCTGGGCTGTTACTGGTGTGTGGTTGGTGACTTTAGTTTGTGCAGAGGGCTGTTAGTTTCTTGTTGGGATTTCTGCATCCTGGCTTTGTACTTAAGTTGTGCTGTTTAATGTAAGAAATTCTATATGTAGGCTATTCAGTAGAAGTATTAGGTAAGTCATCATTTATACATGCACTGGTATCTTTTGATGTGGATATTTAAATGTCATCTGTCAGTTAATGCTGTTATGCTCCTCTGCTGATTGGCACATACATTTTCATGACTGCAGAGGTAGGAAGCTTTGTAATACTGCACACACATATATATTAATATTTTTTTAATGAGAGAGGCTCTTAAGTCATGTATTTCTAAAATGTAATTCTGTGGTTATGACATATTTTGTGTGTGTGACTTTAAATCTGTATTGCTTAACTTTGTTTGTAAAGAGGTACCTGCAGGGACATGTGACCCACTTTGTGCCTTTTTCAGATGAGCTCTCTAAATTTACTTCCTCACATTTTCCCACTACACAACTCCATATTTTACATCCAGTATTAAGTAAAATCAACTGCCCATAGGCTGATGGAAACCTTCGGGAAGCCTACACACTCACACTCACACACACACACTCACACACACACACACACACACACACGCACACACACATGCGCGCACGCACACACACACACACACACACACACACAGCCTGTATGCCATATGCATTGTTTGTGTATCAGAGAAAGAGAGATAGAGTTGATAGAGGGAAAGAGAAGGGGTACGGTGAGGTCAGGTTTGCAGGGGAGTTTTTCTAGCTGTGTGTATGATTCGGTTTGGTTTACAACAGATGGGCCTACTGTGACCCACAGGCTAATACATGTAGCCCCCCACCCCTACACACACACACACACACACACACACACACACACATCCACAAATGCACTCACAAATGCACACACAAATACAGTGCCTGCAGATTTTCTGGTCCCAAGATTACGGCTATGATGATCACAGAGTCTTAGTGCTGTGGTTAACAGTAGGTTGTTGGTGGCATATATAATATAAATACTTATCACAGTTGAATATTGACCCACTGTAGTTAAATGCTAGCTAATACAATAATTTGAGGAGGGTAAACTGGCACAAGCAGTCGACACCATTCAAGTGCATTGTTACTGTGGTGATAACTGGACTCTCTTGATAAGACAGTACTTACTAATGCACTTATTTGTTCTTGATGCGGGTGTTACGAATGTTTAGCAGACAGTGGTCAAGCTGGTGGGAGACAAATATCTGTTTATATTGATACAGCTCACAGACAGAGTAGGACTTAGACTCAATAATGTAGGGCACTACTTGCCTCTGTGACAACGTGGTATGAGGTGTCAGAGCCCAATTTTGCCAGTTTGACACCATTAAACTGTAGGCCCAGGTCTTAATTCCAGAGAGGTGGAGGAAGATCAGAGTGATTGTCATGTTGAAGCAATTTGTGGGGACTGCAGACACAAAACTACAGTCCATGGACCCACAGGGGGAAACATAGTTCATACATTTACCATGACGATTAACCCTTTGGGTCAACACAGGTCAACAGGAAGAGTACGAGAGGAAAGATGGAAGTGGAGAACAAATTGAAGATGAGTAGTTAAAGTGGAGAGTGAATTTTAGGAGAGGAAGAGAGTAGAGCATGAGAAAAAGAAAGATGAATGGAGTAACTGGGGAAATGGGACAGGGAGACAGGACAGGGTCATAGTAAGGGGAGGTAGAAGAAAGAGTGGGCATGAATATGGGATGGATGAGAAGAGGATGGAAAAAAGGGAAGAGGAAAAGTGAAAATGTGGACAAGGAGAAAAGGAGATTTGAGTGGAGAGGAAAGGAAGGAGTTAGATAAGAGAGAGGAGGATAAAGGGGGAAAGAAGTCCGAGAGGAGCAGAATGAAGGACAGAAAAACAAGGAGGGAGGGAGAAAATGAGGGGGAGAAGAGAAGCCGAAAAAAAAGATGATGATGTAAAGTTCAAATGCCGACCTAAAAAAAAGTGCGATATAGCCACAAATCACAGCCAGTACTCATCACAATGATGTTTTATGTGTGTTAGCGGAGTCTCTTTAACGTAAACTTATCTGCACTTAAGCTGTTACCATTCTTTACATTTTTTATGTCTTGTTTTTATCTGTTATGGCCAAAAGCAAAGTAAGGGGGGTCGCAACTTCTTCTGTAACAGATTGTGTCATATGGGCTTGTGATATCATCACATATTGATCGCGGGCCCTCAACTGAATTGAATTGACATTGTATTGTGGCAAGCTTTGTGATATCGGCAAATATTGTATCTTTGTCCAAAGAATCCAAATAATGTCATGGTGAAACTGGTCATTTACACTGCTATTGCTTATATAGGGGAATTCAATCTGATAAACACTAAAAAAAAGTCCTCATAGTTGTTTAAAGTTTTAAAATGTATCAGTCATAATCACACCCGTGTCCCGTAACAGTTCTTGGCCCAAATGATTTAACAAACAAATGTACAATCTACAAATGTACTTTTCAGTTTTTATTAACAATGTGAACATTCAAGGGACAAAAAAGATCTTACTTCTCTGTTTTGTGCTTTTGCTCCTGCACTCTCACTCATACACTCGCTGCTCTCTTTTCTTACTGTCTTCCTCTCTGAGTGCTTGTCTTCTCCTTTCTTTCATGTGCACTGCCCTGTCTGCCCTCAGCAGCAAACCTCTGCTTATTAGAGGAGGAGAGAGAAACAGAGACTGATGGAGAGCGAAGGAGAGAAGATAGAAAGAGGGAGAATGGGAAGAAATAGAAAGCAAATTTTGCTTGTCAGGATTTCTGTGTACGTGTGTGTGTGTGTGTGTGTGTGTGTGTGTGTGTGTTTGTGTGTGTGTGTGTGTCTGTAAGAGACTGAGAGGAAGAGAGAGAGATTTTTGCTTATCGGACAGGAAGTGGATCTCTTACAATAGCATTCTGACGTTTCCTCTTCTCTAATGTGGAAAACTGTTAAGATTCCTATTCCAGATACCATGCGCGAGAGCACACACACACACACACACACACACACACACACACACACACACACACACACACACACACACACACGTCACAGCAGTGCAGATAAGATGCAGCTGCTGTGTTGTAGACAGAATCACTGAGTCAGCCATATGTATTCACAGACTTAAGACAATCACTAATTCACACTAACACAAACGCACACACAGACACACAAACGTACACATTTCTACATGAGGCTTACATACCTCACCTACAGTTTAGTATTTGCTATTCAGCTGATGCTCCAAATACAGTTAAATACACATGCAAAACATACAGAGGGAGGAATAAACAGACAGATAAAGAGAAAGACGCTTGGTTTGTAGGGGATTGTAAAAATGATGAGAAAGAAAGAAAGAAAGAAAGAAAGAAAGGAAGAAAGAAAGAAAGAAAGACAGACAGAAAAAGTCCAAACAGGCAAGAGGGGGCCAAAGAAAGAGACAACTAACTGAGATAGGCTCTGAAGGAAAGAAGAAATCAAGAACAGACAAAAGAGAAATATTTGACTTACAGGTCTGCTAATGCCATTTTTTAAATTTTATTTCCATTTCAAATGATTGAACAGTGATTAAACATGTATCTACTTCAGCTGAACTTCAGCATGTTAGATCTGTAGTCTGCCTTTCTAGGAGAAAAATCCTCTGATATTCAGAAATGATGCATAATCTGTCGGATGTGTGATCTGAAATAAATAGATCAGAACCATGCATGGTCAACAATAGCCAGAGTGGCTGAACAGACATGACATATTAATAGAAGATTATGCAGTTATTTAATGTTTCTGCATCATCTCAAGCAAAGCGCAGGCTGAAAAGCAGGGTTGGGGTGTAACTGCCACAAACTTTAATGAATGAGCAGGTACAAGTAGAATGCATTACCTGTTTGGCAAACAGACTTTGGCTAGTAGTAGTCAGCATCATATCGTCCCAAGAACAATAGAAAAAGTTTTTGGGACAAGCAGAGATCCTCCCTGGGACTACTTCAGGACAAAACGGCACAGTAAATAACTCTAAACGCGTTAGAGGAGGTACCCTATTGTTTCCCTGATAATGCTACATTGTGAACAACAAATCTGTGTTGACATGGGCAGGAGGAGAGCATGTTAACTTGAGCTGTTAGCAGCCAGTGGCTGCAACTAAGAGCTCACGAAGGTTGCATTGAGTTACATTATGATGTGTTCAAACTCTGTTTTGTAACATTAAGTAGTGGGTTAAGTACTACGTTCTCATGATGTGTTAAATGTCATCCTGTAAAATTTTGTTTTTTGCAAGAAACTTGAGTAAATAGTTGTTTGAAGGACAAAAAATATTGATAATTTTAAAGCATTATAAAACAGATATTATGGAGGGAATTATGATAAATACATTAAAATGGCTTTTGAAGCAGGTTTTTTGGTTATGTGTTTCATGTAAAAGAAGGTTAAATTAAAGTTTGTTTCATAAATTTGTGTGATTGAATTTGTGCTAATGCAAAGACAGTGTAATGAAGGGCTTATTTTTTGTAGTGTAGATTGCTTTGTTTCCCTGGAACAAAAGAGGGAATAAATGACCTCAAAAAACAAAATAAACAACAACGTAAAATGTTTGTATTGGCTCTCAGTCAAGAGTTGTTTTAAACGTTGGAATTGTTATTGGCCCGGAATTTCTCAATTGGTGTATCCCTACTTGAATCAGAAGTGAAACATTATGTGTTCAAGTGTTTTCAAATTCACCCATGTAGGTGAAGGTGTGTGAAGTAAGAGAAACTGCTGACCTCACTGTGGTTTTCCACATTTTGTATTTGGTTATCAAAGTTTTCTTCAGTGTTACCAAGCATAGGACTCTCTCCGATAATGTAATGATAATTAATTTACAGCCTCAAGTTTTCATTATCCACACATTACTTTTCACATGGTGTCACCAGTGTTTGTTAAGCACAGCTAGCTGGTTTTCCTTGTTTTGCATTAACAAAGAGGACAAAAATAGCTTGTATACTAATGGGGCAAAAGAGCAAAGATCGGAGTGACTGTGCATTTTGCAGTCACCCTCTGTTGGTGTGTAAGACATGAGCTGTTGTGCTGTTGTGCACTGTGACTTTTGAATTATTTAAAATCAGTTTGAATTGAAGAATATTAAATATTTTTGCATGTTTAAATGGTCAAGAGCATGCCAGATGTCTGCATCCTGAGAATTTGTCATTCAGGGCTATTTGTTCCCCATCGTTTCATTAGAAATCGATAACATGACTAGGGCTGTAGTCAAACAAAGAAAGTCTTGGTCGACTAAAGTCGCACATAATCTTCAACTAATCGATTAGTTGTGGGGGAAAAAAAAAATCTGCACGTTATTTTTACTTCTGCGGTGGTGTGTCTGTGTCACTCTGCAGTTACACCTCTGAAACGCCAGTCGGCGGTGGAGGACTGTGTTAAGTGCTGTAATGTTTAGTTGATTCAAAACTCATATTAAATATGGCTTAATAGAGTGTGGCAGGACTGACGTCAAAACTCGGAAGTTTAGCACTGCGCTGGTTCCCGGAAGAGAAAGTGAATGTGATTTTTGCATTGCGTTTTGGATTATGTTAGAAAATAAGCTCTGTGGCTAACACAAGTTTATGATACTTACAGGTTTTGTTCAGCGAGATAATCTTCACATATGAACACTTTTCATACCGCATTTGAAGCTTAAATGCGATAGCCAGAAGTAAAAAGCTAACGTTAGGCTTTAACGGACTACATGACTACTCCACGGTCACATGACTCTTGACATCACCGCCACTAAGCTTTCAACTGATTTCGGCTGCTTTATTTAAAAAACATTGTATAATGGGGAAATCGGACTGTTTAAGCTAAATAAGAAACTGTAATGGCGGACTGCCAGCACTCTCGCCTGTTCGGGGGTGATGACGTTTAATGTCCCCGACAGGTTTTGTAGTCGTATTGAGCAACTTGTTAGCAACCGCCTTTTTTACGACACGTATAAGCTTCAAAATTCACAAGTAGGGTATTTACTGACATGTTTTATGTCGTAGAACAAAACCTGAAACTCGCCTAAGCTTTTGTTAATGACCTTATTTGAGGCATTTTACCAAAATCCCATTCAAAAAACGTATTGACTTTTAGACGAGAGAACCGGAAGTGCTAAAAGTGCTAACGGAGTTCCAGGTTTACTGGCACACTCTACAGAGACAATTTCAAACACAAGTACGCAAATTGGCTTCACCATAAATCGCAGAATTGACAGACAAACACAAACCCCACCAATACAACATGCTAACATTATTAGCACAAGCCTATGGCATTTTACATTGTATAAATTAGCCTAGCATCTAGCGATCTTTTCCTCTTCTCATACAAAACCAGGGACAACAGCAACACTTAACAAAGGCAACGGCACATAATTTGGCTCCATTACAACTCACAAGGTTCACCGACAAAACATCTGTCTTATGCTAAACACGTTTTCCAAACGAATACAACATGCTAATGTTGTATTAATGTTTTATTTTAATGTATTTCTCTTGTAAAGAACATTGAATTGCCTTGTTTATGAATGGTGCTATATAAATAAAATTGCCTTGCCTTGCCTTGCTAACGTTATTAGTGCCAGCCAATGACATTTTACATTCTATACATTAGCCTAGCGATGAGCGGAGATTTCCTCTGTTCGTATGATGCCCGGATACATCCCGAAGTATAAATCCCTAAAGGATAGATCACACACAAGACTTAAAATGCTATTTTAGTGGAGGCTTTACTGTCTTCACAATTTATTGTTTCTTATCTGTGAAATACAAGTAAATACAAGCTTCGTTTCCACTGAGGGAAATGGTGTCAGTATACAGAAACAGACAGGAGGTCTGTGTCACCGCGACACTTAGAGTAGGGTGGGTGATTTCAACTTTCTGTCAGCAACGGGGATGTTTTGAAAACACCCCCATTTTAAAAGGTAGCTTAGCCCCCCCTCCCCCCCGCAGGAAATAATGGATTAATCCTGGAAAGCTACTGACAGGCTAGCTATTGACAGGGAGTGAGACCTCCAGATGGAGTAACAGAAATATAGATATATGATGCACGAGTAAAGTTATGTCAGAGAAAAGGAGGAAAGGTGAGACAGAAACACTGACAGCCTGACATGAAGATTGAGAGGCTGACAGAGGGAGAATACCCAGGAAAGTGTTGCTCTGGCTCACGTTTTTCATCTCAGTAAAACAGGAATGATCCCTCTCTAGTCCAGAGCTGTTAAAATGTTTATGTTGTGCGTTTGTGTGTATGAGAGAAAGAGGGAGGCAAAAAAAAGAGTAATACAGGGGAGCTGCTATAGTGAATGTCAGAGCCCTGTGTCAGATGTCAGTCAGCAGATATTACTGAAGTTGTAATAAACATCACAATCTTGGATTCTGAAGTTCTATCCAGACATTGTTACTGGGTGTAATGAGAGTACTATTACTATTTAAAATTACTGTTGCTCTCCCTCTCTTTATCATGAGACACAAGAAGACTACTGCTACCAGAGTTTGAGCTCTGTGCTGGGAACAATTGGAGGTACACATTTTGATATCAGTGTGCACTCTTACAGTTTGACAGACAGTTCCTTTAACACCTTTGCAAAGGTAAATGGACTGGCTGGATGTGGAAAGTTCAATTTGTGGATAGGGAGAATATTTAAGGTCAATAATGTTAGCCTAATGTCAGGTAATCTGCATGGTAGCTAGCTTGTAAATGCCCCAATATATGCCCATGTTCAGTAATACCTGTCTATATCATAAAAAGTGTGTGAGATTTTATAATTGACTTTAACTTTATGCTCTTTGGCCAGCATGGTCCCTGTTTTGTCCCGGCTCAGACCGTAGAGCTCTGTGTTGTACTCGTAGGTCAACATTGTTACTTTAAATTGTCGAACAATGTTAGGAACTCTACCCCGGGGTTTCCTCTCACAACAAACAGCCTGAAGGAGTTGGACACACCACAATATCACAGTATAAGAGTAATATTAATATCCAGTATTTCTGAGTGTAGTCTCTGTGTCTCTACCTGGAGTTGAGTTTCTTAAGGCTGCAGTCCAGGTCTTTGAGAACTCTGAAACTAAAGTCTGAACCCTTTTCTACTATTCCAACTCTTCATACTCATCAGCTGCTTGTCCCTGCAAGGCCAAGCCAGCAATGCAGTTTAGCACACAGCTGTTCATCAAGCAGTACAAGTCAGTATCAGTCTTTCAGCAGCCAGCAGTCCCACTGCAAGTTCTTTACTAGTTCTTGGTTCTCTGAAAATGAATTTTGATTAAATGTTGTTGGTTAATGTTGTTGCCTGTTACGGGAAAAAACATAATTTTTTATAGAGATGAATACATCAGAGGTAAAACATTGAACCAGAGGTCTGAATTAAAGAGAAGTAGTAACCTCGAACAGCCCAAAAATGTTGAACTGAGTGGTGTTCCCCTTTACCCATGATGAAAGAGAGATCAGATTTTTATATGTACCACAGTGGGGTCGACTATTGTCTGACTGATGAACAAACAGGCGGGCCATCCCCTAATCCCAGTTGGAGTTTACACACACACACACACACACACACACACAGTCAAATCCCACTGTGTGTGTGAACAAACAGAGGATGAAAGGCAAGACAGCAAGGGGAAGAGCACATATAAAGAGCTGCTGTTTTATTAATGAACCTGGAAACAGGCTTGGGATTCTCAGGATCTGTTTGTGTGTGTGTGTGTGTGTGTGTGTGTGTGTGTGTGTGTGAGAGAGAGAGAGAGAGAGAGAGAGAGAGAGAGAGAGAGAGAGAGAGAGAGAGAGAGAGAGAGAGAGAGAGCGAAAGAGTAAGAGGCCATTTTAGTGTGTGTGTGTGTATGTGTGTGGTTTGGCTACGTACCCACACAACAGTAGAAACCAGGGTGGATGCCTGGACTGTATTCTCACACACACACACACACACACACACACACACACACACACACACACACACACACTCACACTCACACGGTCTCTAATAAATTCACCCTAATTCATTCTCTCTTTTCTCTGGGGAAAAGCCAGCAGTTTGCCTGATCCAAGGAAGCTTCACGTTACCTTCACTAAATAATTGATGCTCTCTCTCTCTGAGTTGCACTCACTTGCTCTCTCTTTCTGCTCTCTGTGTATCTGTCTGTTTTTCTTTTTCCTTCCATCTGGTTCATTTTTTCTGTCTTTTTTCCCCCGTCCATCTCTATTTCTGTGTTTTTTCTGTCTGTCTTTCCTCCTCTCTCTTGTGCCTCATTGTCTCTTGTCTCTACATTTTATGGAGCTACACACACAGCTATGAAAGTATTGGTATGTTTTAGAAGAATAGCAGGCGGTTAGGGAGATGAAAGTGTTATAAAATAGTTTTTGCCGGTGTTTTTCAAAGGCCCTTGTGTGTATGTGTTTGCATGGTCTGGGATATTTGTGTATGTGTGTCTGTGTGTGTGAGAAAGAGAGAGGGAGGGAGACTAAAGGGTTTTTAGGGTGAGAGATCACCCTGGGTCCACATGTTCCCCTCAAGAATTGAAACGGCTGAAAAGCGTCAGCATGTTGATGCACAGTATGCGTGAAAATGATTTTGTGTATATGCATGTGTGCCTCTGTGTGTGTCTGTATTTCCATCTGTGCGAGTGTGGGAGTGTGTGTGCAGGGACCTTCTTCCCCCACTACCACAGGGATGTGACCCCACTAACCAGGGGTTAAGTGCTCCTTCTCTCTTTCTCTAACATTCATCTTGTTCTCTCTTGCCCTCTTTCCCTCTCATTCTGACATGGTATTCCAATTTTTATATTTCCTACCATTGAATTTCGCCCCGGCTCATTTTCTGTGCCTGTGCTGTGGGTTGTTCACCGGAATCCAGATGCTTACCACTCACCATATCTCTGCGAATATGGATGACATGATCATTTTCAATTTAGATTTACGATATCAAGGGTGTCTATTTGTCTCTTAAACAGCGTTAATTATTTATTTTTCTCTGTTGATGTCGATTGAGCAGTAGTTCTTTACTTTTTATATCAAAGCCTCAGCCTCCTTCCTCTTGCATTACATCCATCACTTGATACTAATACCCCTTTTCCACCAAAATTAGCACATACATGCAGGATTTTGAAACACAGGGAACCCCGCTGAATATAGGCAACTGACTCCTTTCACATTGCCAGTAGACCAGAGCCGTGTACATGGCTCTGCAGGAGACGAGTATGCCTCTCTGTTTCTGTCACTTGTGTGTCACATTTGATGTTACGAACGCACTAGAAATCAGGTTAATAAGCAGTAGAAGGCAGCATTAAGGACTTGAAAATTTTTTCAAGAATTCCTTTTTTTTATTATCTCTTACTTATTCAGTCACTCTTTCAACTCAGTGCTGACAAATTTTGAATAGTGTTCTAGCGCTTCTTGGACAGAGACAGGGAGTATTTTGTGGTGATGAGTCATTGCACCGTGCCGGAAAAGGGCCGAAAAGTTAGCATGACGTATTTCCATCATTGCCAAACGGAGACAGTCAGAGCTGAAGCCGATAGTTATCCATGAATACTGCAGAGTCATTTGTCCCAGGAGTGAAAGCAAATTGTAACAGTTCTCATTGAACACAAAAACCAGATGTTAGCAGGTGTTTTTTGTCCAGTGTGAAAGAGGCTTGGTTAAGAAGTCAGAAGGGTTGCATATACTGTATGTGATCAATTGTTGAATGTTTTTGTTCAACCAACCAGCCCTGTGGGTCATTCAAGCATCTCTCATTAAGTTGTTAAGTTGCAAGAATGGTCTAATGTCCACTGATGAAGGAGCTAAATTGTAGAGAAAGATTTATCACTTCTATATCAAAGTTGAATAATTTTATAACATGATTTATTAAATTTTAAAGCTGCTGTTAGTCCAAAATGTCGTCTAATTGGTTTTTGTGTCTTTAAGATGTAGCATGCAAACAATACAACAATAATTTAACAAGCTGGCATAGTACGCGTAGTTTTTCTTGTACTACAACATACTTTTCTTTGTATTGTCAGGAAGAAGGCAGTACTTGTGTCCCACACTGCTCCACACATCAACTGGATTTTACTGAATACAATACTTTTTAGAGTCAAATATGTGCTGTAGCAAGCACTAAAGTGAAATCCAAAGCAGCACTCTGTACTGTACCACTGCTTCTGTGAGTGTATGTGTGTGTGTGTGTGTGTGTGTGTGTGTGTGTGTGTGTGTGTGTGTGTTTGTCTGAGCATGTTTTTGTGCTGGTTGGTTTTTCGCTGAGAGACTGTGAGAGTCAAGAGTCCCTAATCCTTGCCATCAGAGACTTCTCAGCACACACATACATGCACAAAAACACACACACACACACACACACACACACACACACACACACACGCACAGGCACACACATTCACACACATTCTTATCAGCTTGCCCAGTGAACCATTATGATGTGGGGTGTGTGTGTGTGTGTGTGTGTGTGTGTGTGTGTGTGTGTGTGTATGGCTGCTGATGAGGGGATACCAGTCCTCCCATGACAGAGGTAATCCTGTTCAGTGGCAGGTCTGGATATCCCAACTGGTGTGTGTATGTGTTTGTGTGTGTCTCTGTGTGTATCCCATAGCAGCAGGTCATAGAGCCCAAATCTACTGTCTGCTTGTCTGCCTGCCACTCTGTCTGTTAGTCTGTCTGTTTGCCAGTTTGCCTGCTCTACTGTCTCTGTCCCATCGTGCCCACTTCTCTCCATCTGTGCCATTGAGTCAATTGAAATATAAATTTTAATCTTTAAAGCTGGAATAAGTCATAGTTTTACTAGCACAGTGAATCAGAACACTTCTGCTTATACGAACGGGCTAATTTTATTGATTCAAGTATAGATTCTTTTCAATCATATGACTGTTATGACATGCAGAAAATTCAGATGGAGGGCAGGAAGTGATAAATCTATCTACTGTGTGAACTAGATATAGAGGAAAGTGATGACATAAAAGTGTTGGATGAAGCTGCAGACAGCAGGTATTGTCAGAAAATTGAAACTTGTGTTGGATGTGAGCCATACAAATTGAAGAAAAGTTGTTTTTCCCACAACTTGATAGATTTTCCTGTTGTGGACACGGTTGTCATTATAAATTACCTTGTCCTCTAGATTTCTTAACGTTACCAACGTTTCATGATGAGCCTATGAAAGCGTCCAAGAGTGTATGGACTACTACAACAACTATTCTGTGCGCAGTTGGGTCCACAACTCAAATGACTGCTGTTTTTTGTGAGTGAGTAAATGTGCTTGAATATAACTGTCTTTTATATTTCAACTCTGTATCAGGCTAACATTTCTAACTAACGTTACCTAACATTAGCTAGGTTGGCAACTGTTGAAACACTGTTAAAAATCTAGGTTGATGCTGTAAGCATGGACAAATTGTCATTGGACATCGTAATTGCATCCAACCCGAGGCACATTTGCTTTGACGTTAGTTGAGTCTACTTCTTCTGAAGACCGAGGTTTTTGATTCTCATCTGCACTGTTTCTCAGTGAGTTTTTTTTTACGTCGTCCCTTTACGTCCATCTATTTTTTGGACTTAAAGTGGCCTTTTTTCCCCCTAATTTGATCAATTAGAATAGCCGTAAAGAGCACATACCGTGGGCATTTGTGCAGTGTTGGTAGTCTTTGCTTCCAGTTGCCTGCCCTTCATCAGGACAGTGCACCTATGTATGATGTCATAGGCTAAGAAGCAACAAAAGGTAGGCAACAAAGGACACCATATGGCTCTGTCATTGTGGATCAAACTTGTGCTTGTGAACTTTGGTTTGGCATTAATCATCAATCTACAAAACATGTATTCTGTGTGCAGCTGCATGCACCGCACCATGGCACTTCAGCACAGATACATGAGCCATCACAGTCCTAACACATGAACCTATTTTTTAATCTGTTAAACATACGTCTGTACAGTAATTCTGTGGCTGCTTGGTGGTTGAAGCATGCAGATATACCTGAGAGTGTATGTCTGTAATGACGTGAATAAATGTGTTTCCATGTTTTCAGATGTTTCAGTATGTGTTTATGTGCTGCACGTGTCTGTTTTTGGAAGCAAATTTTAGATTTGTGACCCTCTGTGTGCTCATGGTATAGGTTTCATGTTAAATAAGCAAGTGTGCTTACTTGTAAGTTGACATGGTTTGAGATGGCACAGTGAATGAGCAATGATGTTTAGCCGTGCTTTCTCTTGTGTTTTGGGAACGTTACAGTGTCTGTTTTCAGGACACCAGCGGGGGGCTAATGGAACGGCTTTGTTGGTTTAAAGGAATTACCAGCCTCCTTCGCCAAAATCAACTCATAATCTGCTTTACTGGCACCACTAGGCTCACTGCCACACCACTGACAGCACCTACGAGCACAACACACACACAGACACACACACACACGCCAGTGGTGATCAGCCAAACACCACTACAACATGCTAACTCTCTTGTGAAAATGAACTGAATGAGAAGAGAGAGGGAGGAAAAAGACAGAGAGAAGAGAAATACCAGTCAGACAATAAGAAAGGAGAGAGGTATGAGGTGAAGAGGCAGGGAGAGAGAGAGGAGTGCAACAATGGAAGAGTGGGGGTGAGACACAGGGAGAGAGAGGCAGAGATGAGATGCTGCAGGGTTATCAGTGATTAACAGTTCCACCCTATAGAACGTTGGGTTGGACTTCAAAGAATTGAGCTGCTTTTTGTTTCCAGGCCTTGAGTGTAACCCTGTTAGGAACGTAGTGTTTACACACACACACACATACACACACTCCAAGTTTTACAGTGAGAGACAGGAAGAGGAAGAGGAAAAAAGGAGAGTGAATAGAATAGAGTAACACATTTAAAATGACCTAATTTTATTGTTTGACAGTGTTTTACCAACATGATTAAACATTAGCCTGCTGTATTTACAGCCCAGTCTCAGTCCCAGCTTGTCAAATACCAACGCATGGTCAGTAGTCACTAGTGCTTGATGCCAACACATCGAGGCACTCTAAGCAGCAGTATGAGACACACCAGGGGGCTGCTCTGAGCAGCTGTTGTAGTATAGAGACCAAAAATGTCAGCACCTGTCAGATGGGAGGAGCAGTGTATACGGTTGGGGTATTGTCTGGGTTTTGTCTAATACTGGTGCCAAAACAATGCTTTTAAAATGGTACCGTTGCCTGATCTGATACGTTTTTTCAAAATAAAGCTCAAAACAACAGGAAAAAACGGCTTCACTATCACTCTCACACACATGCTCCTCTCCTGCCGCACACAAGCTACGCACACAATCTGGCGCTGAAATGAGGCACCAAAATCTGCATCATTATTCGGTCTGATGGGTACCTCTCATATAGGAACCATTGCCATATTGGCACCAGTATTTGCCCTAGAGGTAAATGGGTCAAACAGACTCTGGACTTTCACCTGGGAGACTGCTGTTTGTGTATCGTGTGAAACCAAATGTCAATCAAGTGTTTTTGATAATAACGTAGTGTGTGATAATGTATACTATACTAGTGACCTATGTCAGGTGATGTTTGTGGCATCTCTCACATGATGTTAGAAAGTAAATCTAAATTTTTTTTCCTACACTCTAAGTTTATTTGGAAAACAGACTGAATGCATATGAAAAGCAGATACCTTAGATTTCCTGTGAAAAGGGACATTTATTTAAAAAAAAAGAAAAAGAAAACAATATATGCCATCGGCTTAAATTGACACTCTATTCCTTAGCGTCCAAAACTGACTCTGGAGGGGTACCTAGAGTGTCATAGTTTAACATGTATGGCCACTGACTAAGCATCAGTGTTTGATGAGTTGGGAGTGAGAATTTGTTGGTAATTCACAGTGTTTCTCTTGTCAATTATTTAGCTTGTTTTCTTCTTTGGTTGAATGACTTAGCAAACCACTTTATGTATGTGGCTTCATGTCAGGATAAACATAGTGCTGCTGCTTTTTAAACTCTTCTTACGCCACAAATACAACTTTAGTGCGATTAACAAAGACCGAACATCATTCATTCTAATGGAAGATGAATGAAGGACAGCAATGAACTGGTTTCCCTTGCAGCTGTTGGATTTGCTGAATTGAACTGATGTCTACTTATGTATGAGATGTATTAGTTTCTTGCAGGAAATGTTGCATCTCATAAAGGTCAGCCTATTGAGATCTATAAAATTTTGACCACAGTATGTTATTGTAAAGCCTCACCTCAGCCCATAGACGTGATACATATTCTGCAGTTAAAAGTCCAGTGCTCACATATGTGATCTCTGGAAGTGTTCATTAATTAATGTTGATGACAGCCAGACACATTTTATGCATGGTTCTGACACATTTTAAACTTCTTCTTTTTGACGTAGTATGTTCACCAAAATCAAAGAGAGGAGGCAGCTTTTATACAGTCACTCTGCAACCACAGCATGACATCTAGATCATCAGTGGAGTTTAGACAAAATATGAAAGACTCTGACTGTATCTCTGTTAAAATCCAGTCCTCCCCAATTGCAACAAGTGGATGGGTTTTGCTTATTGGTGAAATAGCTGCATATATAAACATACAACCATAAAAGTAAAAACATTCTTAGGCAAAACCTCTCTCACACACACACACATTGTCTCAAAATGGTCTCCCCCTATACACACATACACACACAACAGTAAAATGCTCCATCAAAGTACAAAAGTGGAGTGAGAGAGGGAGATAGAGAGAGAGAAAGGGAGCGGTCTGAGATCTGAGAGGAGAGGAGACGAGAACAATGGCTTTAAGTCTTGACAAACACTTAGCCGAGGCCTTTAGACTAACACTTTGGAGCAGACATGTCTGCCTGCATACCAATAGCAAACACTGTCACTCCCCATCTAACTCAGAGGCTTTTGATGTTCTATTCACAGAGATAGAGAGAAGGGAGGTGAAGGAGGGGATGGAGGTAGAGTGAGTGCAGTGAAGGGGATAAGGGAGAACATGAAGCAGTGAAAAAAGAAGAGAAATAAAGAAGAGGAGGGAGGAATGAAGTTGACTGAATGAGAGAAAGCAGTAAGACCTTTAATTTCTGAAGCATTGCTGTTTGACCTTTTTTTTTTGCTAATTTTCTCTCCTTTTTTCTTTTGCTTTTCTCCCTCTGTCTCTGTATTTCTCTTGCTCTTTCTCTCTGCTTCCAACAATATCTAGATCACAGCAGTAAGAATAAGTGACAGAGAGAAGCAAGCAGAAGAAGAAGAAGAAGAGGACACAGAATGGATTCCTGTCTATAACATCATGGTACACAATTTGCAATCTTGAGGTTGTCTCTGTCTGTCTGTTTCTCTTTCTCTCAAAACACTGACACTACAGCAGACATAGTACAGATGTATGCAGGTTTTTGAACATGGGAAAACCCGTTAAAGATAGGGGATAGAGTCCTTTCCCATTGGCAGCGTATACAGCTCTGCAGTAGATGAGTATGCCTTTGTTTTGGTTTTTTTTTCCATTGGTGTGTGACATATGAACGTGCCAGAAAACAGGGTTAGTAAACAGTGGAAAGCAGCATGAAGGTCCAGTGAAAATGTTACAGTGGTTACTTCTTTTTACATCTATAGTTAGTTATTCAGTCTCTCTTTCAAACCCTGTGCCAACTCATTTTGAATGATGTTTGCACACTGCTTGGTTGGAGAGGGATAGAATTTGTAGCGGCGTGATGCAATCATGTGCAGGAAAAGGGGCAACAATTCTTATGTCCATCCATGTGTCATATTTCTGTCGCTGCTGATTGAAGCTGGTACCGATAAATACTCGTGACTACTGCAGAGTCATTTGTCATGTGAATAAATGCAGATTGTAACTTTTCCCATTAAATACAAAATGGTAAATGGACCTGCACCTGTATAGCGCCTTTTTAGTCCTCTGACCACTCAGAGCGCCTTAATACAATATGTCACATTCACACACTGGTGGCCAAGGCTACCATATGAGGTGCCACCTACTACGTACTGTAGCTCATATGCAGTCATACACCTAGGAAAAGCCACCGGTGAAATTTGGGATTCAGTATCTTCAGTATTGATGAGTGGATGACTTGCTTTTCCTCCTGAACCAGAGTCGCTCCAACAAGCCAGTTGTCAATGGTTGTAGTGGTTTTTACCCACTGGGAAAGGGGCTTGAGTGTTTGTGTGTGTATTTTAGAGCCTTCCTTGGCGCTGATGCATGTTCAACCATTAGCTGAAACAATTCTGTGTATGTTCAGATACAATCAATTGCTTTTTCCCCATTTTAAATCACTTTCAGTTGATCTGATTTTAAGTTTCACTGCTTTGCTTTTTTCACACAGTGGTAACATTATCTTGGGAAAATCATTCTTTAACCAGCTATGGCAAACACTAGCTTACTTTATGAATTTTAAATGGCTAATACACACTCAGTTGCCAGTTTATTAGGTACAGCTTACTAAAGCTAATGCAGTTTAATACAGCAGTCGTGAGGATTGCATTTTAATTGGAGTTTGATGTTTTCACGTAACAGCAGTCACATAGAGACGATCATATGTGCAAACATGTACACATACACGTATGTCATTACCAACCACATCTCTTATCAGCCAAAGTGCATAAGCACTGGCAGGCACAAACAGACACACATACCCTACACGCATACGCTGTCATACACGCACACACAACCTCCTCTGCAAGTTGATAAGTGTGTTAGGAGGCAGGGAGAAATTATTAATTATCAGGCTAATGGGCACCAGGCTGAGTTCTGCTTCATTAAGCTCTAACTGTTTGTGTGTGTGAATGTTTGTGTGTTTGTGTTTGTGTATCAGAGGGCGGGAGGACCTCTGAGTAATACACAAAGATAGGTGCACATAAATTCGCATACACCCATACACAGGGGGGTTTGTTTGCCAGCCCAACGACTGCACATCACATACTCACTCATGCAAAAATACACACACATGAAAAGACTTGAATAAAGAAACCTGAATATACATATGATATTTAATGTAACTTTGAAACCTGTCTATTTTCATATGTAACACAACTTGGTGGAGAGTGAAGCCATTTGCTTCAGCATAGCATGTAAGCCGTTGACTTCCTTATGGATCTGCATGAAGACTGAGTGGTTTTCATAGTAATGACTTGCATTGCTTACATTTGCTAATGCTGAACATTTGAATCTCGAGATAAGGAACCTCAAGTTCAATCTTCATATTTAGGGAAGGCTTTGCCCAGTCCCTCTCAGTACCAACAACCACCAATCGAACATTCAGTACATTAGTGAAGTGTGCCTCTTCATATGCCTTTGTACAGTATGTGCGTGTGTTTTGTGCAGTTGCAGTAGTACTGCGTTTGCGCCCTGTGTTGAGTGGTGATGCAGTTTGCTTCCACTCTATCCCTTGCAGGGTTGTGCTGGCTACAGTATGATAAGTAAAACCAGCGTTGACGTTAATCTGTCTCACTCCCACTAGGAAAAACAGATAAGGGGGAGAGGGAGGCAGAGGGAGAGGCAAAGGGAGGGTGAGACAGTGGAAAGAGTCAAAGAGAAAAAGTTACATTGTTGTGATTATTTGGATTTAGATGGAGCCCTAACATACTGTAATTTTAACTGACGACGAGAATTTCTGTCCTACCCATTTTAACAATATTGTTTGGAATTTTGGCTTTTTTTGGGACAGTTTAGTAAAAGAGAAGAGGGAAGGAAAGCAAGAGAAAGCAGGGTGAAATGCATCAGAGGTCCCTGCTCGGATTCAAATCAGGGAAATTGCAATTACATGGTATACTTCTTAGACCTTTGGGCCACCAGTGCCTGTTTTGAAAACATTTGAAAGCATGCTGTGGAGGATGGTGTACTGTATATAGTATATGAGCATAGCTTTGAACATTAGGAACACACAATGTAAGTAGCAGTCACCCTTTGACACTGCATTGATGTTAGGGACAAAAAACAGAAGAAGTGAATGCAGTTAATGGCCATGTCAACAATCTAGAAGTGACTGCCAAAATAAAGAAAACAAATGGTGTTGTTATGTGTACCTTATGCCCTCTATACACTGTGCGATTTTAGCAATCTTATAAGACCATTGCATGACACACTGTGAGACATGGATCTAAAAAACTTTGGTACGACATCAAGTTTGATGTGTGCAGATTGTACGATGGCCGTTTACTACTGAATCGCAGTTTACAACGTACGTCAACATGCAGCGTCATCAGCGTGCTCCGCATCACTGTACGTCATCCATCTGCACCACTATAGGTAGCTTGCTCACCTGGAAGTTGCAGTTCCTCCGCAATTTCCTTCCATGCAGCTTCTTTTTACCACATCCCCAAGCATTGTTGCTGTATGGCACTGGCAAAAATAAAATAAAAAGTCAAACAACAACAAAACATGTCAAATGTATTTATTTTTAGACATGGACCAAAAAAAGACTTGCTGAATGAACATCATTTTGTTGGATGGGATCAATATAAAAATGAGAAGAAGTTTTAAACTTTAAGTGAAGTGAACTTTAAGTAAAATTTAAATGTTTTAAACCTGCTTGTTGTGTTGTTTTTATGGTATTGTCTGTGTTTTTGTATGTATCTTATATGGACTTGAGTCTGGAATAAAGTTTATCATAATGCTGTACAATATAAACATAAAGCAGAATAAAATAATAACATGCAATGTAGGGGCAGAATCTGACATCTCCTGTTATTAGTTGATATCATGGACTGTGATGACTAGCAGCTTATCACTGACAGCATGTCAGACTATTTCTCTGTGTTTGCTACACTCTGTGTTTGTCATTTATAAAAAGATAAATCACTTTTCTATAATATATCACTGATATTTCAATGGAATAAATTACTTATTGACTTATTCATACTTCAAAAACAGCATCAATAAGTGATTAACATAGGGGGGATCAAAATAAAATAAATAAATAAAATAAAAATCAACCAGCCACCCTCCTCCCCTGACAAGTAAAGAACAGTCCCTAAAGTGCGGTGAGGTCAGGTCACATACCTGAGTACTGCCAGGGCTTTGCTGATATTTCTGGGCAGTCATGACATCGACGAAGACTTCTTGGACCTGGAGCCGGGCTTCTCGGTCGCCGGCCGGTAAGCTGTTATCATGCGCCGCCGTATTTGACAGGAATACATATTTCTGTCTGTGTCTGTGACCCCGCGTTCAACCCACAACTGGCAGGATTCGCCTTTAGTTTCTGCTGCGGCTTGGCTGCTCCCTGGTTTATCCAACCAGCATTAGCTTCTGTTTCTCATCTCCACCGGTCAAGCTGACGCTGATTTTTACATCCATTATTGTTTCTAGTAATGCCTGCTACGGAGCAGCCGGCTCTCGCATTGTTTTTGAGATGCAAACTTTTAAAGTGAGTCAACCGCTTGCTAGTCTTGCGATACCCGATCCATGACTCTACAATCAATTCATCTAAGGATTCATGGCTGATTCGTATCGATTGAGGAGGCTGCTACCGACATAGCCATATCTCTTGCTTGTCAAATCAGATATCCGGTCGTATTGGTTAATTGTTCCCAACCCTATGAGATAGTCATCCTAAATTTCTGACACCGTCAGAATTTTATCTCAGGTTATCGTTGGTCGCAAGATGTTGACGGCTGTCCTTGAACCTGTCTGACGGTGTGATGTAAAACCACCGTTTTAGAGCCACGACCAAAGATATCGCCACGTTTCTCCCACGATGGCCATCTTTTGTCTGGGACAGCTCAAAATCGCACAGTGTATACTGGCCATAAAGCAGAGGATTCAGTTCTTTGTAGGGCTGGTCATTGTTTAAAAAATAAGTGATACCGATACCAGTAGAGTACTTTATTTGATACCTTCTTTTTCTGCTTCAATCGATCCCCATCATGTGAATGGAATCATTCAATTGTGTAAAATGCCACCAGATGCCATAAGTGTATGGTAAGGCCATACTTTTGAACAGTTGGGTGACATTTCAGCATGCGGAACGTCCGGCTCCATCAAATACGCCGCACTTGACTTCACCACATCAGAGACTGTGTGGTTTGTAGCTGCTGCTGTAGTGGGCCATTCACATTAAATGGAAGAATGCTTGCGGTCATTGGCTGCGAGCAAAACCACAGAAATAGTCTTTTTTTTCTATAATTGGGCACAACAAGGATCCGAGCAAGTATAGTTTGACTGGAGAAGTTTTGTTACTACTCGGTACTTGGCTCTTTTAGTCAATACCTTGAAAGATTCACATTCCAATGCCTGGCCCGAGTTATTTACATGCTCCTTGGTCTTTTGGTCAAAATGCTTCTTTTGCTTGCGGTCATTAAATGTGAGAGACTGCTGTTGTCCACTGCCTAGTCCATCACAATGTGTTGAATGGTACTGCTCAAACTAAGAATACAGCATGCCAGTTAACGATGTGTCCCATGTAAACATATTTCATTTCCCTCACCTGCTGTCATAGTTTTACTGAAATCTTGAGAGTTTGAATTTAAAGGATAAGTCAAACTCTCTGTGTCAACAGTGTGTGTGACAGTTAATGGCTATTTCTGAATTTTTTTGCACATATGGACATGTGTGTTTTCCTATGAATAGTGCTGATAGTAACAGAAGCAGCGGCCCGGGCTCAGTGGTTTTTCCCATTGATTAACTGGCAGGCTAATGCACAATCATCCCCACCACTCGTGCACACACACACAAACATATACACACACACACACACAAACTACCGCACTGCACTAATGAGAGTTAGTTCAGACCCCCTAGGAACAACCAACCGCCACTTTACCCCAGAGAGAGGCAATGGGTGTTAGAGAGACACTAGAGAGTGAAAAAGAAGTAAAAAGGAGAGGTAGAGTAAATCAGATATAGAAAGCATGAAGAGGAAAATGAGGAGATAGAAAGCTGGAAGTAACAGAGTATGATAAAATAAGTGAGATCAAACAAAGTGATGGAATAACTGCATACCTGCGTTAATTTTTGTGTGTTTTTGTGTATGTATGTATGTGGCTAAGATGCCCCTGAGAGGTGTCCTCTTGCTGTCGATGTGTGTATCCCTGTGTCTGGATGTATGTGTGTGCTAGAATTACCCAGAATGCTTTAGCGATTGACTGGCTGGCTAATGGCGGTCTCTGTTTTCCTCTGATGGTCATTGACTAGGCCTTCTCATCAATACCTGTTTTTACAGCTATTCTTGAGCTGTGTGTGTGTGTGTGTGTGTGTGTGTGTGTGTGTGTGTGTGAGGTTTTGGTTGTTTGTGCAACTTATAAAAGAAACTACCTTTACTTGGGAGCTTTAGAGTTCTCTGCAAGAACCTCTTTTGTCATCTCTTCACACGTCTTTTTAGCTTTACCCTTTATGTATAATTTTTAAGACATCATCTAATGTGGGCAAAGTTTTATGTTTACATTTTGGGGAGCAACATGATTTCACTCTGATATTTGTTACGGTTGTAACTTGCGATACCATACTGTAACTGTATCAGAATACTTACTGCATTCAAACAAATAAAGACAAAAATAAAAAATAGGAAGTGGCGATGTTTAAAAGAAATCAGTGGAAAAAATTCCATTTATGGAAAAATTTAGCAAGTCTGGCTGTCACTGAAAATCTTACCTTGCATATAGCGTAGTCTTGATTGAATTTGTTTGCCCCATGTGATGTAAAACCCAAAGTGGGCCCAGACCATCAACTTGAAAGATGACAGTACTTATGTGATTTGTTTTCCTCTGCTTTCTGCACTGTACCCCAGTTTCTTCGTCACTGCAAGTCAGTTAACTTCTGTTCACTTTACACTCATCCATTTGATGAATGCCATCACGAGGAGTCATGATGTAATGACTCTGGTAAGTCAAACTGGCAGGGGAATCTGGTTAAAGCGCCTGCATGTTTTAATAAAATATCAATATATATTCCCATATGTATATTATGTCCCACCTCTAATATATATTGTGATAAGATGTTTTGAGAGACATTGTTGCAGTTCAATTATTGCATAATTGCCGGTACTTGATACAAATTAAAAGGTTTCTTGTTTAGCAGAGGTGGTAAACGCTGCTGATTAATTACTGCAGTCAATGTAGTGACTAGATGAGGGTTCAAACCATTGCCCTACTCTTTGAAACTGTTGCCTTTGCTGAGTGATGTGCCACAGCTTGTCTTGTTTTGAAGTTTAATAAGCCCAATATTACTGTACGTCATAAAAATGTCTAATTGCTGCATAATGTTTTTGACTAGTTAGGGGGCTTTGTTGGGTAATAGGTTGAGGTTTCACTTTCAAGCAGTTTTCTTCGACTCTATTTTCCTCCGGACTGTAACCTCTCATCTCCTCCCACGCCTTCTCTTTATACAGTCCTCCACACTTTTCTTAATCAGTTTATATCTCTGTCCTCATCATCACAGCACTGTTTTGCTCTTCTGCTTTCCTGCGTGTGTGTAGCTGGTGTCAGTTCTGGAGGGACTGCTGAAGGCCTGACCAAGGGTGAAATACATTTATTATCAGATGATAGACAATATGCAGGTTTTCATTCACATATTGGCTGTTGAGGGAGGCTGCTTGTAAATTTCTGAACGGAGAAACACGTTTCTGTATTTGGATGACAGGCTTTGTTGGTTTGTAGATGTGACAGTGATCTGGTATCTCCCTGCAATGGTTCAATAAAGGGACTTTGAAAGCCAAACCTCTCCTCTCCTAGCTCCCCTACCTGTCTCTTTTCCTCTCCTTTCTCTTCTGTTCTTCCTCTCCTCCTACCTTTCTCCCCTCAGTTTGGAAAGGATTTGGTCTCACAGACACTCAGCAAGACTATCACCACTCCACCCAGGAGACCACTCATCTCTCCCTTCAACTCTCCCCACTCACCACCGACCCTCCACCCTCCCTCGATCCATCCATCTACCCATCTATCCATCCATCGATTGCCACTATTCCTGGACTCCTGTTATCCCACTCCTGGTCCAGCTCAGGTTTCCCTTCCCTTCCCACCACTCAGCTGTGTGTGTGTGTGTGTGTGTGTGTGTGTGTGTGTGTGTGTGTGCGCGTGCGCTAACCTTTTTATTTCTCCCTGTCTTTCTGAGTGTCACATTTGATTAATTACCAAATCTGCTCTGGCATGGTAATCACAAAGAAATAAACATTCATTTTCTCTCACCATTAATGTGAGAACAAGACAAGAATTTACCCAAATCAATTCGTGATCACTTTTTATCTACTGAAAATACATGATTGCAGCACTTGAAGCACACACGCTCACAGATGTACTTTCCACTAAATGTGACTCAATTCCATGCTCATTAGTAGCAACAGTGCTCTTGCTACACAGTCACCTCTAAACGGCCTAAGTGGCCTGAGTATTGATAATCTATAAGAAATGGTCAATTCTATGAGAAAAGCTGACTTAATCAATAGCCTGATTACTCCAGTAAGAAGTGAGCTCTTTGCTCATTCATTCACTAACTTAATCACTCATTTTATTAATATAGAATTTTTTAAATGGATACTTTTTAAAAGTATTATTTGTCATTTTTATGCCTTTATTAGAGACATATTGGAAAGATGATGGGATGTCAGAGGAGAGAGGGATGGGAAGACACAATGTGAAAAAGGGTCCTCAACCGGACTCGAACCAGAGACGTTGGGGCAGCAGTCAGCACCTGTTGAAAGCAACAGCAAAGATTAAGGCTGGTTGATAAAACAATATGGGGGATTGCGAGAAAACTTATGTTGGTAACAATTTTCTCTCTATGGATAGATCTAACAACCCATCACACAGCAGAAGTAAAGGTGCAACAGCCATTCAGTCTGCTGCCTTTGCTCTCTGTATCACTACCTACACCATCGGCTATGCTCAATACACAAGTGGACAGCAGCGTAACTTTTTTGGGGGGCTTTTTTTGCTTATATGTCCTTGTATCAATCTGGATCCCCTTTCTAAATACAAAAGTTTTTGCGGGTCTGTGAAAGCATCACAGTTGAACCTTTTTTTTCCCTCAGCAGCAGTTTGTGGACTTTTGAGTTGCGGGGTAGAGAGTTGATCAATCGATCTGATCAGAGCTTCTCACGAGAGAAGCAGCTGTTTGTGAGTGAAAGCTGACTTTAGACCCAGCGCACTGGAGGTTATGATTCACTTTCACTGGACCTGCCATTCTGCTGCTCTGCCCATGCCCTCCATCTTCGGAACAAATAATAACTGAATAGTATATATATTCCAATGGGGCACCGAAATTAACGGTCTAGCTACAGAAATAGAAAATCTGAAAGTGGCACCAAATGTTTTGATCGTGACAACCCGCCACAAATAAATAAATGTGTGGGAAACACTGAGAGTGCACATGGGACAGGCCTTTAATTCCTCTCACACAAAACTCAGCAAAGATAAGAAATACTATTAAATTGTTTATCTGAAGCAATATGAATGTTGTATAAAAATTAGGCTATTTAATGACAGCACTTGTGGATTTATGGCACCTGGCACACTGAAACACCACTTTTTATCCTCATAAAACAATATCTACAACTTGAAAAAATTGTTTATGAAAAACAATTAATCAAATTTTTTGATCTGTGTACCCTACAGGCTTGGACTTGGACTTTGTGACCCCTTCAGAGGTAGGGAGTGACCACTTTTTTATCGTTTCTCTCGTTTACCATGTTGGTAAATTTGATTGAATTATACTTTGGTTTCCATGTAGTGAACTGAATGACTGAATTGTGAAAATTCTAATCAAGCTAAGGATGTGTAGCATGTCCATATTGACAAAAGTTTAAACATTTATATTTTGGTGCGTGATGCCAAGTGGCTTAAAACTAGCTCAAGCTGGTCCTCCCCTCAACCAGGTGGGCTCTAACAGGTTTTATAACTTAGATTCAAGGATCGATTGGCTTCACATTGTCAATTGCAACCAGACCAGAAGTCTGAACGAGACCTGCATATTTTTGTTAAAACATGTATCCACTAGTCTTGGGTGGTATTAGGGTATTAGGGTATACCAGGGTACCGTCAAAAATACAGCCCCCCTTCTGTTCATTTATGTAGTGCACATCACACGCCACCAAAGGTCAGTCTCTGATCTGGTGGAACAGGCAGTTCAGCTGACAGATTGGGATCAGAACGAGTGGGGTGCGGTGGGGATAATGTTACAGGACTGTAAATGGTGGCAACAGCAGAAAGAGTGATGTCAGGGGAAAACCACATATTTTCACATCTAATTCAGTGAATTAATAAAAATTATTTATTTTGACCAACTTAGAGTTGGTGATGGGCGGCACGGTGGAGCAGTGGTTAGCACCGTTGCCTCACAGCAGGAGGGTTCCTGGTTCAATCCCGGGTGGGGGGGAGCCCTTCTGTGCGGAGTTTGCATGTTCTCCCCGTGTCGGTGTGTCAGTGTTCAGAAGGCTTAGGGTTATATTTTTCTGTTCAGTAAGAAAAATAAGTGTAAAAATCCCGACTTTCTTGTTATTTTGTGAGTGTTGTTCATTTATGACACTAAGAAAAGCTAAGAGAGATTAGGGAAAGAATTCACCAGTGGTTGGGGGTGTTGGGGGTATACTGCCAAGGTAGTAGCCACACCAGCTAGTAAAAGGGGCTCAGCCTTTACTTGGGGCTGGACTTTAAGATGAAGGTTTAAGGTTTAATTTACGTAAATTCTTTATAGAGACGCACAAATCTCCTCTTCTCTTCTCTCTGTGGGTTCTCCTTCCTCTCTAGGCGAGAGTAGAGAGCTGTCTAGCAGAGGAGAGGTGGATTGTGCCTGTGTGTATGGACACTAACTGTCATTGCAGGGTTTGATGTCGCTGGGTCTAATTGTCTTTCATGTGAACACAAGAGAGAGGTGTTTGGCAAGCACAGGGTAAAGAGAGAGAGCGGGAGAGGACGTAGAGGAAGAAGAGGGTGTAGAGGACAGTGTAGTGAGGGAGAGGGGGAATAAAAGGAAGCATTTAAAAAGACAATTTGGGTAAAACAGAAAAGAATGAGTCTGTCAAGGCAGTGTCCCTTTCCTTCTTTATTCTTTTTAAAAATAGCAAGCAACATGCGGTGAGGGACATTTTAGTCCCTGGGATTCACCTCATTCCTCTCTCCTCCCTGTCATCCCATGTGGTGGCAGTGGATTTGGGTAGTGTTAAGGGCTTTATTAGTAATATTTTTATTCCTGTGGACTAACTGTTTGCACCACCAATGTGACCTTAACTCTTACCCCAACATCTTAATAACACACCGGAAATAAAACATCCCAGTAGAAGAAGTGAAAACCAGTCACAATACCCTCGCTTTGTAGGATTTTCCTTCTTTATAGGAAATCATCTGTCCTAGACACAGCAGTTCTTGCGCTAACACACTGACTGCCTTTCTCCCTGTATGTTCCTTTACTGGCTCTTTAACGTGTGCCGCGACTCACCTGGATGAGGGGAATTTGTTTAAAAAGCCTGGTAATTGATGCAGGGCTGAGAACTAAGAGAGAGGCTGCCGCATGTGATTAATGCACACAGAATGTGTGTAGCATTTTTTACCGAGACACTTTTAACTGGGCCTCTTAATGACCACGGAGAAAAGAGACAGAAAGAGCGAGAGAAAGCAATTCCCCTATTGCTCTCATTTTACCTGTGTGTGCATTCGTGTGGTTTGTGTGCGAACTAACTCACTGTAGCTATTAAAGTAGGTGACAGCTGTATAAAACACCTATGATTTAGCCGCTCTTGGAAAACAAAACAAAAGTAGTGAGTTTGCAAAGACACACATGCACCCTTTGATGATGGTCATTGATTGAAGTTGAATTAAGATAGTTGTTTTTATTTCTTTGTTTTTTTTTTTTTTATTCTGAACACTTCAGTGCTGATGGTGCTAGAACAATAGTGCCCTCTTGTTATCTGCCATAAAGCAATTCACTAAACCATGCAGTGAATTCAACCCAGTGGAATGTAAAGTAAAATTCAGTATAAGATAATTATGATAAATATTAATTGATGCAATGCATGTTTGAAGACTGAAAAGTGTGATATATATGAAGCCCTTTACATCAAAAATATATATATTTTTTAAATCAAATATTATTTATGGAATACAAGTAGTTAAATGAAGCATGGCTGGTTCAGAAGGAAATTTGGTGTGATTGAGGTCATAAGCTATATTTTATCCCACAATGTGGAAAATATAAGACCCCAGCTACGTCACTAAACCACAGAGATATAAAAACTAACAAAGGGCATTAATGTTTTGAATATTCTGTGTCATTGGACCGAGTCCTCTGTGTCTGTATTAGTGTCCATGTCTTTGCTCGAGCAGTAGATTGAATGCACTTCCACATACCTCTATGGAAATGAAGTGACACACACACACACATACACACCGTGGGACAATCAGGTCATTCCAAGGTAAAAGGACTTAGATATTGTGAAATATTCATACTTTAGAGGAACCATATGTGTGTGTGTGTGTGTGTGTGTGTGTGTGTGTGTGTGTGTGTGTGTGTGTGTGTGTGTGTGTGTCAAGCTCATGACTGCTACAAGCAGTTCTCTTTAATTGAGGTCCTGATGCCTCAAGCAAAATGCTTAGGAGAAAGATAAAACTTGCACAGTGGTAGGTAAACACACACACACACACACACACACACAGACCAACAATGTTGACCTTAAAAACTAAATAAATAAAAGTTGGATATCAGGCAGTCAGTACTGATACAGTATTATGCAGGTTACTTTCTAACCATCGCCAGTGAATGAATACATTACTAATGTGTTAGTTATTAATTGTATTTTAGCAGAGGGGGGATAATGTAAGTCACTGGTTTCAGGGTTTGCATGTGGAAAAACCTGCTAAAGAGGAGGGCCTGATTATATGTTTATTTTTTTTTAAAGTCCAATACCAGTACCCTTAAAGTTACAGATACTAATAGACTACTTCATTCGAGTGGCGTCATGTCATATAGCCATACTTTTAAATGTTTGCTGACTCTAATGAATAATAGTCTATCAACAGTGAAGGCTGTCATACCACAGATGGAGCATTCACAGACTGGGGCTGCTCTGGTGAGCTGTGTGTTGGACGTAAGGCAGCAGAATTTCCTGCAGTTGTTAAACATCACAACCCAATATGATTAAGTTGCTAAACACTGGGTATTTCCAACATTCTGCCATTAGTCTAATAGTAGTTACAGGATAAAATTTCAGTTGTATGAGTAGGAGAACTGCAAGAAAAGCAGAGGAGAGTAAGACTGCGCATGGATGTGGGCAAGAGATGTGATGAGATTATAGTTTATAAACTACTAAAACAGTTATTCACTGAGAATGCAGAAAATTCATACATCAGACGTATGCAACACGGATGTTTCTTACTGTTAGAAAAACTCTGCTAGTCGCTAGGCTAATTTATGCAATCTAAAATGTTGTAGGCTTGTGAAAATAACGTCAGTATATTGTATTTTGGGGGAAGTCATGTGTAGCAAAAGACAATTGATTTGTTCCTGAATCTTATGAGCTGAATTTTGCACCTTTTTAAATGTATTTTATGTTTATTTTAGGTGTGTTTGTTGAATCAATCAAACTTTACTGAACTCTGCAGAAACATAACACAGTGGCCTGGAAACCACACTGCCAACTAGTGTTTTGGAGGTCAGTGGTAAATAGACTGCACTTGTGTGGCGCCTTTCTAGTCTTTCCACCACACAAGGTGCTTTTACACTACGGCCTCTAGTTCGCAGACCGGGCGAGGCGGGGGCACAGCGCACCTGCGCTTCGCCAACTGGGTGTGGCCAGGCGGATTTTGCAAGTTTGGCACACTGTGCGCCTGGCACACCGTGCACCTGGCGCAGCTACTCCTCTTTCCCACCTCTGTCCCTCCTACCTGCGCAAGTCGGAAAGAGGGAGGAGAGAAGGCATAGAGTGGGTTTTACACACATCACACCAATCAAATGAGCCCCTCTCCTCGCCCTTAAATGTGCCGCGTGAAGGCGTAATGAGAGTTTACTCAATTCGCCATGGCAGAAGAGAGCAGCAGCGTCAGACGACCAAACTTCTCCCAGGAGGAAACTGATGTTTTGGTCCGGGAGGTCCAAGCTCACAGTGTCTGAATATACGGAACTACGCGCGTGTGCGCACTCTCTCTCTCTCTCTCTCTCTCTCGCAGTCTCACTCTGTTTCTTTTCTTTTGACTTTTCTAAATGACAGATGCTGAATATATACTCCCTATCTGATGCTGTGGCTGTTTGTGGTTGGCTGAGAGGGATGTGAACTCATTAGTTTGCAGCTGTGTTAATCAAATCAGGTTGGGTTTCCATTACGCGTGCCAAACGTGCCAAACGGTGCCAAACGGTGCCAGTCCCCTTTGATCTGACATCAGATGCGATGGGACAGTCGATATAGAGATACATTTATGTGCTGATTGCAGATATTTGCATTGAATAGTGTTTTTTTTTGGGTATTTATTGCATCGTTAATGTGCCTGACATTCTGGAAACCTGCCTGTGAGGTTTTGGTGACGTGTGCGCACTGTCCGTCGGTCAGCCAAACTTCGGCTTACACCGGCTGTGCTCCGCCTGCGCTGACAGTAGACCTGGTTTCAGCTACCATACATGGTGCCACCCGCTGCTCAGTAACTATTCATACACACTCACACACCGATGGAACAGCCATCGCAAGTAATTTGTGCTTCAGTATCTTGCCCAAGAAAACTTTTACATATTGACTGGAAGAGTTGGGGATCGAACCACTGATCTTCCAATTGGTGGACGACTTGCTTTACTTCTGAGCCACATCCATTGTGTAAATGCAAAGAGTATAACACATAGCAACACCAGGGAAGGCATGCTGCAATATATGCAAAGAAGGTGGAAGAGCAATGGCTCTTTTTATAAAAATAATGTTGAAAAGTGTTGCAGATTAAAGGGCCAATGTGTAAAATGGGTTGAAAACAGTGACATCAGTGGTCAAATTCTAGATTGCAGGGCTCACTCGCTCACTCCTCCCGTCGGGTAAATGACGGTGGCCTCATAGGGACAGAAAGCCTTGCGCAGACACAAGTTTTTCAGGAGTAGGTCTGTCTAGCGATGAGGTAAATGTTTATTTAGAAATCTAAACCATGTTACAATATGGTAATGAATCCCTCATGAGCAGGAGACCAGAGGAGCGTTTGGGAAAAAGGCCAGTTTATTTGAGCACTCCAAAAACTCCGGTTACACTCTAGGGGGTAAAAGACTCCGTCCCAAACTCTGACTCTTCTAGCGTAACACACAGAGTTCATACACACATACTCGTTTACAGTACCAAGCGGGTACCCGATCCCCTCTCTGCTCCACCAATCTCCAGCCCGCACACTGACTGACAGCGTAGCCGGTAAACAGAGCTCAGCTGTTTATTTAGCCTAGCAATATCTCCGGACTATAGTAGCTGCAATGGACGACTTTGAACACGATTTTGAAGAGTTTCTTGTAGCAGACACAGACCCAGAGCCATACCTGTTTGCTGTTTGGTGTTACCATCGTTGGGGAGATATATCATCAGGAGGAAAAATGCCGCAGAGAGTGCATCACAAGGAGTGAAGTTATGTCTTCTTTTCCTCGCAGATGACGGTTTGGGTTCATTCTCTCCTGTTGCGTGGTAAGTGTGGTCTATTCGCAAACTTTATAACTAAAGAAACTTTTCACTACTCTATCAATGAACTACTAACACACTCTGCTGTTTCATCCTCCTTCTTCCTTCCTTCGGCTGTCTTCGTTGGTTTATTTATACATGCGAAACGCGTTCTCTGGCTGGCTGGATTGTCCGCTCGGTCTGTCGTACATACATGGCAGCGCAAGATGGCGACCTCTCTAAAGCAAGGCCCTTGCTACATATATATATACAGTACAGGCCAAAAGTTTGGACACACCTTCTCATTCAATGCGTTTTCTTTATTTTCATGACTATTTACATTGTAGATTCTCACTGAAGGCATCAAAACTATGAATGAACACATGTGGAGTTATGTACTTAACAAAAAAATGTGAAATAACTGAAAACATGTTTTATATTCTAGTTTCTTCAAAATAGCCACCCTTTGCTCTGATTACTGCTTTGCACACTCTTGGCATTCTCTCCATGAGCTTCAAGAGGTAGTCACCTGAAATGGTTTCCACTTCACAGGTGTGCCTTATCAGGGTTAATTAGTGGAATTTCTTGCTTTATCAATGGGGTTGGGACCATCAGTTGTGTTGTGCAGAAGTCAGGTTAATACACAGCCGACAGCCCTATTGGACAACTGTTAAAATTCATATTATGGCAAGAACCAATCAGCTAACTAAAGAAAAACGAGTGGCCATCATTACTTTAAGAAATGAAGGTCAGTCAGTCCGGAAAATTGCAAAAACTTTAAATGTGTACCCAAGTGGAGTCGCAAAAACCATCAAGCGCTACAACGAAACTGGCACACATGAGGACCGACCCAGGAAAGGAAGACCAAGAGTCACCTCTGCTTCTGAGGATAAGTTCATCCGAGTCACCAGCCTCAGAAATCGCAAGTTAACAGCAGCTCAGATCAGAGACCAGATGAATGCCACACAGAGTTCTAGCAGCAGACCCATCTCTAGAACAACTGTTAAGAGGAGACTGCGAATCAGGCCTTCATGGTCAAATAGCTGCTAGGAAACCACTGCTAAGGAGAGGCAACAAGCAGAAGAGATTTGTTTGGGCCAAGAAACACAAGGAATGGACATTAGACCAGTGGAAATCTGTGCTTTGGTCTGATGAGTCCAAATTTGAGATCTTTGGTTCCAACCGCCGTGTCTTTGTGAGACGCAGAAAAGGTGAACGGATGGATTCCACATGCCTGGTTCCCACTGTGAAGCATGGAGGAGGAGGTGTGATGGTGTGGGGTGTTTTGCTGGTGACACTGTTGGGGATTTATTCAAAATTGAAGGCACACTGAACCAGCATGGCTACCACAGCATCCTGCAGCGACATGCCATCCCATCCGGTTGGCGGTTAGTTGGACGATCATTTATTGTCCCACAGGACAATGACCCCAAACACACCTCCAGGCTGTGTAAGGGCTATTTGACCAAGAAGGAGAGTGATGGAGTGCTGCGGCAGATGACCTGGCCTCCACAGTCACCGGACCTGAACCCAATCGAGATGGTTTGGGGTGAGCTGGACCGCAGGGTGAAGGCAAAGGGGCCAACAAGTGCTAAACACCTCTGGGAACTCCTTCAGGACTGTTGGAAAACCATTTCAGGTGACTACCTCTTGAAGCTCATGGAGAGAATGCCAAGAGTGTGCAAAGCAGTAATCAGAGCAAAGGGTGGCTATTTTGAAGAAACTAGAATATAAAACATGTTTTCAGTTATTTCACCTTTTTTGTTAAGTACATAACTCCACATGTGTTCATTCATAGTTTTGATGCCTTCAGTGAGAATCTACAATGTAAATAGTCATGAAAATAAAGAAAACGCATTGAATGAGAAGGTGTGTCCAAACTTTTGGCCTGTACTGTATATACAGTACAGGCCAAAAGTTTGGACACATATACAGTACAGGCCAAAAGTTTGGACACATATACAGTACAGGCCAAAAGTTTGGACACACCTTCTCATTCAATGCGTTTTCTTTATTTTCATGACTATTTACATTGTAGATTCTCACTGAAGGCATCAAAACTATGAATGAACACATGTGGAGTTATGTACTTAACGAAAAAAGGTGAAATAACTGAAAACATGTTTTATATTCTAGTTTCTTCAAAATAGCCACCCTTTGCTCTGATTACTGCTTTGCACACTCTTGGCATTCTCTCCATGAGCTTCAAGAGGTAGTCACCTGAAATGGTTTTCCAACAGTCTTGAAGGAGTTCCCAGAGGTATTTAGCACTTGTTGGCCCCTTTGCCTTCACTCTGCGGTCCAGCTCACCCCAAACCATCTCCATTGGGTTCAGGTCCGGTGACTGTGGAGGCCAGGTCATCTGCCGCAGCACTCCATCACTCTCCTTCTTGGTCAAATAGCCCTTACACAGCCTGGAGGTGTGTTTGGGGTCATTGTCCTGTTGAAAAATAAATGATCGTCCAACTAAATGCAAACCGGATGGGATGGCATGTCGCTGCAGGATGCTGTGGTAGCCATGCTGGTTCAGTGTGCCTTCAATTTTGAATAAATCCCCAACAGTGTCACCAGGAAAACACCCCCACACCATCACACCTCCTCCTCCATGCTTCACAGTGGGAACCAGGCATGTGGAATCCATCCGTTCACCTTTTCTGCGTCTCACAAAGACACGGCGGTTGGAACCAAAGATCTCAAATTTGGACTCATCAGACCAAAGCACAGATTTCCACTGGTCTAATGTCCATTCCTTGTGTTTCTTGGCCCAAACAAATCTCTTCTGCTTGTTGCCTCTCCTTAGCAGTGGTTTCCTAGCAGCTATTTGACCATGAAGGCCTGATTCGCATAGTCTCCTCTTAACAGTTGTTCTAGAGATGGGTCTGCTGCTAGAACTCTGTGTGGCATTCATCTGGTTTCTGATCTGAGCTGCTGTTAACTTGCGATTTCTGAGGCTGGTGACTCGGATGAACTTATCCTCAGAAGCAGAGGTGACTCTTGGTCTTCCTTTCCTGGGTGGGTCCTCATGTGTGCCAGTTTGGTTGTAGCGCTTGATGGTTTTTGCGACTCCACTTGGGGACACCTTTAAAGTTTTTGCAATTTTCCGGACTGACTGACCTTCATTTCTTAAAGTAATGATGGCCACTCGTTTTTCTTTAGTTAGCTCATTGGTTCTTGCCATAATATGAATTTTAACAGTTGTCCAGTAGGGCTGTCGGCTGTGTATTAACCTGACTTCTGCACAACACAACTGATGGTCCCAACCCCATTGATAAAGCAAGAAATTCCACTAATTAACCCTGATAAGGCACACCTGTGAAGTGGAAACCATTTCAGGTGACTACCTCTTGAAGCTCATGGAGAGAATGCCAAGAGTGTGCAAAGCAGTAATCAGAGCAAAGGGTGGCTATTTTGAAGAAACTAGAATATAAAAAACATGTTTTCAGTTATTTCACCTTTTTTTGTTAAGTACATAACTCCACATGTGTTCATTCATAGTTTTGATGCCTTCAGTGAGAATCTACAATGTAAATAGTCATGAAAATAAAGAAAATGCATTGAATGAGAAGGTGTGTCCAAACTTTTGGCCTGTACTGTATATATATATATATATATATATATATATATATATATATATATATATATATATATAAAAGCATAATTGTAAGGCTACGAAAACCAATGAATTTTATTTTATAGCGATTATACACTAATAATAAACATATTAATGGGTAGAATATTCAGATTCAGATTCAGATTTGACAATAAACCATGCCAAATATTACACACTGGCCCTTTAATATAATGTATTATTGGGCAGTTGATCAGCTTGTTAAGCCTACATTCACTCCAGTAACAATATACTACTTGCTTACTGTCCAGCATGTAGTCTTTAAAACAGAGAAATTTTCATGCAACTATGTAACAAGACCTTTCCGCTGTGAAGGCTAAAACACTCATCTTCAAGCCAAAGGAGAAACAGTGCTTGTTTAACTGAATTTGCCATGGCAATATATGACACCTACTTGACATTTCTGTTGGATTTCTGCTGTAATTGGACAGCTTACCTCACTGCATTATGAAATGTGACTTGATTAAGTGAATCAACTGCAGGCCACCGTAACTCAGGGCTCAGGAGGGGTGAATGGTTTGGGTGCTGTGGGTGAAGTTGTATTTGGCTGTCTACAAATCTCAACAGAGGTCATAGATTACATAAAAAACACTGAGTATATTATCAGCTGTGATGTAAATTATCAGTACCTCATTATCCGCTTATCCTAGCTGTTTGTTTTTGTGTGTGTGTGTGTGTGTGTGTGTGTGTGTGTGTGTGTGCGCGCGCGCTCTTGACATACAGAAGATAAGACCACCTCACTAAAAGCCTGAGCCTGGTGGTATTTTCTCTGTATCAGAATTATAGATATTAAATGTTGACTAAAGATATTGTACCACACATTTTTACCTCCAACATATGCCCCCAACTCTTGTGTGTGTGTGTGTGTGTGTGTGTGAGATCTGTGGATAATGGCTACTAAAAGCCATAAAAAAACATCCATTCCTCTCTTCTAAATATTAGCCTTCACTAAATGGTTTATTGAAGATAAAGTTTCTGCCTATTTAACACTTTGACTGGTTGCACGGATAACAGCATGAGGCCAGGCTAAAGGTGGAGTGTGTATGTCTTCGTGTGTGCTTGTTTGCCTGTTACAACAAGTGCATGTTGGTGCTCATATGTGCATCTTTAAAGATCTATGTGTGTGTTTTTTGTATTTTGTCTGGACATGTGTATGTGCACATGTGTGTGTCTGAGTAGTGAGTGCTATTATAAGCAAAAAGTAGATACACTGTTGATAGTTTATCTGTAATTTACAGTGTTTGCGGTTTCCTGTGTTCTCTGCCCTTTAGCAGCTCTGATAATGGGTTCTCACTACAGCCAGGTTTCTGAACGTTATCAAGATCTCTCTCTCTCGGTTTCTTGTCCCCACTCTCTTTCTTTCTCTCTAAAAGCTAATGGATTACACAAGTAGATCTGCAAAAGCATGCACATGCACACATTACCATGTGTACTCACTGCATGAAGCTAAATACTCCTTAAAATTATTCTTAGCACTTTGCATAAGTAGTACCTTGACATATTTATTAAATACACCTTACTGACCAATCCTGCAGACGTCCTTAAAACTAAAGAGACCATAGAAGGCCAAAAGGCAATGGTGCTTCCCTTGAGTACTACAGTAAATACTTAATCATCCCTCCATCCCCTCCTTTGAGCTTTTGTGTGACCAATGTCCGACTTTTCCTTCGTCATTCCTCCCCCACTTCTTCTACTTGTATTTAGAAGTTCAGCGGTAATTTGTGAGGCCAATTAAGACGCATTGTGGTGCTCCGGTCTGAGCGACAAAACCAGAGCCCCAAGGATGAGAGAGAAAGAGAGGTGTTCCCCCTCCCTCCCTACTTTCCACCCACCTTCTAATCCCTTAAAAGCACTTACGAGATTGGCGCTGCCCGCCTGCCTCTGCTCGCCCGTCTACCCGTTGGTTGCCACAGCAGCTGATTGGAGGAATCGGGGCTCCTAATTGGATCATGAGGGTGTGATGCAGGCGACAGCAGCCACATTATGGGAAGCTGACTTTGTGCAGCGTAACCCTGCCAGGATGACCCCTTCCCTGTGTATGCAGCTGGTGTGTGTATGTATATGTGTGTGTGTGTGTGTGTGTGTGTGTGTGTGTGTGTGTGTGTGTGTGTGTGACTGACCTCAATGTGACTAAGAGCCTCCACTCATCAAGGCGGGCTGGCTGAGGCTGCAGGAAGAGATAGATTGATGAAGAGAGGATAGGAAAGTAGAAGAGAGGAAAAAGAGGGGGAAAGTGAGTAAAAATAAAAGGAGGAAAGAGAGGAGAAGCAACGAGAGAAGGAGTGGAGAGAAGATAGAGATATTAGCTCAGTATTAAGGGCACTGTGCTTGAGTTTTCTCTTTTTTACAAATGTTTCCTTCCTTTCTGACAGTAGGGGGTAAGGTAGGATTGATGACATGATGCAGTGAATTAATCCCCCTGAACTTTGTGCCCGTGCTCTCTGTGTGTATGTGAGTGTGCGTGTTGGTGTCTTTCACTTTGGTGCAAAGTGACTGTGTTGTCCGTTACGGTGTAAATTGATAGCGTCACTGCTCTTTGCCGCATTACGGGGGAGCGTGGAGCTGTACATTCAGTTTCCTAACTGCATTCTATATCACACCATCATGCACACCTGATCCCACAGACCTGAATGATACACCAGCAAGGACTATTTCTAAGCGTTTTAACTTGAAACCTGGCTTGTGAAAGACACACACATGCATGCACGCTTCCTTTTGTATGCATTTGTTCTGTCTAAAGGCATTGTTAGGTAGATAATGTTATATTTTGTCTGTGTGTTATATGTTTGTTAAGTCTGTGCTTGTAAAGCAAACCATACTTTACGTGACAATGCCACTTAAATCCTTTGATTCTTACGATTCAATTGAAACTTTTTACATAAAAAGCTTGGCCTATTCACTCTTTTTTTTTTTTTTTTTTTTTTAAACAAAAACCAAAGCGTTGACGATCGATAAACATGGAAATGGCCGTGCTCAGGAATAGACATGACAGGAGAAAAGAAATGGCAACAGTAATTTATTTCCAAACATTTCTATACAAAGTTAAATCACTATGAGACCTACCTCTTCCAATTATTTTGTCTGTAAATAAAAGGGATCCAGTCTTGTCATCATTCTTATCCTTTTTCAACAACCCATTGTCTTCTCTTTGATTTGCTTTGCTGCAAAGTGCTGCAAAGGCATACAGCCAGCTAATTATTGTTTTAGGCAGCATTAAATGACATAAGTTTTGTTTGTTCTCTAATGTGAAGGTTAATTATAATTAGTAAAACCAAACTCTGAAACAAATTTCCCGACAGTTTAGAAAATCTGTTGCAAATTCGGTTGTGTTTCTGCGCTGGTGCGTAGCGACACTGTGTGTCTCTCTCTTCTGTCAGTTTAGTAACTTTAATAACCAGATCATTATAGCGGGGGGGATATCCCAGTGAATATCTGTGTGGGTGGGTGTATATGGAAGCATGCGTGTGTATGTGCGGATGCGGGTGTGGATTTGTGAGTGTGTTTGACCATTTTGGGAGTGTGTGCATGTGTCTGCAATAATTTGTGTATGAGCATGTGAGTTGGTTTCTGCGTGCGTATGTGTGTGTGGTGTGTGTCAGTGAAGTGCGGCAGTACAGCAGGGGCGTCTGATCCCTCCACCTTTTAAGAACATCAGAGGGTGTGAAAAGCACTGATTGCCCTAACCGCTCTCATTGGGACTCAAACCCCCGGCTTAGTTGTGCTTGAGCGAGTTTGGAGAGACAAGAGAGGGAGAGAGAGAGAGGTGTGTCTGTGTGTGTGTGGGGGGGGGGGGAGAGGGAATGGGGAACAGGGGAGTGACAAGGGGGACAGGAGAGAGAGGGTGGGAGTGAATTAGTTTGGAAGTGATGGAGGAGGAGAGAGGAAATCAGGGTTAGCTGGGGAAAGAGTGAGTACACAAGCAAATTTGAAGTGAGAGGGACATGTTGAGAGAAGGAGGGCTCAGAGGATAGGGAGATGGTGGGATAGAGGAAAGAAAAGAGGGAAACAGTGAGGCAGCGTGCAAGTCATGATCAGGACGTGTGTGGAGAGACAGAAGTCAAGATTATTTGTGTTTTAAATCTTGACACTGTGTTCAAGCTGCTTGTTTCCATCACATTTACTTTAGTCTTTTACAGTGCTCATTTTCCATGATGAAAAACGTGCCAGGCAAGACAGCTGTACAATAATTCTGGCCGTGTAGTTAAATGAGTAAAGGGGCGACCCTTTCAGATGGCAGTTTGATGACCAAGGTCAAGTCTCAGGTTGGAAAGCCTGGTAAAGTGTCTTTGGGGAAACCAGTGATTCCCTGCAGGTTCAGGGATTGTTGTTTGTGCTTGAACCTGTGCTCCGTTCTATCTCATTATATCGCTTTAGTAAGGGTGAATATAAGTTTAGAGCAATATTTTTAAACCCAGAACACTTAATAATACAATTAAATGAAGTGTTTTCAAATTGAAAAAAATCACAGTAAAGAAGTGAGTATTCATTGTACAGAGACTGGTCCTGAGTTTGTCTTTGTGATGCAGTTTGGGAGGAAGTTGACAATCACAAATTTAAAAATTAAAAAAGAAACATATCGATATATATATATATAGATATAGATATATATATATATAGATATAGATGTGTGTGTGTGTGTGTGTGTGTGTGTGTGTATTGTAAGGTCTTGTAGATGTTGTAGTAGTAAATGATATTAGATAAGATGATAAAAATTAGCTTTTATATACATTTTTTGTACGTATAAATGTTCTCACTTTCTCTGTTTTCCTCCATATTAAAAAAAGAGCTCTGAAGTTTAAATTTCCTCTTGTGTGTGAAGTACACACCGGTGTATAAAAGAGTGCACCTGTGTGTGTGTGTGTGTGTGTGTGTGTGTGTGTGTGTGTGTGTGTGTGTGGAGGTGTGCTCAGTGTCATTTAGAGGTTAAATGCGGTGTTGACTGTGTAGAGCAGAGTGAAGCACGAGACGCGCGGACTGATATCCACTGACATTCAACACATTAAGCCCTACACACTATCTACACGTGGTAAAAGTGCTGTTTAGTCTCCTCTGCCAGCTGCATAGAAATACAAGCAACACGCCTTTACCCTAACTGGAATTTATTTTTCTGTGACCTTCACTGGAAAAGCGTGCAGTGGAGAGAACGTGGGAAAATTAAAACATGCACAACTTGTTTTCGTTTGTATTATTGTAAAGAGGATTCATGAGAAAACACTTGGTAACCAATGAAATAGCACATGTCCTTTAATTTAACGTTCTTACTTATGATGACCTTAACAATAACTTTAATTTGAGGGCAGTAAAGGAAAGTGTGTTTGTGAATCTCTGAGAAGCATGCAAGCTATACAACAGTGAATAAAAGGGTAGACAAGATAAGGGGGGAAGGAAAGGAAGTGAAGAGGAGAAAACAGGAAGGAGGAGGCGAGGATGAACAGCTGACAAACTTGAAGAATACTTATATTTTAATCTGTAATTTGAGACTCATATATTTATAAAGGCTCATTAAGTTTATATTTATATTTATTTTATAAAACCCAGAATGCCTTTTTAGGATGACGGGTCATTTAAGGTAGATTTTAAAACTGACAAAGGGCAAATAAAACCTTAAAATTTGAGTTGAAATAAGAAAAGAAAGAAACAATGGAGAGAAGAGACTGAGGATTCTTGTTCTCTCTCTCACTCAAACACACACACACACACACACAAGTTAAGACATGTACTT